>NW_022631021.1:18259372-18473867 GCF_010015895.1 Lontra canadensis | reverse complement strand
CCGCCAACTTCATTCCCGTCCTCCGGAACTCTATGGAAAGCGCTCAGGGAACAAAAGCTCCCGAAAGCAAACCCGAGCGGATTACTCAGCCCGGCCCCTGGTAAGGACGGTGCAATTCTGCCTGGGGCAAAGACACTTGAGAATCACTACAACAGGCCCCTCCCCCAGAAGATCAACAAGAAACCCAGCCAGGACCAAGTTCACTTACGAGGAGTGCGGTTTCAATACCAAGGAGAGCAGCGGAATTCCAGAGGAGGAGAAAGCAAAGCACGGAACTCATGGCTTTCTCCCCATGATTCTTTAGCCTTGCAGTTAATTTAATTTTTTTTTCTTTTTCAATTTTTTTCTCTTCTTCTGCTAAATTTTTTTAAACTTTTACCCTTTTCTTTTTTTTTTTTTTAACGTTTTTTAACTAGTTTATCCAATATATATATATTTTTTCCTTTTTATATTTTTTTCATTATTGGTTTTCTTTTTTTGTTTCTTTTTTCTTTTTTCTTTCTGAAACTCTTTTTATCCCCTTCCCCCCCCCTCACGATTTGGGATCTCTTCTGATTTGGCTAAAGCATATTTTCCTGGGGTTGTTGCCACCCTTTTAGTATTTTACTTACTCCTTCATATACTCTTATCTGGACAAAATGACAAGGCGGAAAAATTCACCACAAAAAAAAGAACAAGAGGCAGTACCAAAGGCTAAGGACCTAATCAATACAGACATTGGTAATATGTCAGATTTAGAGTTCAGAATGACGATTCTCAAGGTTCTAGCTGGGCTCGAAAAAGGCATGGAAGATATTAGAGAAACCCTCTCGGGAGATATAAAAGCCCTTTCTGGAGAAATAAAAGAACTAAAATCTAATCAAGTTGAAATCAAAAAAGCTATTAATGAGGTGCAATCAAAAATGGAGGCTCTCACTGCTAGGATAAATGAGGCAGAAGAAAGAATTAGCGATATAGAAGACCAAATGACAGAGAATAAGGAAGCTGAACAAAAGAGGGACAAACAACTACTGGACCACGAGGGCAGAATTCGAGAGATAAGTGACACCATAAGACGAAACAACATTAGAATAATTGGGATTCCAGAAGAAGAAGAAAGAGAGAGGGGAGCAGAAGGTATATTGGAGAGAATTATTGGAGAGAATTTCCCCAATATGGCAAAGGGAACAAGCATCAAAATCCAGGAGGTTCAGAGAACCCCCCTCAAAATCAATAAGAATAGGTCCACACCCCGTCACCTAATAGTCAAATTTACAAGTCTTAGTGACAAAGAGAAAATCCTGAAAGCAGCCCGGGAGAAGAAGTCTGTAACATACAATGGTAAAAAGATTAGATTGGCAGCAGACTTATCCACAGAGACCTGGCAGGCCAGAAAGAGCTGGCATGATATATTCAGAGTACTAAACGAGAAAAACATGCAGCCAAGAATACTATATCCAGCTAGGCTATCATTGAAAATAGAAGGAGCGATTAAAAGCTTCCAGGACAAACAAAAACTGAAAGAATTTGCAAACACCAAGCCAGCTCTACAGGAAATATTGAAAGGGGTCCTCTAAGCAAAGAGAGAACCTAAAAGTAGTAGATCAGAAAGGAACAGAAACAATATACAATAGCAGTCACCTTTCAGGCAATACAATGGCACTAAATTCATATCTCTCAATAGTTACCCTGAATGTTAATGGGCTAAATGCCCCAATCAAAAGACACAGGGTATCAGAATGGATAAAAAAACAAAACCCATCTATATGTTGCCTACAAGAAACTCATTTTAAACCCGAAGATGGACACTATATCATACTCAAAGGATCTGTCCAACAAGAAGATCTAACAATTGTAAATATCTATGCCCCTAACGTGGGAGCAGCCAACTATATAAACCAATTAATAACAAAATCAAAGAAACACATTGACAATCATACAATAATAGTAGGGGACTTTAACACTCCCCTCACTGAAATGGACAGATCATCCAAGCAAAAGATCAACAAGGAAATAAAGGCCTTAAATGACACACTGGACCAGATGGACATCACAGATATATTCAGAACATTTCATCCCAAAGCAACAGAATACACATTCTTCTCTAGTGCACATGGAACATTCTCCAGAATAGATCACATCCTTGGTTCTAAATCAGGTCTTAACTGTTATCAAAAAATTGGGATCATTCCCTGCATATTTTCAGACCACAATGCTCTGAAGCTAGAACTCAATCGCAAGAGGAAATTTGGAAAGAACCCAAATATATGGCGACTAAACAGCATCCTTCTAAAGAATGAATGGGTCAACCAGGAAATTAAAGAAGAATTGAAAAAATTCATGGAAACAAATGATAATGAAAATACAACAGTTCAAAATCTGTGGGACACAACAAAGGCAGTCCTGAGAGGAAAATATATAGCGGTACAAGCCTTTCTCAAGAAACAAGAAAGGTCTCAGGTACACAACCTAACCCTACACCTAAAGGAGCTGGAGAAAGAACAAGAAAGAAACCCTAAACCCAGCAGGAGAAGAGAAATCATAAAGATCAGAGCAGAAATCAATGAAATAGAAACCAAAAAAACAATAGAACAAATCAACGAAACTAGGAGCTGGTTCTTTGAAAGAATTAATAAGATTGATAAGCCCCTGGCCAGACTTATCAAAAAGAGAAGAGAAAGGACCCAAATAAATAAAATCATGAATGAAAGAGGAGAGATCACAACTAACACCAAATAAATACAGACAAGTATAAGAACATACTATGAGCAACTCTACACCAACAAATTTGACAATATGGAAGAAATGGATGCATTCCTAAAGATATAAACTACCACAACTGAACCAGGAAGGAATAGAAAGCCTGAACAGACACAAAACCAGTAAAGAGATTGAAACAGTCATCAAAAATCTCCAAACAAACAAAAGCCCAGGGCCAGAAAGCTTCTCGGGGGGATTCTAACAAACATTTAAAGAAGAACTAATTCCTATTCTCCTGAAAGTGTTCCAAAAAATAGAAATGGAAGGAAAACTTCTAAACTCATTTTATGAGGCCAGCATCACCTTGATCCCAAAACCAGACAAGGATCCCATCAATAAAGAGAACTACAGACCAATATCCTTGATGAACACAGATGCAAAATTTCTCACCAAAATACTAGCCAATAGGATTCAACTGTACATTAAAAGGATTATTCACCATGACCAAGTGGGATTTATTCCAGGGCTGCAAGGTTGGTTCAACATCCGCAAATCAATCAATGTGATACAACACATTAATAAAAGAAAGAACAAGAACCATATGATACTCTCCATAGATGCTGAAAAAGCATTTGACAAAGTACAGCATCCCTTCCTGATCAAAACTCTTCAAAGTGTAGGGATAGAGGGCACATACCTCAATATTATCAAAGCCATCTATGAAAAACCCACCGCAAATATCATTCTCAATGGAGAAAAACAAAGCTTTTCTGCTAAGGTCAGGAACACGGTAGGGATGTCCATTATCACCACTGCTATTCAACATAGTACTAGAAGTCCTAACCTCAGCAATCAGACAACAAAAAGAAATTAAAGGCATCCAAATCGGCAAAGAAGAAGTCAAACTATCACTCTTTGCAGATGATATGATACTATATGTCGAAAATCCAAAAGACTCCACTCCAAAACTGCTAGAACTTGTACAGGAATTCAGTAAAGTGTCAGGATATAAAATCAATGCACAGAAATCAGTTGCATTTCTATACACCAACAACAAGACAGAAGAAAGAGAAATTAAGGAGTCCATCCCATTTACAATTGCACCCAAAACTATAAGATACCTAGGAATAAACCTAACCAAAGAGGCTAAGAATCTATACACAGAAAACTATAAAGTACTCATGAAAGAAATTGAGGAAGACACAAAGAAATGGACAAATGTTCCAAGCTCCTGGATTGGAAGAATAAATATTGTGAAAATGTCTATGCTACCTAAAGCAATCTACACATTTAATGCAATTCCTATCAAAGTACCATCCTTTTTTTTTCAAAGAAATGGAACAAATAATCCTAAAATTTATATGGAACAAGAAAAGACCGCGAATAGCCAAAGGAATATTGAAAAAGGAAGCCAAAGTTGGTGCCATCACAATTCCGGACTTCAAGCTCTATTACAAAGCTGTCATCATCAAGACAGCATGGTACTGGCACAAAAACAGACACATAGATCAATGGAACAGAATAGAGAGCCCAGAAATAGACCCTCAACTCTATGGTCAACTAATCTTCGACAAAGCAGGAAAGAATGTCTAATGGAAAAAAGACAGCCTCTTCAATAAATGGTGTTGGGAAAATTGGACAGCCACATGCAGAAAAATGAAATTGGATCATTTCCTTACACCACACACGAAAATAGACTCAAAATGGATGAAGGACCTCAATGTGAGAAAGGAATCCATCAACATCCTTGAGGAGAACACAGGCAGCAACTTCTTCGACCTCAGCCGCAGCAACATCTTCCTAGGAACATCGCCAAAGGCAAGGGAAGCAAGGGCAAAAATGAACTATTGTGATTTTATCAAGATCAAAAGCTTTTGCACAGCAAAGGAAACAGTTAACAAAACCAAAAGACAACTGACCGAATGGGAGAAGATATTTGCAAACGACATATCAGGGCTATTATCCAAAATCTATAAAGAACTGATCAAACTCAACACCCAAAGAACAAATAATCCAATCAAGAAATGGGCAGAAGACATGAACAGACATTTCTGCAAAGAAGACATCCAGATGGCCAACAGACACATGAAAAAGTGCTCCATATCACTCGGCATCAGGGAAATACAAATCAAAACCACAATGAGATACCACCTCACACCAGTCAGAATGGCTAAAATTAACAAGTCAGGAAATGACAGATGCTGGCGAGGATGCGGAGAGAGGGGAACCCTCCTACATTGTTGGTGGGAATGCAAGCTGGTGCAACCCCTCTGGAAAACAGCATGGAGGTTCCTCAAAATGTTGAAAATAGAACTACCCTATGACCCAGCAATTGCACTGCTGGGTATTTACCCTAAAGATACAAACGTAGTGATCCGAAGGGGCACGTGCACCCGAATGTTTATAGCAGCAATGTCTACAATAGCCAAACTATGGAAAGAACCTAGATGTCCATCAACAGACGAATGGATAAAGAAGATGTGGTATATATATACAATGGAATACTATGCAGCCATCAAAAGAAATGAAATCTTGCCATTTGCAACAACATGGATGGAACTAGAGGGTATCATGCTTAGCGAAATAAGTCAATCGGAGAAAGACAACTATCATATGATCTCCCTGATATGAGGGAGAGGAGATGCAACATGGGGGATTAAAGGGGTAGGAGAAGAGTAAGTGAAACAACATGGGATTGGTAGGGAGACAAACCATAAGTGACTTTTAATCTCACAAAACAAACTGAGGGTTAATGGGGGGAGGGGGGTTGAGAGGGGGGTGGGGTTATGGACATTGGGGAGGTATGTGCTTTGGTGAGTGCTGTGAAGTGTGTAAACCTGGCGATTCACAGACCTGTACCCCTGGTACCCCTGGGGATAAAAATATATGTTTATAAAAAATAATAAAAAAATCATAACATAAAAAAAAGATTTATTTATTTATTTGAGAGTGAGAAAGAGAGAGAAATAGATCACACACACACACACACACACACACACACACACACACATAGAGGGAAACGCAGATTTCCTGCTTGAGTAGAGAGCCTGATGTGGAACTCGATCCCAAGACCCCGGGAGCATGTCCTGAGCCAAAGGCAGATGCCTAATTGACTCAGCCACCCAGGCATCCAGGAGTTGATTTTATATCTATGGCCCTAGTTAGACATGGAATTTGGAACCATTGTATAGTGTTCTCTCTTTACTTAAAAAGCATCCCTCCCTTGACCTCATTACAGTGTCCAATTACCATTTCATTTTTCACAAATATCTGTGACGAGATGCATAGTGTGGGGAAATCAACATTTCTACCCTACTCACCTTCACCTCAGCTAGGGGTTGCCTGACTTCAGCTTCACTGCCCATCCAAACACATCACTTTTTATAAAGCCTCAGTGCTTTTCTTCTGACCCTGAGCCAGGAGGCTGTTTTTGTACTCCTCTTTCAAGCTTAGTTGGTTTGCCATTATTAAAAAAACAAAATGAAACAAAAATCTGTCTTCAACCAAAAGTCCTTTCTCCTTTGAGATAGTCTCTTCTTCCTGACAATTATGACCCTGAGCTCATTTTTTTTCCAACCCATCTGGTGAACAGGCGGGGTTAATGCTGATCACACTTGGTGTTTGCATCCTTTAGCTTCCTGAAGTGAGCCCTAGGCTGTCCTCCTTCTGTTGATTTCGGTCCCCTGTGTGTGGTTCCCTCAGAGCTGTACATCTTTACTCTGCTCTGGACACTCTTAACTCCACTTAGCCCCTTGGTTTTCTTTCTTTTTTTTTTTTTTTAAGATTTTATTTATTTATTTGACAGACAGAGATCACAAATAGTCAGAGGCAGGCAGAGAGAGGGGAAGCAGGCTCCCTGCTGAGCAGAGATCCCAGGACCCTGAGATTATGACCTGAGCAGAAGGCAGAGGCTTAACCCGCTGAGGCACCCAGGCACCCCAGCCCCTTGGTTTTCTAAACCTGTTTTAAAACTCATACATTCAAGGAAAATCTTATCTTGTTAAACTTTCCCTACTCTAACAGCTCTCTTGGGTTTTGTGGGAACAGTGTTTTTTTAATGTAGTACTAATATATCAACACGTGTGCTTCTTAGTCAAGATTCTTAAGCTCTTATCTTTTCCTAAATGGGTATGTCTCCCTGAGACCCTTTTTTCTATTTGGATTCTTGCCAAAACGCATATGATCTTCCAGATGCAGTGGGTACGAGCTACCTTTTGGTGAAAGTGGGTAACAATTAAAAATGTGCTATTTACCCCTGCCAGCTAAGTCAATATTTAACTTACTTAAAATGACTCAGTGATAATTTGTCCAGATACTGCTATTTCCTGCTTTCAGGGAACTGCTGTCTGTTGCTAACTTCATTCCCTCTCTGGGTCTTCTTTTTCCACTTAGATCAGATGGAGAGTACAGGGCTTATGAATTAGACCAGAACGTTGTTCTTATGCATTTTACTACCTGAACCACATGCCAACCTATCATAAAGGCCAGATATTCATTCGCCAGCCTGACTGCTTATAATAGTGGTGAGGAGATTTATTTGTGAGAGAAAGGACCCATAGAAGCTTCTCATGCCAGATTGCTGGGGTTGAAGTTCAGGTTTTGCCGTACTCTAGCTGTGCAATTTTTCCAGTTGCTTAACTGCTTTGTGCCTCAGTTTCCTGTTATAAGAAGGTATAAAAAATAATTGTATTACTCTCCTGGAGTTATCATCAGGAGCCAATGAGTAAATATATGAAACAGAGTGAGCTCCATGTAGTACAAGCTACCACCGCCCCAACAATGATTTTTAGGTTTGCTTTGAGTCCTTGTATGTGTATGTGTATTCAGACGCTACAAATAAAAACTCACGAAAATGAATTCTTGGGTTTTTTCACCCTCAAGGAATAGATTCTGGGACACTTGGGTGGCTCAGTCAGTTAAGCATCTGCCTTCGGCTCAGGTCATGATCTCAGGGTCCTGGGATGGAGTCCTGCATCAGGCTCCTTGCTCTGTGGGGAGCCTGCTTCTCCCTCTATCTCCTGGTCCCCCAGGTTGTGCTTTCTCTCTCTCTCTCCTGCACACACACACACACACACGCATGGATAAATAAAATATTTTTTTTAAAAAAAGAGCAGACACCAAGTTTCCTCTGTTAAGGCAAAGCCAACACCAGAAGGGGTTGAGAAGAGTATAAATTATAGTGCTCCTGTTCTAGGGACTGTCTGCACTCTTCACAACCATCACTGTCCAGACAAAGAAAGGCTGAGGAACTCTTCCAGATGGAAGGAGATGAAAGAGGCACGGCAGCTAAATGCAACTCAGAATCCTGGGTTGGATCCTAGGTTGCCAGAGAAGACATGATTGGGAAAATTGGAAGAATTTGAATATAGACTGAATGGTAGATAGTGATTATGGTATTAATGTTAAATTTTTAATTGCAACGTGGTTATGTGAGAGGATGTTCTTGTTCTGGGTGTGCGTGTGTGTGTACGAGAGAGAGAAAAGAGAGTGAGATGAAGAGAAAGAGTGTGCTAAAGCACTAACATTTGATGAATTTGGGTTATACAGGATTCTTTTTCCTGTTTTTGCAACTTTTCTATAAATTTGAAATTATTTCATTTCTTTTTCTAAAAAGTGAAAAGAAAAATTAATCCTGTGATTTGGAGACCCAGTTTTCCAACTTGAAAGATGGAGGAGTTTTAATTTATGGTCTTTAAGAGTGATGATAATATTTTCCGAGCTGCAGATTGGACTATTTTGTCTGAAGAGTCTGTTAAAATGCTTCAAATATAAAAATTCTCCAAAAATGGTATATTAAGGCACACATTGAAGATAGTTCTGTTGAAAAGAATAAAAATATATAAGAAAAAAATAACTTAGTAAGATTACATTTATTGGTTAATAAAGAGTTGTAATATATCCATTTCAGAGTCAATGCTATATTCATCCTCTTGCTGCTATTGAAACATACTCCATGGGATGCTTTACTACCTAAAAAAGACAAGATGAAGGAAAATAGATAATATTTCACTCTTTTGCCCTGAAATGTCAGGGATATGAATGTGTATTTGCTTATACTTGAAGTCATAACAAAAGGGTATAAAAAAATTGGTTACCTATATTGGGAATAGGATGAAGGAAACACATTAAAAACTACACTTTGGATTATACCTTATTTTGGGAATTTGATTTTAGAAACATGTAAAGATTTTATGTAATGATAAAAATCAAATTAAATTTCAAAAATAATTCCTAAAAACAAAGTAAACTAAAAATTACTGTGTTGAGTTAGTAGCTTAACTATACAGAGAAAAATTATTTCCAGTGGCTTAATAAACAGTAATTTAACATATAAACAAAAGTATTGGGATATATCTAGGAATAAAAAGAATTGCAAGTACACCTTTATATGATATATATTAAGTATAGTATATAGTTTATATACAATAAAATATATATTATACACACACACACCCCTACCTAGATATATATATATATATATATATATATATATATATATGGTTTCATTTTTTTTTTTTTTTTTGTCAGAATGCTGGAATTTCTGGGATATTCTGATGATTCAGTAGGACAGAATATGGGACAGAATCCTGGAAAGTAGGACTTAGAAAATCTAAGATCAGAAATTGTGAACCCATCTAAGGGTTATGTGTTACTGAAATTTGCAAGGTGACTGCCTTTGCTGGCACCCAAACCTGATAAAACTAAAACTTTATTGGAAAAATCTTTTAAGTAAAAGACTAGTTTATTAAGTAGAGGTATAGGGTGTATGCAAAGTCTTCAAAGCTTGGAAATAGAAAATTACAAGGAATTCTTACATAAATTTTTTTGTCTTAAATATATGTATAAATGTAAATGTATCTCTCTGTTTAGCTCCTGAAAACAATCTTTTCACTTCCCAGGAGTTCACAATATTGCTGAGACTTGCTTTCTTGCAAGATTTTCCAATGATATAATAGTCCTTATTTTTGAACCGTCAAGTAGAAAAAAAATCATTTAATTTGACAATAAGATAAAATTTTGATTCTAAGATGACTTAGTAGAAGATTCTGAGATGTGCACTGGAATATTTTTGAAATGTCCTTCAAATAGGTAAAGTTTAAACTGGAAAGAGTAAAAAGTTAAACATTTTCTGTTTATAAAAAGTCAAACAATTTTTTCCTCACCTGGTTAAAAAGTTGGTACCGAAGTCACTAAATAGCTTCATATAGTAAACAATTAATCTTTTGTTGGATTCATTCCTAGTTCTATTTCAGGAAATTACCTTTGTTTTCCCCTTCTGTTTCCACCTCTATGTAACTTATGTTATCAAGCTATCTTTTATAAAATCTTTATGGAATATGGTGAGGGAATAAATAACTCACTAGTTAAATTTAAAAACTACTACCAACTAGGGGCACCTGGGTGGCTCAGTTGGTTAAGCCTCTGCTTTGGACTCAGGTCATGATCCCCAAGTCTTGGGATGAGCTTCTGCAGTGGGCTCCTTGCTCCCCTGGGAGTCTGCTTCTCCCTCTCTCTCTGCCTCTGTCGTGCTCCACACCCCCCGACCCTGACTCATGCCCACCTGCGCTCTCTCTTGCTCTCAAATAAATAACATCTTAAAACAAACAAACAAACAAACAAACAAAAAAACTGTAACCAACTGAAGATTGAAACAGTGATGTGACTTGCATTACTGTCTTCACATGAACAACCATAGACTTTATTTTCTAAGATACTTCAGAGAATGAAATGCCTAGCCACACTCTCAGCTAAGTTCTCTCGAACTCATTATCTGGATTTGGTGTTTCACCTGCATGGTCAAAGCTTTGAATCTGAAAGGTCAAAATTTCTTGGAATCAAAAGTTACTAAATGAACAAAATTTATTTCAGGAAGCGATAGATTTAAAGTCTGCCAACAAAGAGTCAAAGAGATTTATTAAGGCTCTAAAATGAATAATTTAATTTTTTTTAACATGTTAAGGGACATTTTGTTTCCCCCAAAGGACTCTGAGTTGGCTAAGCATTTAACAATAAGAATGACTTTAATCGTTTTTTTCCATCTCAGTATATAAACTCAGTTACTTTCATGTCATCACATTGTCATTCCCAAGTAACCTCTTTCACAATAAAATTTTATCTGCCCAATTCTGGTTTTGATCCTTATGCAGCATTGTACTGAGTTCTACTGCTCAGCATCCTGAGGTTTTCATCTGAGACCATAGTAGGTATTTGGAAGCATATTCCCCCCATGAGGGCCCAGAAGCCCCCTGGAACAGAAAGGCCTCCATCCTCTGCCTCTTGCCTCGTAAACTTGTCCTTCAACTCCACGCATTTTCGGACCTACACTTACAGTAGCTCTAAGGAGGCAAGTACTTTGTTATCTGAGAAAGGAAGGCCAGGACTCCCCCCCTCACCCCTAGGAAAGTGTGGAGAGGCTTCTGGGTGCCTGCCCTCAGCCTGGAGATATGCATTCCATCTAGTCAGCAAGAGAGAGAGAAATCACCATCGAGAGAGAAGAAATCTCCATTTTTAAAAATGTTAAATTCCAGTAGATGTACCACACAGTGTTGCATTAATTTCAGGTGTACAATATAGTGATCCAACACTTCCATGCATCACCTGGTGTTCCCCATGACAAGTACCCTCCTTCATCCCCATCGCCTGTTTCACCCATCCCCCGCCACCTCCCCTCTGGTAACCATCGGCTTGTTCCCTGCAGTTAGGAGTCTGTGTTTTGGTTTGCATCTCTCTCTTTTCCCCTGCCTTTGCTTGTTTTTTTGTTTGTTTCCTAAATGCCACATATGAGTGGATTCATATGGTATTTGTCTTTCTCAGATTCCACTGAGCATTAGAGTCTCTAGTCTATCCATATCATTGCAAATGGCAAGATTTCATCCTTTCTGATGACTAATATTCCATTATATATAATATATATATTATATATATATTTGCAAGATATATATATAATATATATTATATATATATTATATATATAATATATATTATATATATATATATACCAAATCTTCTTCATCCATTCATCAATCAGTGGACACTTGGGCTGCTTCCATGATTTGGCTATTGTAAATAATGCTGCCATGAACATTGAGGTGCATGTATCCCTTTGAATCACTGTTTTTGTGTTTTGGGGGTAAAAACCCTAGTAGTGTGATTATTGCATCATCGGGTTGTCCTATTTTTACCTTATTGAGGAATCTCCACACTGTTTTCCACAGTGGCTGCACCAGTTTGCATTTCCACCAACAGTGCACGTGGGGTCCCTTTGCTCCACATCCTCGCCAACATTAAGGTCAAAGAAATCTCCATCTTACACACTAGGAAACTGAGCCCAGGGAAGGCACGGACTACACAGTTGTGTCTGTCAGCCTGTCTTATCCAAAGACTTTTTGTCCGCACTACTACTTCCTGTGTGAACTGGTACCACCCACAGTCACAAGGCAGAAGGCAGAGCCTTGAGGAAACGACCACTGACTGATATGTGTTGACCAGGCCATGGGCAAGAGGGAAATCAGGCAGTTGTGGGTACATGGGGGTAGAAGACAGGAAGTTAGCACAATAACGTGGGAGGTGGGGCTCTGCAAGAAGCTGGGGAAATAAAATTTTTCAAACTTTGCATTTCCCCATTAAGGCCAGACCAAGTTGGATCTTGTTTTATAGCAGGAATGAAGCAGCCCGACTGACTGTCTGTAGGGCAAAACATCTTTGTAGAAAAGCCCAGTAAGTATCCTTCTCATGAAATAGTCTTTTTCTAAATCTAGGGTCTTTTCTTTTATGTGCTCTGTAGAATGGAGTGTTGCATGTTTGGGTGGGAATATATTGGCCATAAGTCTCCATCTTTTATTTTTCCTGTCTGTGTAGTTTAGCGTCCCTTTTCCTCTTGGTCTGTCAAAAGATACTGGTCAAGGGGGGCACCTGGGTGGCTCAGTGAGTTAAACTTCTGCCTTTGGCTCAGGTCATAACTTCAGGGTCCTGGGATCGAGTCCCGCATTGGGTTCTCTCCTTGGTGGGGAGCCTGCTTCCCGCCTGCCCTGCCTGCTGCTCTGCCTACTTATGATCTTTCTCTCTCTGTGTCCAATAAATAAAAAAATCTTAAAAAAAAAACATACTGGTCAAGGGAGCCAAGTAAAGTGCCTCCTTCTATCCAGAGTTAAACACTCATATATGGGTAGATGGATGGCTGTGTTAGGTAGGAGAGCACAGATCTGGTTATAGCAAAACTGGACAGCGCAACTGTAGCTCCAGATGCTGAGGCAATCTTTCTGTCCCCCTTCTGCTCCCCACAAGGCACTGCACTCTGATGGCCGAAGGGAGGCAGGGCATGGGCCTGTCAAAGATTTTTTATTGGTCTCCACATGTCCTTTATTTACGTGCCATCTCAGCATCACTTGTTTGTAAGGATTGAAAACACCTGAAAGCAGCTCAAGCAAAGGAGGGTTCACTGGAAGGATCTGAGCTTATGCCCTGGAGTCATTTGCAGGAAGGGTATCGGGACCTCCTGGGAACTCTTTCTGGCTTGCACTATCTCCTTGATTGAGGTTCCAACAGCTCCGGCTGTTTCCTAGGACTGTTGCAGCAAGGCTCACCTCATGATGTGACTACAGGGTTGTTAACAGCTACACAATTGGCTTAATTTTATTTTAAAAAGCGGTGTTCGTTCCACTTAGCCAACATGTTCCAAGTTGTTGTAAAGGAAGCCGCAAAATGCTTGCAATTAAAGTCTTGTTCATTCACATTTAAAAACATTAAATGAATTGCATTTCATTTTCATGCATGTGCAGGATGGGAGGCTGTCATATCAAGACTGGACGGTCAAGTAGATAATGATAGAGTGCCAAGATCCCTAAAAGGTTTGGAATCATGTTGGGGGTGGGCAAAGAATTTGTTTCCCCCACAGGCATGTGGCTTCAAGCCTGTGTACCTCCTAGTTGGTTTCCCTCCATTCCCTTCTGTTTTCCACCCCCTTCTTGTAGTCAGTTTAATCAGGAGAATGAGGAGCGTGAGGAGCCTCTGTTAGTCTTTTAACATCCAAATAGTTGTTACTTCTGAGAGACATGGAGACTTGTCGGGGTTGGGTGTGCTGTTCTGGTTCTTATCCTTTGGAAGTTTGAAAGTCTTTATTTTTTGTATCAGATATTTGACCAGAGGTCCGAATCCAGAAGGTCAGACTCAGATGGTGAACCAGTGGGTTGTTAAGAGCTACGTAGAGGTCATTGAATCTATGCTGATCTAGTGAGGGACTAAGATTAAGGAATGTACAAGAAACTTAGATTCATTTAAAGAAATAACATAAAATGGAGTAATTCAGGAGGATAAAGAATGGAAAGAACTTCTGTGGTCTTTGTTCTCGGGAAAGGGGTAGGTTGGCCACCTCGTTGCTATGGCTGTGAGCCTACTGTCCTTTTCATCCCACTGTAACCTCCAGAAGATGGGATTTGATGAGTCATGCACACTTGCGGAGGGTTTGGTCAGGACAACTCTGAACTACTGGAACGGTCAATGCTGTCAGCAGTAAAAGATCAAGAGATGCTCTTTGGTCAGATTTGATAAAGAAATGACTTTCAGAGACACAGAGATATGGCACCAATTTTCTGCCATCCTCGGATATGCACTAGATCACGGCAAGCATTTGGGTGAATCCCTCCATCTAGGCTTGGGGGGAGTTCAGGCCCCCTGGTAGTTGGGTGGGAGAAATTTCATTATCCTCTGTATTCTTCCAGTATCATACATCCCAAGCTTTTTAGTTTTAAGGCAAGGGTGGGACAACATATTCCCAGTCCATTTGTGAAAGACCTCAGAGAATGAGGTAGGGGAGAGGAAGATACCACTTTTAATCCACTCTGGAGGAGTCCCTAAAGCCTCATGACTATCTCAACTGTTTGGTCTAATTGAAGGGTGTAAATATAGTGTTCTTTTTTAACCTAAACTTGATTGATTGATTGATTGATGAATTAATTGATTGATCAGTATGCTTTGGGGACTTAAACATGAAAATCATATGATCAAAACCCTTAAGGAGCTCAGAGTTTAAATGGGTGATATAAACATTTATGATATTTGTGATAAGGACAACAATAAAGCAGATAAAGATATAAGGAATCTTCTGGTCTTTGCTTGGGACATAATGTCCCTGGGAGGTCCTTTGCCTTCAAGCCAGTATGGGCCCCACTCCAGCTCCAGCTATTCTAAATGAGTCTAAAGATAACGTATTATCTCACACCTGGAGCCATGCCCACAGTCTGAAATTTCCCAGTGGCTACCCAGTTATTGGTCTGGTCCCTACAGGCCCATTAATTATTATCCATCCCACAGTGTACTTCTGGAACAGACACCAGATGGGTAGTATCAGGAATAGTACTGCATGGGTTTGGCCCCCACGATCTTTGAAATAGGTCTGTTTCCACTCTGGCTCTTGCTGGGGAACCAGCATCTTCACTCCCAGTTTTCTATCACATGCCTTCCTAGAGCCCTGTCCCAAGGCCAGCTGGTAGAAGAGCTCAAAGGGCAAGAAACCAGACATGGAGGGACCTGAAGCTCAAGAAGTGAGCAGCAAACCCTCAGCACATCATTTTCATGGATAATTTAGCAAGGCATGAAAATAGATGGGCCCAGTGGAGTCACACTGGGTAACAGAAGGCCTCTTGCTCTTAGTGGTTCCTTCCGGGCTAGTTTTTCTTGCTGCACACGAAAGCATAAAAGACATTCTGTTAGGAAGACGAAAAAAAAAATGCTTGTTTTAGACAAAGCTGGTGAGGGTTTAAGGATCACCTATCTATTGGCCATACTGAGTTTCAGTGGCTTAAAAATAAAATAAGAAAAATAAACTCAGGCAGTCTTTCCTTCTTCAAAGGCAAATTTTCCAAGCCTTTCTTTTCCACCTGAAAACACGAATTGATAAACAGTAAAAAGAGATACTGGAGAAGACTAGAGTTCCAGCATCCAATACTGTTCTTAGAAATAAATGCTCGGTTCCAAAAGTTCTCTGAATACCACGTAGCCCTGAAGAAACTACAATTGCTGGCTCAGACCTTGATAAAATAACATATATTAGATGCTTTTCATTGCCAGGCACACTTCTAAGTGATATACACCCCCCCACACACTATTTAATACATACTATATACAGTAATATACTCTATATATCGCATGTAGTATATAATGTAAATATATATTATAGTATATATACACACACATGCACACACACACACACACACTAATTTCTTTATTCTCTCAGAGCATAAAGGATAAGCAGACCTTCCAAGTTCTGGTATGTTCTAAGACAAGTTAACCAGAAACTGTTATGGAAAAACAGATTCAGCAAAAGGGACCAGCCAATATGTATGTGGAAGTCCCCATGGCTTAGTGGCAGGGATTGGACGTGGTGCCCTTAGGGGAAAAACGATGAGGTCAGAGCAGACAGGGAGAGATCAGGTCTGGCACTTCTGCAGCAGGCCTGGATTCAAAGATGAGCTGATGGGAAGCCAGGCAGACAGTTCAACCGAGGCATTCATCCATAGGGGCTGGCCAGAGAGGCACAGTTTGGATTGAGAATGTGGGTGCCCTAGATCAAAGCAAGAGGCCTGCGGACGGGTGCAGGGCCCTCGAGGGCAGTCTCAGCCATGGGATAAAGTGGCAGTGGCTTTTTATAGAGCACTGGTGTTGGGGGTACTCTTTGGGAGCCCTGAGAGGGGCATGGGGTCTCTAGCACTATTTGGGTATACCCTCCCACAGTCTGGATCCAGGCAAAGGAAGGGACAAAGTACAAGAATCACGAGAGCAGGGAGAAGCTGTGCCAGATTTCATCCCAACACCAAAAAATAGTTGCAAAAAGTAGAAGAAGAGGATTTTTATTCCCTACTGGACTGGGATTCAGTCTTCTTTTCCATCAGGTCTGGGATTCTAATTGTTCATGATACTGACTTTTGGCATGGGGATGATTATGATTACTCAGGGTTTTGGTAGTTTAAATCCTACTTGGCTCATACCAGTAGCCACTAATGCCAAGCTTTTACCACTGAATCCAAAGGCTTGTTAAAGACATGGCAATGCCAAGAGATTTGCCGCAAGTCACTACTTGTAACCCGTTCTTGCTTGCTGTCTTGTGGTATTCTTCAGTTCCTAATCCCCTAAATCTAAGTCAAGGGTTGGCAAAGTGTTTCTGCTAAGGGCCAGATGATAAATGCTTTAGGCTTTGCTGGCAACATTCCGGTCCATCATTGTGGTGGGAATCTGTGATAGACAGTAAGACTGACAGATATGCTGTGTCCCAGGACAATTTTATCCACAAAACAGGCAGCAGTCAGGTTTGGCACGTGGGCCACCGTGGCTGAACCAGAATAGAAATACATAGACAGATAAATACCCTTTCTACCTCCCCACGAGCAACTGTCTTATTCTAATTGTCTTTTCCTAAAGGACAAAGGGAAGGAGGAACCATTTTGTCTGCATGGAACTATAACACACTGTCATTTACCTTCTCTCTTACATTTGTAACTTCGGAAGCTAGTGGCCTTAAACCAAACTTCTTGCCTGCTTTTAAAAGATACAGAAGGGGCTGGAATGTATTCTGGTGGGTTTTTTAATTTTAAATTTGCTATTTTTTCCTCCCATCTAGTGAATAGTCTTCCCACACAGACAGCCTCTGGTAAGAGTTGAGTAGCGTCCCTTAGGCGGCCTCTACTCTTTCTTTTTCTGAGTTTCACTGGCAACAGTGACCATGTAGATAGCCTTTGTAATTTTACTCTCTTTGGAGTGGCTTATCCAAGTAAAGAGTTAACAGATTTAAAGATGAGGCAAATGTGATTCCTCCTAAAATGCAGAAAATTACCAGAGAACTTGAGAGAAAAACTACTAGGAGAGAGATATCCTGGCCAAAATCAAGTCCAAAGGTTAAACACGTTTGCCCTCCTTATCTAAGGAATGAAAATGCTCAGATGGCAGGATAGCGCTAGGTTGACTCTAGATTCTCTTCAGCAATTAGCAGATTTACCACCTGTTATTGGTTGGACTCTGTCGTCCCAAAAGATCCAGTGAAATGCTGACCCCTGGGACCTGTGAATGTCACCTTATTTGAAAACAAAGTCTTTGCAGATGTAATCGAGTTAAGTTCAAATCATTAGGGTAGATCCTTATCCAGTATGACTGGTGTTCTTGTGAGGAGGGGGAAATCCGGACACAGGCCCACACACAGAGGAGAATGAGCAGGGAGAAGATGGCCACTTGACAACAGAAGCAGAGATTGAAATGAGGTAGCCGCAAGCCAGGAAATATCCGGGAGGACTGGTAACTTCCGGAAGCGAGGGAAGAAGCGTGGAACAGGCTCTCTGTCAGAGGCCTCCAGAAGGAGCCAACCTTTTTGGCACCTCAATTGTGGACTTCCAGCCTTCAGAACTGTGAAAGCACACGCTTCTATTGTTTGAAGCTGCTGTTTGTGGTAATTTTTTATGGCAGTCCTAGAAAACGAATTCACCGACTGTAGGCTGACGTCAGATAGCTCACATCGATTCTGTAGCATGCTCCCCGCTGCTCATGTTCATTAAATGTCTTCCTCCTCCTCACGATCTGGATACCTCGGTAGTAGGGTAAGCTTAGTGATTCTATCATCATAGGCAAAGGCTACATTCTGATTTTATTTTAAGGTATCTTACAGATAACCTGGGACTTTCAGAGTCCAATGGAAGTGATCAGTTTAATACTTTCCCTCTTTTCGTGATGTGAATTCAGAGCCAGGCCAAAGGCAGTTTTGTCTTCGGCTGTGCCTGTCTAACAGGAATTCTCTGGTGTCTTTGTTTCCCTTTAGCACTTTCCCTCTAATGTGACCTGTCCTTGATGACATGGTTATAGAGAAGGCCAGGTACCTGGTAGAGCAGAATGGCACGGAAGCATGGCGGAAGTCAGGCTGTGATGCAGGAAGGAACATTCCCACACAGAAGAAGTCTGAGAGCTGACATTTCTTGAGTGAGTCCCATGTACCAAACACTCCCCTAGATGCTTGACAGCAGATAATGGTTTTATTCTTTTAAGGACCCTAAGGGGCACGTGCTATTGTTCTCCCCCCCTTTATAGCTAAGGAACCAATTTATGGCAACGATAAGTAAAACTTACCTGAGGTCTCAGGGCTGGGGTGGGTCAGGACTAAGATGATGAACCCAGGTGTTCCGGTTGCAAAGTCTTTTCTTTAATCATTACTCTGTTTCTTTTCTACCTGGGAAATACTCCCATCCTGGATGTGGACGTTGTCATGTGTTCCTCACTGAAAATCAGTGTTTTTAATATCCTTTCCAGCTAACACAAACTTTGGATCTGTGTACTTGCCCGAGGTGGCAGGGTCGTCTTTGCAGGAAGGGAACTGAATGGGAGCCTTTGGATTTCAGCTCTGGTGCCTTGGTGATTGGATAATGTTTCAGAGGTCTCTTGACCTTTGAATGACCTAGGCCACATGGGCACCATTTTTAAGCAGTCATATCTTCTTGAACTAGACCCACTAACTGGAAATATCACGACGTTTGCAAAATTAAATGCTTTATTTTTGTATCATGTTATTATACAATAAAATCAATGGTAGTGATTGTGCGTGATTGACTGCAGGTCTACTTACCTCTGTACATAACACATTATCTGGGGCGAGGTATCAGAAACCCAGGAAAGAGAGGGCCAGAGTCCAATGCCTCCCTTGAGGGACCTCCTGCAGGTCTGTGGCTCCTAATGTTGAAGCGGTCAAGAGGAGAAAGGATTAGGGAATGGAGGGGTCATAGTTGCTTCTAGGACCTGGATTTAATCCCATTGGTCCCAACACACCCTATGCATAACAATTTTTTTTATTAAAACCCTTTTATCCTAAAATGACTTTCATAGATAACATAACCTACTTCTATACATAATTAAAAATCAATGTAATGCCCCAGCTTAATCATAAAGAAAAAAACCAAAGGAAAAGAAGTAGAAAGTATATAGTATGATATTTATTGCTCAGGACCAACTATAGAAAAATCATAATGATATAGTCAGATGCTTGCAGCCGAATGTGCAAATGCAAGTATGCAGGATACAAGGTGTGGTGTGACTTACACCACGAGAGCCTTACCTCTGAAGTGAGTCTCCTGGTGGTGAGTAATCTACATAAAGTTATTAGTAAAACAGCATGTAATCTTCCCCTGATTAAAACAACAACAACAGGGGCACCTGGGTGGCTCAGTGGGTTAAAGCCTCTGCCTTCGGCTCAGGTCATGATCTCAGGGTCCTGGAATCGAGCCCCGAACCGGGCTCTCTGCTCAGCAGGGAGCCTGCTTCCTCTTCTCTCTCTCTGCCTGCCTCTCTGCCTACTTGTGATCTTTCTCTGTCAAATAAATAAATAAAATCTAAAAAAAAACACCATAAAATAAAACAACAACAGTGTCAGTGGGTTAAGCCTTTGCCTTGGCTCAGGTCATGATCTCAGGGTCCTGGGATCAAGTCCGGCATCGGGCTCTCTGCTCAGCAGGGAGCCTGCTTCCTCTCTCTCTGCCTACTTGTGATCTCTCTCTGTCAAATAAATAAGTAAAATATTTAAAAAACAACAACAAAAACGTTGTCAATAAAACAACATAGAATTTCCCCTCAAATTTTTTCCCCAAGAATTTGCATTTTTTGAGAGATTTTATTTATTTGTCAAAGAGAGAGAGCACAGGCAGGGGGAGTGGTAGGCAGAGGGAGAAGCAGGCTTGCCGCTGACCAAAGAGCCTGATGTGGGACTCGATCCCAGGATCCCGGGATCATGACCTGAGCTGAAGGCAGACGCTTAACTGACGGTGCCACCCGGGCGTCCCTCCCCTCAAATTTAGTGGCATTGCTGAGATATTCAGCCTATATCAAAACCAAGAAAAAACACTGCATTATTGTGGGAAATAGACCTGAGTCCTGAATTTGTCACCTACTTGAATTAATATGACAGTTAAGTAGGATGTGGGACTACTTAGTTGTGGGGCCATCTCACGCATTCCATGGTATCTACCACACCCGAACTTCTGTTGTTAGAACAAACAACTATCCCCGGAAATGTCCATACCTCTAGGGGTTGTTTAACTCCAACTCATGGCCATGAGGTTCGGGCTTTTTTATTTACAAATCTCTCTCGTCTCCTTGTCCTCTCCTGTCTCTGTCTCTTCTCCCTTCTCCTCTTTCCCTCTGCCACCACTCCTGTTCATCTTACTTGTTCCCTTACTTTCTCCCCTCCTTGCTCTGCTCCCCCCCCCCATCTCCTTCTCCTTCTCCCTTTCATCAGGGAGGAGGTGGTAGCCCTCTTCTAATCGCAGAGTTGGGGGCTTCTTGTCTCTCGAGGAGAGTACATCTCATACGACTGCCTACAGCTGTCTTTCCAGCCCTGAGCATTCTCACATTGCATTTTCTCTCTTTCCTCTCTCTCCCTCCTAATTTTGATCTGTGATTTCAGCTGTATAGGTCAGAAAATACGGTCTAAGAAACATGGTGACATCAGAGACTTAACTCTTTAATATAATTTAAATATAGACTCTTAAAAACCAAATAATGGCTAAGATATAGATATGCATTATTGCCTTTAATTTTCATCTTCTCCCCATTTTGCAGAGGAGGGGCTGAGACACAGAAATTAAATGACAGGCTAAGCCCACAGAGCTCATAAATGGCAGAGCTGGGATGTTCTCTTCTGACCTAGGCAAGGGGTGCTCTGGAATCGGTTCCTATCCTCAGAGAACTGGCTACCTGGGTGCAGATGAAAAACCTGTAAAGGAACAGATGAGAATTGCATAGTGAATATTTATTGGATATTGGCATGTGTCATTAATGCTCTACATGCCTTACCATTATTATTATGTTTTTTTGAGAGAGAGTGTGTGTGCAGTGCAGTGGAGCGGGGGTGGGGATAGGGAGGGGCAGTGGGAGAGGGAGAGAAAATCTTAAGTGAGTTCCACCCCCAGGGCAGAGCCCAACAGCCCAACACGGGGCTCATTCTCACGAACCTGACATCATGACCCAAACTGAAATCAAGAGTCAAGATGCTTAACCAATTGTGCCATGCGGATGCTCCTTGTTAACGTTTTCAATAACCCTGTAATGACCATGATTTTTGTTGTTCTTTTTTAGTATTGCCACCAATGTCCCACTGACAGATAAGGCACCAGAGGAAGACAGCTGCTGGGATTCAGACGCAGATAGACGGCCTTGGGAGCCTGGGTTTTCACCCACTACTCTAAACCCAGGGATTTCGAGAAAGGGGGATGTTTCCGGCAGCTGGAATCGGGGAATGAACGACATTGCAGCTGAGCTTAGGGCTGAGGAGTTTCCCCCTGGAGATGGAGGAAGTGTCTTCTGTGCCTTGAATGGGTGGAGCCTGGTGGATAAAGAGGAGAGGGAGTCAGGTAGGGCTTCCTCCTTTTAAAATTTAAAGGCATTATTATTATTATTATTTTTTTTTTAATTCCAGTTGAATTTTGAAGAGAATGAACTTTACAGCTGAGCATCTGTAATTGGAATAGATATATCTTCATCTGTTCTGGGCCACTTGAAATAATTTTTAAAAAATCTTATTTGTTGAAATTTATTTTTTTAAAGACTTTATTTATTTGACAGAGAGAGCGAGCAAGAGACGGAATACAAGCAGGGGGAGGGGGAGAGGGAGAAGCAAGCTCTCCACTGAGCAGGGAGCCCTGTGTGGGCTGTGATCCCAGGACCCTGAGATATGACCCCAGCCCAAGGCAGATGCTTAACGATTGAGCCACCCAGGCACCCTCTATTGAAATAATTTGTGAGAAGGCACCACGGTCATGCCTGTCTCTTGCTCTGAGTGCTGCGTGTACCAGGAAATGGTCCGAAGGCGAGACCTGGGTCTCAAGTCTTGATTCTGCCTGTGGATCTTGGGCCTCCTACTTCATCTTCCCCATTCTTCTGCAAGTGTGGAGTAATGATGCAGGCCGCAGCTCATCCTGGCAAGATATTAGAAGGCCTAAGGAGGGAACAGATCTGCCAAGCTTCAGAGGAAAGGTGCTATGAAACTCTAAGGCATCAAACATTTTTGTTACTTTGGTTACTGTCTCTTTTAATACGTAGTAGTAATTAACATTGGTCACCAGCAACTCAGAATAGAAATGGTGTGACCTTGATAAATTTTAGAGTGACTTGGTGTTTTCATATACATGGTCTAATTCAATCTTTATAATTGTCCTATGACGTAAGCAGGATGGTTAGGATCAATTGCCATTTTTACAAAAACTGAGACCCAAACCATTTGTTTAGTACATGCTGGGTCTAGGGATAAAACTCCTGTCTTCCAACTCTCAGTTTAGACTACTTTCCAGAGACAATAGAAGAGGCATTTTGGGGTCAACCCTTGCTAAATTTCTTGGCAAAATTCAAGACAGACTAGAGCACACATAGACTTGATAAGGTCTTTGAACAGAGTATGTAATCCACAGTGACACTGAATTCCAAAATCTTCTTAAAATTCAACTCCAAGCTTGCCTCTTTTACTTTGACCCTTCTGGATAAGAATCTGTCACCCTGTAGCAATCCCATAAGGCTGCATTCTTACCCCTGTAATTATACATATCCTGTCACACAGCAATAATTCATGTGCATGTCTGCCTCTCCAGACTCCTCCTCCTGGTCCCCCCACCCCCACCCCAGGGGACAGTAAGACAAGGGCAAGCCATCTTGGGTCTCCATCACCTAGCAGGTTTCTAGACATAGGAAATGTTCGAGAAGGATCTTTATTTTTTTCCTAAAAGGAAAACTTATTTTGACTGCCTAAAATTCAGAAACATTTAAACAGTAAGGAGGTCATGATCCCAGGGTCCTGGGATCGAGCCCCGCATCGGGCTCTCTGCTCAGCAGGGAGCCTGCTTCCCTTCCTCTCTCTCTGCCTGACTCTCTGCCTACTTGTGATCGCTCTCTGTCAAATAAGTAAATAAAACCTTAAAAAAATAAAAAAACAGCAAGGAATATAAAAAATGAAATAAAATTAAAAAGAAATAGAAAAATAAGAAACAAATGGTTACAAAATGGCAAATCCCCTAACCTATGAATTAATAATAAAAACATTACAAAGTTTAGCTGGGGATGATGTTGCCATTTGGGGCTGTGTGTATGTGTTATTTTAAAAACAGTTAAACCATTTTGAGGTAATATTAAGTTACTTTTATTTTTTTAAAAATACACTATTTATTTATTTGTCAGAGAGATAGGGAGAGCACAAACAGAGGGGAGAGGCAGGCAGAGGGAGAGTCAGGCTCCCAGCTCAGCAAGGAGCTGGATGCAGGACTCGATCCCAGGACCCTGGGATCATGACCTGAGCAGAAGGCAGATGCTTCACTGACTGAGCCACCCAGGTTGCCTAACGTCTACTGATTTCCAATAGCAGCTCAGAGGGTAAAGAAATGGTCGTTATTCTTCTGAATGTCTCCATTTGGTCGTGTCAAAGTTCAATGATCATTTAAGTAATAATGGACATTTTTCTTTGAGCAAAATACAATTCATCGTATATAGTCTACAGGGCCTGCAGAAGAATGATAGAACAACATCTGTGTCTGAAAAACACTACCTTACGAATCATCATTCTGTCCGCCCTCATTAACAGTAAATGTAGCATCAATCAAATAATAGTAGTTAAACTAAAAAGAGATCTATCAAAATGACTTTTAAAGAGGGGAACACAGGCATTTCACCATTGGCTGTGGACACTCAGGGGTCAGGTGCTTTGAAAGTTGAATCAAACCAGCATGTGACCCAGGTTTTCAGAGCCCTCCCAGCTTCACTCGCTCTTCCCCTAGGAACCTGCTGATCAGGGGATGTCCCGATTCTCTTGGGCCTGTGCCAGGGCTGCTCATTGAACAGCAGGGACTTTAGTTTTCTTCCGTTGCTGAACACATCACCCTTCCAACTGAGTGCCTTAAAGCAGCACACATTTATTGCCTTTTGAGTTTTGCAGGTTGGAGAAGGGTTAACTTGGCCGGTTTCTCTGCTCCAGATTTCACCAGCCTCTGATGCAGAGCTCCAGCTCAGGATCCTGAGATCATGACTGAGATGAAATCAAGAGGCTTTAAGACATTTCTGATGTGAGTTTTGAAGGACTGGGGGGATTTTGATTCATTTGCAAGTGGCCATGCGTCTTTCCTTGAAGGCAGGCACGGTGATTGCAACATTGAGGAATCACCCTGGCTAGAGATGACTCGGGTCCTTCCGGGTCTTGTAAGAAGTCCAGGCGTCACCGATTTCACCATATTCTTCCACCCGGCACAGAAAAGCTTTTGCCTAGCTCTTTTCCTCCTCTTTAAAGTACACGGGCTCTTTATTATAAAAAGCAAATACCAGAATCACCAGGAGACCCAGAGAGAACTGGGCATTGTCTCCAGCTTCCCGACAGCCCTGGCTGATCCCAGCACAGCTGCTCCGGACTCCTGGAAGGTCGTTGTTGTGCCAGCCGGCGGGCCCTCCATCCCTCCAAAGGGTACCGCAGCGCCACCTCTGGTTGCCGGTGCCTTTAGCCACTACTGGCACAGGACACTGCAGACGGTTCCACCTCTGACCCAAACCCCCGCCTCCATCCAGGACAGACCACTAGTGGGACAGGGAGAGGGGGAAACCAGGTTTTGTACAACAAGGCTGTCTAACTTTGCCCTGTCCAGGGAAAGAGAAAGTGCAAAAGAAACGGTTTGTATGGCGCAAGGGGTGGGGGTGGGGCAGCAAAGGGACGGGGTGCAGAATGGAAAAGGCTGATGCAGCCAGAGAAGACCAGCCTGTGAGCACTGGCCTCTCTCAGATCTCCCTGCAAACCTGCAGCAAAACCCCAGCAGCAAACCTGGGAGGCATCAAAGCAGTGCTGCTCCAGATCCCAGTCCCTCCATGTCAGGGCTTAATGGTGGCACACCCGGCACTAAAGGGCTCCCCTCCACCGCCCCCACCCGGAGCCTCACTCTCTGGTTTCAAGTTTCCTTCTGCAGCCCAGAACTGTGGTCCACCCACAGTGATGACAGGGATCCTCCCAGCCCTGCAGTCTCCCTCTCTTCGGTTTGGTCAGTGGAGGCAAGGGCAGAGGTCTTCACCAAAGGTACTCACTTGCTGAGCTGGATTTCAACTGGGAAAATTCAGGAGAAATCAACGGGGAGCTGATGTGTCTTCATATTTCATGGATTTTTTATGGAGCCGGTTTGTCTCCATTCAATGCAAGCATTGAAGGGAGACTCTTCCAGTGGCCCTGTCACCCTCAGAGTGTGGCTCCCAAGTGTGTGCGGGGCTGGTCTGCGGTCCACCACATTGCCTTCAGAAGTGTGCCTCCATGTTGTGTCTCTGAAGAACAACAGGCAGATCCCCCTTGCAGCTGCATTTGGCACTATTTTTTTTTAATTATTTATTTATTTATTTGTCAGAGAGAGAGAGAGACAGAGCACACAAGCAGGCAGAGTGGCAGGCAGAGGCGGAGAGAGAAGCAGGCTCCCTATTGAGGAAGGACCCCGATGCGGGAGTCAATCCCAGGACCCTGGGATCATGACCTGAGCCGAAGGCAGTGGCTTAACCGACTGAGCCACCCAGGCATCCCTGCATTTGCCACTTTTTATCTTTGTAATACAACATCTCATTCTCCTAGTATCTCTGGTCGCCTCAGGCCCAGAGCCTTACTGTCTATCACCCAGGACTCTGCCTTGTCCTCAGTATTGTTACTTTTAAAGAAATTGAGAGAACCACAGATGGAGGCAGGTCTGGGGGTTCTGAGGGGGGCCAGGGTTTGGGCTGCGAGTGCCCTGCTGAGTCCCTCCTTCTAGCTCTTATTCCTGAATTGGAAGAAGTCCTCTGGGTGTTAATGGGTAGGCTCCAAACTTTTCAGGTTCCTCCATGTGGCCAGGAACATGGCCACCCTCAAGAAGTATTTAAAGAAATGGGGAACCCTAGGGGGCTCAGTCGATTAAGCGTCTGTCTTCGGCTTAGTTCATGATCCCAGGGTCCTGGGATTGAGCCCAGAGTCAGGCTCCCTGCTCAGCGGAAATTCTGCTTCTCCCTCTGCCTCTGCCCCTCCCCTCTGCTCGTGCTCTCTCTCTTATTCACTCTCTCTCAAATAAACAAAACCTTTTTTTCTTTTTTTAAGATTTTATTTATTTGACAGAGAGAGAGATCACATATAGACAGAGAGGCAGGCAGAGAGAGAAGGAGAAGCAAGCTCCCTGCTGAGCAGAGAACCCGATGCAGGGCTTGATCCAGGATCCTGAGATCATGACCTGAGCCGAAGGCAGAGGCTTAACCCACCGAGGCACTTAGACGCCCCTAAATAAACAAAATATTAAAAAAGAAAAAAAAGGGTATTTAAAGAGATGAACATTACCTGTCAACTCATTTAGCTCTCATGTAAGCAGGAGATGGAGTGAGAAGAGCTATAAATCTCACAGCCAGTATGTAGCAACAAGATAAGATATAAATATAGATATGTCTATGGCTCTGTCCCTATCTATCTCCCTCTCTCGACCTCTTAGTCAAAGTGGGCTGATGCTGCTGTGACAAAATACCAAAGACCAGGGGACTTACATTTCTCACAGTTCTGGAGGCTGCCAAGTCTGAAATAAGGACCCCAGTGTGGCTGGATTCTGGGGGAAGGCCCTCTTCCTGATTTACAGATGGCCATCTTCTCTCCTGGATCCTCACGTGGCGTGGGGGAGAGCGAACTCTCCTCCTCTTCTTGTAGGGACACGGATCCCATCGTGGGGCTCCACCCTCATGATCCCACCACCTCCCCAAGGCCCCACCTCCAAATGTCACCACATGTGGTATCAACATATAAACTTTAGGGGACACATTTGGTTTATAACATAACTACAGGTCATCACATATGGTTTCAACATAGAAATTTTAGGGGACATATTCAGTCTATAACAGTATAACTATATATATTCACACACAAATATATATATTTGTAATAGGACTAGTTTCGGCATTTAGCTGGTGTTTATTTTTTTTTAAAGATTTTATTTATTTATTTGACAGACAGAGATCACAAGTAGGCAGAGAGGCAGGCAGAGAGAGAGAGAATGGGAAGCAGGCTCCCCGCTGAGCAGAGAGCCCGATGCGGGGCTCGATCCCAGGACCCTGGGATCATGACCTGAGCTGAAGGCAGACGCTTTAACCCACTGAGCCACCCAAGCGCCCCTAGCTGGTGCTTATTTAGTGCTTACTAAATATACATATATATGACATACACATATAGGTACACACACATCATTTGATAGAATGCATATAAATACAAATATACACATAAATACCAATATCTATATCTATATATTCTATCAAATGTGTGTATATATGAATATATATAACTAAACATACTGAATAAACAGGTTTAATACTGGCATCAAATATTATGAAAGAAACACTAAATGCTGCAACAAGTCCCACACTGCTTTTGAAGATTTGTCAATTAGAAAGAGAAAACAAGGGATTTTTAAAAAATTAATAATAATATTAATAATAACTCTAGAAATGTTTTCAAACTTCTGATAGATTTTTTAGAAACAGAAATGTACGGTTAAGGTTTGGTTGGATAATTCCTCCACCTGTACTCTTGGCGATGTAACTTGTGGCTTCCGCTGGTCTAGAGAAGACCTGGTTACCATGGTTGTGTGATTTGTGCTTACCTCTTCCTGTGGTAAGGGAAAGGGCTTTGAATAGAGTAGGTGTGCAATAAATATTTATTGACTAAATAAATGAATAATATTGGAACAAGAATCTAGCAAGCAGGGAGTCCTGACGGTTTCATTCATTCATTCATTCATTCACTCAACGAAAAATACTGATCCCCTCCTGTACCCCAGCAGCTGTTCTAGATAACCGAGGTACATCAGGAACCAAGACAGACAAGGTTCTCACTTTCAAAGAGCGGATTCTGAAAGGGGTGGCAGAACACACAGACAGCAGCAAGAAAATACCCTGGAGTGGCAGGTGTGACGTGATGACGTTGTAGGTACCAAGCCAGTAACTCTCCAACTACAGCTCCTGCTGGCTGGGCCTGCCTCCCTGGCTTGGTGGCAGGGTAGTGCTGAAGCCTAGAATGGAAAGAAATGTCCCAAGCACTCTCTTTGGCCCTCTACCTTCTCCTGATGCCTCCCGTTGGGTCCGTACAACCTATGGAACAAAGGGTCCAAGTCCGGAGGGTGGAGTCCCTGGGGGGTCAGCCTCCTAGAACACAGAGCAGGCAGAGAAAGACAGCAGGGTCTGAAGTATGGGGTTGGAAAACAAAAGGAGAATAAACTCCAAATGGAGTCTATGAGAAAAACTTTCACCACTAGGCTTCTGGAGGGAAGGTTCTAGGTTGGGCTTGTCTTTCTCTTCCTCCCTGGACCTAGAGAGCACAGAGCTTGGCGAGAAGTAAATGCCTGTGAACGGAACTGCACTTCCCGGGGTTGGCTCTGCCTGAACGTGAGTGTGCTTTAGGCAGCGGTCTCCCCTGGGAGTTCCGATTCCTCACCTGCCCTGGGGAAACAGCGCCTTTTTGTGACGGTATTCCAACAGTGTGCTTGCTACACGGTGATGTTCAGGGAACATTCCCTACACCAGGAAAGCATTCTTTTTGCATACAGAATTTCCCCTGTTACCTATATGCAAAATTGTGATAGAATAAAACACTTCTCAACTTGGAACTCTGCAACAAATGGAAAGACTACATAAAGGTTAGGGAAGAAAAAAAAAAAAGGTTAGGGAAGAAGAACTGGGAGTCAGATGACAGCCACCTCCTTTTCCTTCACTTTCTCTCAGAGGAATCCTCTCTTCTTATGGTGATTAAGAGTAGATCCTTGCATTTCCTCCTTTTGACCTACATCACATGTCTGTTTTCCAAACCATCTTGCATTGGGAACTACCTCGTATGGCTAGAGTGAGAGGAATTTAGTCGCAGATGTATATTTTATAGTCAATGTTCCAGAAGAAGTAAAAATCAAGAAGAGTTTAGAGTATTCCAGAAGTAGAGGGACAGGGAGACCCAAGGAGAGAGAAGGGGGTGATTCTGATATTGGACGGATTTCCTTGATGGTTTGTGGGAACCAGAATTATACCGACAGTCAAGGCTTACTGAATACATTTAATGTATGTGTAGACCTGTGAGGGCCCTGAATTGAGAAAAGGCCGAAAGAGTTGTTCGGGCTTGGCCTTCAGAAGGGAAGAGGCAAGACACACTAGAGGACTTCAGTGCAAGCCTTATGAGCCCGGAAAAGGAAAGAGGAGAATGTGGATCCAGAGACTAAGGGGAGGCAGTTGGCCTGGGAAGCTCTTTGCTCCGTGGGCAACCAGGAAGGAAGCTGGGAGCAGTGGTCTCCAAAATGTAATCATTCGAAGTGCAGAGATGATGCTATAGGAAATCCTTTCTTCTTCCTCTTGGGCTCCCTTGAAGTCTTCTTCTCAAGCTCCCTTGCTTTAGGTATGGCCAGATGCCTAGTTCTGCGATGTAGTGATGTAGGCAGAATTGACCTAAGTCGCTTCATACCTGGTTCACCAAAAATAGATCCTGCTCAGTTTCCCCCTCTAATTGATGGTAGTGATGTCTCCAAGACAGAAAAAGAATTTCTGAATGGAGAGCCTACAGGGATAACCTAAATGTGAGCACAAAGCAAAACCAGCCAGATACAAAGACACAAGTCCTCCATTCATATCATGGGGCACTTCCCGCTTGTGGGTACAGATTGTGATGGTGGGGGCAGGGTACAGAGACATGTTTGTTATGAAATCGCAGTCTTGTTTCTTCCATTTTGACATATCACCCCATCTGAGTGAGAGAAATAGTCATTTTCAAAGCCTTTTTTGGTGACGCCTGAGTGGTTCAATTGGTTATGTGTCTGTCTTTAGTTTAGGTGATGATCCCAAGGTCCTCAGAGTGAGCCCCTTATCGGGCTCCCTGCTCAGCAGGGAACATGCTTCTCCCTCTGCCTACAGCTCCCCCTGCTTGTGCTCTCTCTCTCTCTCTAACAAATAAGTGAATACAGTCTTTAAAAAAAAAGGTCTTACTTGAACATTGCTTCTATAGTTATGACTGAATATTGAGGCAAAATCTGAATGGTCGTTTCTCCAAGATGAGTCAGGCTGACTTTTAAAGGTGCTTCTCTGAAAGGGATAAGAAAAGAAGCAATATAGGATCTTGGGCTGGCTAACCAGAAGCTACTGCATTTGTCCAAAGGTTAGGGAAAAGTGCCTCCCTTCCTCACCACTCTCTAAGGAACAAGTCTGGTCTGAACCTGAGTGGAAGATCGGCATTGGCTAAGGAATAATTCATCACACACCTATGTTCATAGCCCAACTTGTGAATGTGGCTGGAAAGGAAAACAAGAGGGGCTGAGCAGAGTATTTCTAGAGGGCACGGGTTGGATTTCCTCTCTCCATCAAGGCCTGTCCCCTTTCCTGGAGTAGACTTCCTAATGCACTTCTTTATCACCCAGATGAGGAAAAAGCATAGAGGTGGGTTTGGATATCTTTTTGTCTCTAGTCTTTCTATCAAATTTGCCAAACACAGTAGGTGCAAAATGGTTATTCCTTTGCTACATCCTGGAGTACCTTAGGTGTCCTTCGTGTCATTAAATAATTTCACATGTGCTGTGAACTGGACAGACAGACTGGTATGTGAACGTGGGTGGGGGGTGCAGACCTGTGGGGAAGCTTGGAGTTCTAGATGTGGGAGCTCAAAGAGAACTCAAGGAAACTCTGGGGCTCCTGCAGGTATACTCAAAACTGGGAATGTGGCACCAGCTTGTTTCTGTGTGGGGGCCTTATAGTCTCTTTTCATGATTACAGAGCTTGGAGAAATTTAAGAAAAAGTAATTGCTGCCATTTCGAATTTTCTGGAAAGGACCACCTCAACTGAGTGTTATTCTTTAACTGCTAGATCAGATCAAAGATTGAGCATCTTATGTGGGTTATGCTTCCTTTGCTCATCTGGAAGGCGAGGTGGAAGAGTAAGGCGGTGAAAGTTTGCTGGGACAGCAACACGATTTCATTTCCAAAAATGTAGCTTCATTGCAAATGATGATGAACCCGAGTCCGTGACCAGTTGGCTGTGGTCAGGGCGGGAATAAGGCTAGAAACCACCACACTTTATCTGTGATTTCTAAATGGTCAGGGCTGAGAGAGACCAAACGTAGGCTTTTGTCTGAGCCACAAGCAAGTCACTACAGACGTTTTATACATTTTTCTTTTACTAGTCTGCAAGCTATTGGAACAGCCCTTCAATTATTTGTCATCTCTTTTGTTGTTGTTGTGTTTTGCTGAGGTGAATCATCATGAAAACTAACTTGAGGAGAAAACCAAGCACCCCAACCATCACACAAAGGACACTTCAAAACTACCCACATCTGATCATTGACTGAGCTCTCACTGAATACAGCTTTATTGATAGTGATGAGGATACAGATACACATACATTTCAGTTTGTTGTTCCTTATATAATACCAGAACATTTTAAAGAAAGAATTTGTTTTGTTTTGCCAGAATTTGCTGAATAAATACAAAGGTTTTTTGTTTGTTTGTTTGTTTTTTAAAGGAGTGTCCAAGACAAGTATTTTTATCCCAAATTCTCTGGGAGAGAAATTTAGGTGGTCTTTACCCTCTGAATGTGCTGGAGGGTAAATCTTTAATATTTTAGAATCTTTAGTTCTTATAATCACCACGGAGGAGTGTTGAGGTAATTATGCTGTAGTTTTTACTGGTATGAAGAGACATACTGAAAAATAATTCCTTGTAATGCTGTCTTGTGCTAGAAATCGTATTCATCAGTGCCTCAGAGGAGGACAGAGCTCATTCAGAGAACATTCGTTTGGGAGAGAGTGCAGAAGAGTCCTTCAAAGAGGATTACATAAACATGTTTCTTTGTAACTCGGGGGAAAAAATGAAGTGATTCCAGTTTGTCTAGTATCTTGGATCAATTTCTGAAGATACTTGGCCAAGATAACCAGCAAAAAATTGGCCTTTTAACACTCACGTATTTCCAGGGAAGCCTCTAGTTACATGCATGTTTGTAAAATATATTTACTATAATTGCTGCTCTGGCTTAAATCGGAACCATTTAGTACATTTTCACTTCCTTCTTTCCCCAGTTATACCTCTTCGCTCCTAAAACCCCATTACCATCGAATCACTGATTAGAATTATATTAATCTGCACCATCACCGACTTTCTATACTTAACCAGTCTTACACCAGAAGAAGTAAACATGAAACTCATCCAAAGCCACTTAAAGCAACTAGTGCATCAGGGATGACAGCAAAGCACCAAGAGTCTAACTCAAAGCGGACAGACTACACTAAAGTCTTGCTTCCTCCAGACTAGCACATCAGGAATCTGGCCCATTCAGAAAAAGACAGCTTATCCCTTCAGCAGCTGGGGAACTTGCTCCTGCTCTGATGGACTGAATTGATGCTTTTATTTAATCGCAGGACTTGGCGATTACAAAATACACATTACAAAAATTATATGTCCTTTTCTTTCAGAAAAATAAAAGGAGGTCCGGAGTTGGATCCTGAGGCTGGAAGTGTAACTAAATGTAAGCTCAAAACACATTAGAAATGACGTTGTTTTCCGGCTGGGAAACATGGACAAACCGTCACATTTTCTAGGAGCAATGGCTCCAGCACGTGAAAGGGGACACACGTTATTTTGATTCTCTAGACCTCTATGTCTTTCAGTTGTCCGTGAGAGATGTTCCAGGATAGAACAACTTCACCCACCCTTATGCTCCATGCTCCCTACCAATTTTCTATGTCAGAAATCCCAGGATTCTAAATTCATACCGTCTTTATTTATTGACCTAACTGTTGAAGCAGAAAATAGAACAGCGATGCACCTGGGAACGTGGTAAGGCCCAACGGGTGGTTTTCGGAATCTTCAGATAAACAATATGGAAAATATGTTACATGGTCATTTTAAATGATTTATCTGGCACTAACATGTCTTCACTCTCATGTCTAGAAAGCCACTGCCAAGTCTGTGGACAACCTCTTACCAAGCTCTGAAGGCTGAAGAACCCTCTCGTTTCAATCTCTCCTCATTCTCCCAAGATAAAACGCTACAACTGATTGATTCCTATTTCATTCCAAGCCTTAGGTCCTCCACTTCACAAAACCTCTAGAATCTCAATGGGAGACACATCTACTATTGTACATCAGGAATTATGCCTATTTGCCCCACTTATCACCTGTGATCCACAATAAATCACCTTTCTTCCTTTCAAAATTTATAAGATACTATAGGCTGCTCAATTGTACAAGAATATATTATATTTATACCAAACTAAAAGATGTCATAGCCGCCCTCACATAGGTTTTGTTAGTTGTGGCCAAACTAATTTATTAAAAATGAAGTTTATTTTACCAAAGATCCTGCAAGGACAAAAATTATCTATAGTTAGTACGCTGATAGCTTAAGGGGCTCAATGATTTAACTTGTTCCATAAACTTGTTTCTCGTACAGCTTTATTCTCCAGTGTGGATGGAGAATGAGTCAAGGGAGCAGGTGCCTTTAGACCTACTCCCTACTTGGAGAAGCTCCGAATGTTCTGTGTAGGGGGAGGAAACAGCCCAGTGTTTTTACATTAATAGTGCCTTGTTCTTCGTTTACAGTGTTGTAGGCTTTACCAAGTGTTACTGTTAAATACACATAGACGAACTTTTCATAAGGGGCGATGATATAAAATTGTTCCACAAAGTGTACTATTTGAACCACTCTTCACAGTTCAAATAAAATATTTTAAATATAAATATTGTAACACTAGCAATACCTAGCTACATAGGGTAGGAGAAATGGGATTAATGAAAACCCAGTTAGATTTCCGTACATCTCATGGTTAACCATTTAAATAGTTTTATTTTTCAAAAACCAATTGCACATAACCCATAATTGATAGGCCACATCTCCAAAAAAAACCACCAAAGAATAGAGTGATTAATTGTAAGAAAGGAAAATATATATCATTTACTACAGTCATTCCCTTGCTCTATAACTTGGCAAATATGTAAGAAAAATGATATCCAGTGGATACATTTTAATTTGCAAAGCTAATTTGGAGCAGATGAAGTTAAAACATATAGAACAGAAGGGCATTATTATTTCCATGTGAAATGAATGTGTTAGAGTTTTAATTAAGAAATCAGGATAATTGCTATGAAATGGGAAATGGTGACATTTACCAACAGGAGAGGCCATTCATCCTGTTACTGCCAAACCCAAGAATTCCAAATGTTCCCTTCATTCTCATCCATATAAAAAATGGGGGAAATCAAATTATTGCTATCAGTCGAATAATCTACGAGCTATATAAGCTTTAAGTTAATAGTCCTTATGGCCATAGTTTTATCTGGTGTTCTTCTTGGGGCTTATATTAGGGTCAAGGTTGCATCTTTTTAGGGTCAAAGTAAGACTCCCATGATACTGGCAATTCCTTTAATAGGGGACAAAGGTTAAAGTGCAAATACTTCCAGGAGAAACAACAAAATGACTGAAACTTACAAAATTTACACCATAAACTAAATGACTAGTAGCTTCTTCTTTGAGAGCAAGTATTTTTCGATAGCAAATACCCTGGGGACTGAGGCACAGAAGAAAAGAATTAAGGCATAAACCAAAGGGATCAGTGTGACAGTCCAGGGAGGAATCCCTGTTACTCTCCAGTCAAACCTTGTTTTAAGTTTTAGGACTTTATTATGGGACGCCTTTCAACATTCTTTACTCAGTCGCGTATGGAAAAAGAAACTGTATTTAAACGTAGAATTTAATCTTTATGGATATAGATGGTCTTCCATTTTAAAATAAAAGCTATAATTGAATACTTTTAATTTCCTAAAGAAAAAGACGAGAGAAGAAGATCAACTTTCGTACATGAAATTGCTTACTCACATAAGCTTCATGTGTACTAAAGGGTGGAAGAAAAATCTCAAATGTGGGTGTAACCGCTATCCATTAAGAGGCCATGCCCCGGTGGGAAGAGTGCTTACGACGAATTCTGTCTGCCACCCAGTGGCCGCTGAAATAAATGGTTTCTTTTCTTTGTTGGCCAGGGCCCCGTATTTTGTTTTTGTTTTTGTTTTTTAAAGAGGTAGATTACGCCCGTCCTACCAGGAATTCAAAACTACCAAGACAGAAGCCTCGATACGGCGTAAGATACAATCATTGTAGTAAATGTTATATATTTTCCTTTCCGCGAACCCACGAACGCCTGTTTGCCCTTTCTGCGTCCCCGCATCTACCTGGGTTCAGATACTGACTGGCACCGAGGACACCGAGCTGGCTCGGGACTCCCGGGTCACGCTGTTGGGCATCGAGAGGGTGCAGCAGGACACGCCCACGGTGGCCTCGGGCAACTCGTCGTCCTCCGTCCACTCGTTGAGCTCCGGGCTGAAGCACTGGATGCACTTCTTGTACTTCTTCTCGCCCTCGTTCCAGCCCCCCAGCAGGTAGGCGCGGCCGTGCAGCGTCGAGGCGCCCGCCGTGCTCACGCCCACCAGCAGTGGCGCCGCGTAGCTCCACTGGCCGCTGGCGGGACTGTAGCACTCCACGGTCAGCACGTCCACGCGCTCCCCGCGCGGCCCCAGCTGGCTGCCCCCCATCACGTACACCCGGTCGGCCAGCGTGACCGCGCAATGCCAGCCTCGCGGCGTGCTGAGGCCCGGCAGCTCCTGCCACGAGTCGCCGGTGGGGTCGTACGCGCACACGGAGCGCGAGTACGCGCTGCCGATGTAGCCGCCGGTCACCAGCACGCGGCCGTCGGCGACCGCGCTGGCGTGGCAGCAGCGCGCCACCTCCAGGGGCGTCTTGGGCTGCCACTGATTGGTGGAGGGCACGTAGCACTCGAGCGAGGTCAGGCTGCCTTCGGGATTGCGGCCGCCCACGGCGTACAGGAGCCCGTTGAACACGCTCAGGCTGAAGTGCGTGCGCTTCTGGGTCATGCTGGCCAGGTGGATCCAGGTGTTGAAGCGGGGATCGTATCTGAAAATGGCAGAGCAAGTGTGACAGCCAGGTTGGCGGCAGCCAGGGACCCACGTGACTCCACAAACCACAGCGTGGCCACTGTGACACTCTTCAGGCAGGGAGGCTACGCTAGGCACAGAACGCATTTCCTCACCTGGAGGCTGGGGTTTGTTTCTCAGCCAGTGAAGTGTGACAAGTTTGCGACTCCCCCCTCCTCCCGTTTATAAAACCACTGCCTTTATCGGGCCTCTTGGAGAAGTCCCCACAGACGCCACTCGTCAGTCCCTCTTCTTCCATACTCCCACATCATGGGGGGAGAGGGGTGTTTATGAGACGGGCTTGTGGGGGAGGCGGGTGGAAGCTGGGTATCTGGGGCAATCAGAAAGGAAACACTGCCACATTTAAGTCAGTTCCACACATCTTCAGACACCAGCCATCCCTGGCTCATTCTTACTGCTTAATTAGATAGGAGTTGGCTAACTGGACTTCTCCAGGTCTGGCAGACACCTGGCCACTGGAACAGTAAAGCTACATCACTCAACCAAGTCTTCTGTCTGCTTAGAATGAGATCAATGGAACTCATGTCCAAAAGCATCACCAGAGGCTTAACTTTCGATATTTCTCTATTTTCTAGTACTTGTCCATAGGTAAGATTTTTCAGCTTAGAGATCTGTTTTTTCAGTGTTTGATATTACAGTTATTATATCATAAGTACTGAAACCAATACTGCAAAAACGGTTGAGTACTCAACAGAGTTATCAGCAGGAGGAAAATAAGCAGTCGTAGAAAACCTGTTTTAAACTGCTTACATAGTTGCATTAGCTCGATGTTCCTTCATTTTTGTCCCATTTAACCTCCAAATCAAAACTTAACTATAGTTATAAATTAAAGGGCAAAAATCAGTTAGTTGTTTGGATTCGTTTAAATGACACACAGACATATAATGAAATAATAAAGGATATTTTCGTGATATACTTTATAAATTTTCAGATCTTGCTAATGAGTTATGTTTGACTTTGTACTTCTACCACGATATAAGCATGACTTCCTGACATTTCATATATATGAAAGTGTTTTTATTATAAATATACACAGACAACATGGCATTCGAATTCCATTTTCTGAAGGATATATTATACCCTTATTGTTTCTACGTGCATGAAAGAAATTGACAATTTCTATAGTATTCAGTCTTCAGAAAATATTTAGAGTTAATGACCTGCCACATTTTTTAAATGATCTCATTGTATTTGCCAATTATGAATCTGACAGTCATCAGTAACAGTCATTTAAAAGAAATTCTGTATTATTTTGACCTTTCTTATCACTTAGTGTTAAAAACTAAATTTGTACCCAGTTTGTTTTCAGAAAAACAGTGTACTGTGAAGGGAACCTTACGATAAATGAGAGAATATGAATTACCACTCACTTGTGGTATAACTTGTCTGGGTATCAGATTTCTCACATGTAAGATCTGAATAACCACATTTTCCCACCTCATTTCATAGGCTTATTCAGAAATCTGGAGTGCAATTTATATATGCATATACTTTATATAATGTGGACTTTTGTATATACGTAATGTGGCATTTTGAGTTACTGAGCCAATGAAGTAAGCTAACAGGCAGGACTCATTTACTTCTATGTCAGAGCAATTTCCTTACAATATTGAACCATTTCAGTTCCTAATAAAGGATCAAATACCTGCAGAAATTGCTGACTGCATGCTTGGCTTGATTTCTAGCATCATTCTGGTCTTCACCACCAGCCACATAAAGAAATCCATCCATCACAGCCACACACTGATTAAAACTCTTGGCTGGCATTTCTGTAAGCTTGCTCCATCCGTTTTCAGGGTCTCTGTACAGGATGTCTCTACTAAGGGACTTCTCCGTAAGGCCTGGACGTCCCCCAACAGTGACGAGGACTCGACAGCCCCCGCGGATTCTTGTGCGCCTAGACTGCAATGTGTTTTGACGATATGGAAGTAAGTGGTAGTTCATAGCATCTACAAGAAGTTTGTGACAATCAGCGTCTTGCATCATTCTTGGTACAGACTGAACGTAATTGACCAGGTCTTGTGCAGAAATGGTACCAAAGCGGATATTGCTCAGAAGATCTGCAGCATATTTCACTCTCTTTTGGTCAAATTCTAACCATTTCATTGCAATCTGGAATGCTACTATTTCAGAAGGCAACTGTAAGTCATCATCTATGAGAAGTTCATTAATTTGCTCAAATGTAAGTTTCAAAAACTGATCTGATTCTGCAAATTCAAGGAAGTTATCCCGGATAAATTTTTGGGCTGCTGCTTTGGCATTTTTCAGGGAGTATGTTTCAGCAATGTTAGCAATGTACATGCAATTCTCAACACTCATCTCTCGTATCAGAAAATCACTGCACATCTTTACAAGGGTATGGATCTGAAGATAGACAGCAGCAGAAATAATGCTTCCTATAGTATACAAAGAGAGCGTCAGCTTTCCAGTATAGGCATATGCAATGACAGTAGCCAGGCCCAGCGGTGAGATATCGTTGAGATCTATCCTTTGGGTAGATGGGTCTTTTTTTAGGATGTTGTAGAAGTATTCACTGCACGAAGCCATCACTGACTTGTGAACATCAAAGGACTTCGTTTTGGTGCCAATGACTAGGTCGCAAAGGAAGTTCTCCTGCCTCATTTTACTTAAGCCTTCCAAGAGGTTGGGGCCATAAGAAGCATCTGTTAATTCAGAAGAAAGGCAGCTAAAGCCATTGCCTCCTTCTAGGAGCCCATTCAAAGTGTTCAGTTTGTTCAGAGGTCTATCTTCTACGATTATGGTCATCTCATTAATATCTCCTTTGCTCTTTTTCACAGTCTTCTTTTTGGGGGCCATGTTGGCAAACACACTGTCACAGGCAAGATATTGCTTAAAAAAAAAAAAAAAGCATGGTTTTATTTTAACGGCTCTTTGGACTTTGAAATGCTACATTGAGAAACTGTTCTTTTCCATAATAGTTTTTAAATGACGTAATGTAGATTAAACTTCAAAGGGGATTTAAAGACTTACATTAAACTAAATGCACATTTTATTGAGTTTACTTCAGCATCAAGCACTGAAGACAGTTCTAGAAAGATTTATATTATCAAATGTGACCTCCCAGTAGCTATACTGCCAAGTCATTTTACTAATTTAAAAATTTTTTTTATAAACATATAATGTATTATTAGCTCCAGGGGTACAGGTCTGTGAATCGCCAGGTTTACACACTTCACAGCACTCACCATAGCACATACTTTCCCCAGTGTCCATAACCCCACCACCCTCTCCCTACGCCAAGTCATTTTATACAGCAGAAATGACCAGATAGTCTCTGATCTAGCTGTACAGCAATTACAGAATAGTAGTTAAACATCACATGAAGGGCTTAAAGATTAAAACTCTAAAGTTTTCCTCAGAAAAATACTGAAGTTCTGGAATCCATATAAAATGTGTGTGTATATATATACATATCAGAATAAATATGGAACTTAAAAATCAATGGGTAAGGACTTGAAGCGATACATTAGTTCAACTGATTTCTTTTTTTCTTTTTTTTTTAAGATTTTATTTATTTATTTGACAGACAGAGATCACAAGTAGGCAGAAGGCAGAGAGGCAGGCAGAGAGAGGAGGAGGCAGGCAGAGAGAGGAGGAAGCAGGCTCTCCGCCGAGCAGAGAGCCCAATGCGGGGCTCGATCCCAGGACCCTGAGATCATGACCTGAGCCGAAGGCAGAGGCTTTAACCCACTGAGACACCCAGGTGCCCCAGTTCAACTGATTTCTACTCTCTGCAGTCACTAAAATAACTTCCAGATGGACGAAATTGCTAGATCACACACACACACACACACACACACACACACAAACTAGAACAAAGTAGGTTTTTGTTCGTTTTAATTTTAGGGTAGGAAAGGCTCTCTTAAGCATAACCCAAAATCCAGAAGCCATAGGGAAAAAGACTGAAACATCTGAATACAAACAACAGCAGCAAAAACAACAAAACCCCACAACTTCTATAAAACATCAGATGTTTAAAAGACAAGCATTGATAGTGAAAGATGTTTGTAACATTCTTGACAAAAGGTTAACTGACATGTTTAAAGAACTCCAACAATTTATAAGGAATAGGTAATTCAACTCAAAATTCTCAAAGACTGTTACTAGGAAACTAGGTTGTTCACAGAAAATAAAATACAAGTAGTTGATCAACATATTTTTTTAAAGCTAAACTATAATCAGGGAACTGTCAACTGAAACACAGAAATCTTTTTACTTTTTGGTGGACACATTTTGCTTATCAGATGGTTAAAATATTTTTTAGTGTTCACAATATCAGATTTTGCTGTGGCACTGTTGATGGGAGTATGACTGATACAGTCTTTGCTTTGACATTAAATCTAAGTGTAGGAATGTGCTCATAGAGATATATCCTCATAAGGACATATTTATATGGATTCTACATACATCTGGTTCTATATATAATAGAACAATTTTCTATTATCAGTGTTATAAATATTTGAGCTAGTTTGTTCGTGTGTTTGTTTTTAGAGAGAGAGAGAGCGCAAGTGATCAGGGGAGGGGCCGAGGGAGGAAGAGAGAGAGATAATCTTAGGCAGACTCCACACCCAGTGCGGAACCCAACGCAAGCTCAATCTCAGGACCCTGAGATCATGACCTGAGCCAAAACCAAGAGCTGGATGCTTAACCATCTGAGCCACCCAGGCGCCCCAATATTTGAACCAGTTTTTAAACCTGTTTGAAGTGGTCTGACCCTTTAAGGCAGCTCTAAGCAGCTTTAGTATTAAACAGACTTGAAATATATTAAGTTTAGCAAATACATGCAGAACCTTTAAAATATCATTGATTAAACTGTTTTAGAATTTTTCAAAATACTGAGCATAGTTATCAGAAGATGTTATACTTGGACTTTTCAATTGATTTTACTTACAGCATGGTAGCATTCACTTTTTTGCGAGACTATTCTTTTTTTTTTTTTTTTCATTTTTAAAATTATAGAATCAGGGGTGCCTGGGTGGCTCAGTTGTTAAGCGTTTGCCTTCGGCTCAGGTCATGATCCCAGGGTCCTGGGGTTGAGCGCTGCATCAGGCTCCCTGCTCCATGGGAAGCCTGCTTCTCCCTCTCCCACTCCAGGGAGTGTTCCCTCACTCCCTGTCTCTCTGTGTCAAATAAATAAATAAAATCTTTAAAGAAAAGATTATAAAATCAGTATGCGTAAATTCAACAATTCACGGTTTGGTATATATTATTCCAGATAACTGGCTACGCTTACACAAACTTGTATCTGCACATTTTTGAGCAGTGGTGTGCTGATAAACCAGCTCTCGAAGGAGACAAGGGGTTGGGGGTGGTAGTGGGGGGAGAGCCCTTATTTGTAAGGTGTAGATTTCTTTGGTGCAAATACACTCATTGTAGCTGATTTTAAAGTGTCTACTGCTTAACAACCAGCCTGTAAAATTCATGAAAATGTAACAACTGCCTCCCATGAGCCAGTATAAGTCACTTCCAGCATACCACTCTAGGAGAACTTGCATCAAAGCATTTTTATGCTTTATTATTGGGAAGTTTGCTTTGTTCACCTAGCAGTAACTAATGGGTCTCCTTCCAGATTGCTACACACATAAATTTACATCATTCTTTTTAAAAAATTTTATTTAATTTTATTTTTCTTCAGTGATCCAAAATGCATTGTTTATGCACCACACCCAGTGCTCCATGCAGTACGTGTCCTCCTTAGTACCACCAGGCTCACTCCACCCCCCACCCCACCCCAAAACCCTCAGTTTGTTTCTCAGAGTCCACAGTCTCTCATGGTTTGTCTTCCCCTCCGATTTCCCCCAACTCACTTTTCCTCTCCATCTCCCAATGTCCTCCCTGTTATTCCTTATGCTCCACAAGTGAAACCATATGATACTTGACTCTCTCTCATAGTCTCCCATACTAAAGATATACAAAACACTTTTCTCTGGTCACGGACACCACAGCCTCCTTCCTCTCTCTGCTCGATCCAGGATAACCCAGAACAGTCTCTCGGGTTCCTGGAAGAGCTGCCCATTCACAACTAGATAGAAGGATAATAGAAAGGCACCTCCACACTCTCCTCCCATTGTCCACCACAGACCTTGGCTCCTGTGCCATTTCTATTATGATAGCGTCATACATTCGACATCCAATAAACAGCTGGGCAGTGATGTGAGCTATTGTACTTTTCATCATCTTTTGTATTTGCCAAATTTAAGTACATTAATAATTATTCCTAAATATAAGTCACCGAGCATGAATCTATATTATGTATTAATTGTAAACTATTACCTCCACTTCTAATTGAAATAATAATTATATTAATTTATTAATTGAGAACTGTGTGTGGAGCCCTGGGTTTAATACTTTACATGACTTTATTATTATTATTATTCTAAATTTAAGCACCACTGAAATCCAAAAAGATGGTTAGATTATGTTCATTTACAAATGAAGAGATTAAGAGTCAGAGAGACTTTGAAAACATATCCAAGGCCACACGAGCATGCAACCCATAGTGGAGAAAAGATTCAAACCCAGAGTGAGTCCTGACCACCGTAATCACCTCCCTCAAAGGCAGGGTAGGTTAAAAGCTGTAGCAGGTTAAATTTAGCTCTTTCCAGCATGAGAAGAGAGAGACTGACTAACGCGGACCTGAGGTTGTCAAATAAAATTTGAATATAGAGAACATGAAATGGTTCTTTGTAACTCCAAACACTGAAATAAAAGGATTGCCTTTTTGAGTTTAAAATAAATCGGAGGATGAAGTAAACCTGTGGATTTCTTAATTCTGTTACAGGTAGTAAAGACAGAAACTCCTACAGGTTGGGTAAGCCAAAAACAGAAAGAGGTTCAAGGAGATTCTGCATGAATTGGTTGCTCTGATCAGAGCACAAAGCACTTCCTTTTAAGTGTTGGGTTGAATATGAAATTATCAACCCAACCCAATTTGTTGTTTAAAAACAAATATGTATTCCATATGTTTTAATTTAGCTAGAGGATTATGCCTGGCTTTTATCTAAGTATATAGAAACTATGCACAAAATTAACTATAATTCCATTCACCAAGGCTGCATACAGGACACAAAGATACAGTGCTAAAACTTTTGGTTTGGGTTTTATTGGAATTTCAGGAAAACAGCTCTTTCTCTTCTTAGTCTTTTGTGTGTTTATGTGTGGGAAGGGATGGTTGGAAATATAATTTTTCAGATTCATGTCTCTCGGGTTGTCACAGAACTGGAAATTGAGTTTTAGTGTTCTTTTTGCTCTAACCATCTAATAGACCTATATAGCAAAACATCAGTGAACTAGGAATTCAGTTTAAACATCTATTAGATGGGGATATGTGTAACTTTCTCTTCTAAAACTTTACACAGAGTTAAGAATAAGCAGCTGGCTTTTGCTGCCAGAGCTGTCAAAGTCTGGCCTGGTATCTCTTCTCCCCTCAATATGGTTTTTCAGAATCCTACGATCAACTCTATCAGATAGAGACACACCAACTGGGACAGGGGATTCTTCACCTAGGAGGCATGCAGTGGGGTCTAGGTTGCCAGATTTAGCCAATAAAAATACATGATGTCCAGTTAAATTTGAATTTCAGATCAACCATGAATCATATTTTAGAATAAGTATATCTCCCATGCTATTTTGGGACACGCTTATACAAAAAACTGGTTTGTGGTTTATCTGAAATTCAAATGGAGTCTGGGTGTTCTGTATTTTATCTAGCAACCCTGCTCTGGTTTGCATTTCAAGTGAGTCCATGAATTCCATGGAAATATCTAGAATATTAAGAAACATGTTATGCATGTGTGTTTATGTGTCTTTTTCTGAGGAGTGGGCCTAGAGTTTCCATGAGGTTCTGAAAAAGACCCATGACCCAAAATAAACCTAGAACCTTTGGGCTGAGGACAGTCAAGACAAGAAATGGTAATGTAATTCTACTCTCTCTGAGGAGCCGGCAAGTCCCAGTGGAGGAATTACCCTAGAGAGAAGCTCCTCCTGGCCTGACACAGCCCTCAGATGCAAACCTCTACAACTGATTATAGAAAAGAATTGTCACTTTATATTTAAGAACATTCTCTTTTCTGCCGCCTTCTCTCCTTGTCTCCTGGGAGAGACTCTACACAGGGCAAGCTGCAAAGCCATGTGTGTAAAAGTGTCACTGTCACTCTCATGCCAGAATGAACTGGGATCCCAGAATGTGTCTTTGCCAAAGGGGTGAATCAGCTGCGCCTTTGCCCCGTCCTGTCACATTCCAGTCGCTGCATCTGTCCCAGCTCATCAGCACGGACTCCGGGAATAGAAACATTCCAGCTTCTGCCGCTTGCCATTTTAAGTGAAGTCTGACTTAAGGGGGGGTTTTCCATTTCACCGTTTCACTTCTAACGTAAAACTGAGGTCAGGATAGCCAAAGGTGCACATTAAGAACAAAAACTCATTTTATGGTTAAGTAAGACCTGTGTTCTTTTTATAGAGGGAGTTTCTATGTTGCCAATATGGGTATTTCTGGGAATTCAAGGAGTTCTCTGACTTTTGTGTTACCGATTGAATTAAACTGATTGTATTTCATCTAAACCTATCAGGTACTGAATGTTTACAGGGTTCCTGATAAAAATGAAGACGGAATTCAAGACTTTGTGAACAAAACCTACAAATGTTACTTTGTCCCTCCTTTCTCTATAAAACGGAGGAAGATGAACATGTTTTAGGCTTCAGAGACTGAAAATTATTAATGGAAATGACGAGTCATTTTACTTTTTAAAAGCAGCCCTCTCACGCATTTCTGTTACTATGACATTCTCTTGATCTCTGGCATTCCTTACACTGGGAGAGAATGTGTTCTGGCTCCTGATTTCAGATCCAGAATATGAGCCCTGTGGTCCGGCTATAGACTGCCTGTCAGTGGCACAGCCCCACCGCCACGAGCACACAGATACCTCCACCCTCTCCCACCCACCCACCCATACGCACCCTAAAATCTAGAAGTCAGGAATTGGAGATCGTGGTCCCAGCTCCTTACCCTCCTGTTGGTGTCTGGATGTGTAATGATGAGTTTTCAGCAGGAGGCTCCTCTTGGGAAGCAATCTGTGGGGAGAGAGAGGGAAGGAGGGAGAAGGAAAATGCAGCGGGGAGCCACCAGCAGCCACCGGATGAGTCCCAGCAGCAGCAATTTTTAGAGTGACTCTTGCGGTCCTACTGGATGAGGCAGCAGAGCCCACGCTCCCTCACCCAGAGTACAGTCCCCTCTCCCTCTTTGGCCTTCAACTCCAGGCCTCCTGGGGCAGAGGCGGGGCTCTGGTTGGTAGAGAGGGGTTGGGTTTCTTGGCCTGCTCAGCTGTTTAAACAAAAAAATAAGTAATCTGTCACCCTGGGTGCGAGGAAAGAAAATTAATTAGGTGGGAATTGAATGGTTGGAAGCAGGGATTTCAGGGTACATACTTGGTAAGAAGAAGGGAAGTTGGTGAAGAAAAAATTAGCTTCTAGAAACGTCAATCCCCTGGTCACCTCAGGTCCTCTGAAAAGATCGAGTTTATAAATAGGCTGTTCTTCAGAAGTGGAGCGCATGTTCAGGAGGACAAAGTGCTTTCTTTGGTACCTCAGATATAGCATCAACACGATTAGGGTCATGGTATAGTTGCACAGAGTGAGGTCTGGGACCAGTGCTTGACTCTCGAGTGATCCCCAGGGATGTCTGAAACTAACACACACTCTAGCACACGGGCAGGTGTAGAAATACCCACTTCGGCAACACTGCATATGAAAACAAACAAACAAAATCAGAGGATTACAACTGACAAGGGTGTTTCTAATAGACGCCAAGGGTGTGAAACGGGTAATAAGAGTTAATGTGATATTAGACTGCAATAATGGAAAAATAGGTCTGGAAAATTCATGTTGTAATTATTTTTCATTTGTTGGATGATGTGTTAGTCATCACTTTGCCTGTTGGCACACTAGGAAATTATTCTGCACCCTGAAAGAGGTGGCGGGAACGAAGAGAACTTCAGAAGCTGTGACTATTGGGACAATCTGAAGAAAATACCGAGAGAGGATTTAGGATGGATGAAACACCTGTAGCAAGTGTATTGGGGGTTGTTGGGCAACAAGTGGATTTAGCGAACATTCTTATACCCTATTGTGGCCAAAATTGGGCCCGATGGGTGGATATTCCAGGGAAATATTAAAAGTAAGGAAAGAAAACTCTGGTAGCAACTGGCTTCTAATGATTAAAATGGGTCCTAATGATGAAAAGGAGCCAGTTCCTTACGAGTGGAAGTGGGTAGATAAAAGGTGATGTAGGGACTCTCACTCCAGCTGGGCACTTGGATTAGCTCATCCTTGATATAATTCCAACTCTAAGACTCTGTGATGCCATATGTATTGGCTTCCAGACTTCCCACACCTCTCAGCTCACTGGTTGGCATCTTAGTTACCACTTAGACTTAAATTCCATTCAGCTTTTTAGCAGGGAAAACTATTTTGATTTTTTTTTAATTCTTTGTTTTCACACATAGCTATCCAGCTTCAAATGTGTCAGAAGTAAATCAAAGAACTTTATTGTACGGTTTATATAAAACTAACAGAGGATCATTCCCAGGTGATTCTTCATGTTTCCCCCTCCTTGATTCCAGTCAAGGGCCAAGGCATTCAACTCTCTTCTTAGTAGTATGATAAAAATGAGCTTTAGATCAGTATTTATGATAATGATTACATGATTATGGAAAGGTCCTTCAAGAAGTAAGCAGAAAATTACTTGGGAACTTTGTTAAAAATCAGTTTTGAGGGGCGCCTGGGTGGCTCAGTGGGTTAAAGCCTCTGCCTTTGGCCCAGGTCATGATCCCAGGGTGCTGGGATCAAGCCCCGCATCGGTCTCTCTGCTCAGCGGGGAGCCTGCTTCCTCCTCTCTCTCACTGCCTGCCTCTCTGCCTACTTGTGATCTCTGTCTGTCAAATAAATAAATAAAATCTTTAAAAAAAATCAGTTTTGATAAGGTAGGTCTGGGCTGGAGCCCGAGATTCTGTTTTTCTAATAAGCTCACAGGTGATGCTGATATTGCTGATCTAAAGACCACATTTGGAGTAGCAAGGATTTAGAGTGCTTTGGCTCCCTAACACCTGAAGGAAGAGGGTTTGTCGAAAAGGCAGTAAAAGCCATTCTATCAGAACACATTCAATGTTCTAATACCAATCTACAAATCCACCCAGGAAGAAGTCTACAAGCTCTCTTTCTTTGCCTTGTTACAACAGAGGAGCCCTCTTTCGAAAGCCAGCCCCCACACTGGTACTCTGGGTTACAGATAGAACCACCTGTTCAGGAACTTTGCTGTATCAGTTTATCCTACTCTTACCCAGCAACCCCCTGCCCCGTCTCTGCTAGCCAATTTCTACCTCTGTTTGATGGTACACAAACTCTTCTATTTAAAACCAGTGCAACAAAAGAAAGCTTTCAATTTAGTCCATTTCCCCCTCTAGATGAGGTCATATTTCTCTCCACTTCTTCAAAGGCAAACTTCTCAGATGTATGTATTTGTATCTGTAGCCTCTATCATGTTGCTTCCCATTTTCTCCTCAAATCAGTCCAACTAAGCTTCCTATTTGCCCTTCTACCGAAGGGCTTGTGCCAAAGTCATAAATAACCCTGGGTCGCCTCATTTTTTTGGACATTTGCCAGTGCTTGACCTTTCGGAAATACTTCACACAGTTGACCTATCACTTTGACTAAAAATTCTCTTTTCATGTTGGTTTGTTTTTTTTTTTTTCCAGTTGCTCTGGTCATTTCTTCTCATTCTCTCTTTCTAGAAGATCTTTGATGCAACTCTTGCAGGTTAAAGGACTTCAGAGCCATCTTAGACTCTCTTCACTTCTCAAAGCTGCATTTGGCAGATGAGCTCACACATCCTTAGATATCTCATAGGGTCCTTAAAAATCATTATTTCCGAGACTCAAGTCATCTTTTCCCTCAAAATATGCTCTTTCTACAGTATTCCCATTGGTAGTATACAAACCATTACTCATCTAGTTCCTTAAAGGGTGGACTTGGCATCATCATTTGCCTCATCTTCTCCACCCTGCACCTCTGTCTCCTCATCTCATTATTCACCATGTCCTGCTATTATATATCTGTAATATCTTTCCCACTGCTACCATTCTGGTCCCAGCTATTATTACTTCTCACCCAGACCATTGTGAAATCCCTCAAAATGGCCTTCCAGTGTTCACTCTTGCTTCTCTCCAATCCATCCTTCCCACAATGTAGCCAAAGTGATATTTTCAAATTTCATCATGTAACTTCCCTGCAGAAAATTCAATAGCTTTCTGTTTCCTCAGTATAGAGGCCCAAATCCTTCTCTGGTTTATAGTGCCTTTCAGCACCTGATCCCTGATTTTCTCTATGATATCTTCATGCACCAGCAAAACCCATCCTCTCCAAGTGTCTCAAATATACCATATCTCTCTCCTGCCTTAAGGTCATCATACTTGCTCCAAGATGCTGTCTATTTCCCCTTCCACTTCACAGTTCAGCAATCCCTCACTGGACTACAAGGGCCATAAACAACAAAAGCCAGCACGTACTTATTCTTTACCAGGTACCTGTGGTAGGTAGCTTCTAGGATGATCCCTAAATGATCTGTTTCCCATGGTTCAGAGCATTAGATAATGTCTTAACTTTTAGCAACTTATTTCTAAATAATAGAATACCTTAATGTTGAAGGGATACGATTTCTATGAGTAGATTATAAAAGATTCCAACTTCCATCTTGAGAGCAGACTTTTTTCCTTGCTGGCTTTAATGAAGCTCAGTGTCACACCTGAAATACCCAGGCAAGGAACAGCCATCTAGGAATGAAGCCCTCAGTCCAACATCCCCCAAAGATGTGGGATCCCACCAATCACCCCTGCATGAACTTCCAAGTGGGCCCTTCCTCAGTTGAGCCTTCAGATGAGACTTCAACTCTTGTGAACATCCTGGATAAGCACAGGCAGGTGGGTAACACAGTGCTGCCATCCCTGATCAAAGCCATTGGCTTGGAGATCATTTGCTCTATGTTGGCCAAAGCTGAAAAGAGTGCTTCAGTTAAAATCAAGGAGGGTGAAACTACTAAGGACTAGCTTTGCCCCCCTGTCGCCCTTGTTTCCAGCACCAGTGATCCCCAATGTGCACTAATGTTGTATTTTGAACATGTAAAAATCTGTCAGTTAAATTGTCAGACATGGTATTTGTGGCCTTGGCCGACATGAAGCTGTTCTCTGAGGTTTGCTTCTCAACTAATGACTTAGTAATCAAACAGCACAGTGCTTTGTGTAGTACTTTGATTTCATGAAAGAAAGACTCTAGTTAAGCTCTGCTTGGATCCCTGACCTACTGAAACTGTGAGATAATAAATGTATATTGTTTTAAGCTGCTACTTATGCAGCAATAGGTAACTGATAACAGTACCCTTCTATGAGCTTTTCCTTATAAACTAACATAGTCCTCATAATATTTTTATCAGACAGGATCCATGTTTTGTAGATAAGAAAACTGAAGAACTTTTAACTTATCCCAGAGCACATGATGGTAAGGGATGGAGCCAAAATTTGGACCCACATTGTCAGGCTCCATGGTCTGTGCTTTTAACCACTTCATTCTGCATGAAGCAGTGACTGTAACTGATTTGTTTACAACTGTAGTCCCAATCAACAATGCAAGATTTGACGTGCACTAGTGATCAATAATTGGTTAATTCATTACTTAATTTAGAAAATTGCTAAATGAGTGATGAATAAATTTTGTTTTTGTTCATGCAAAGGAATTTTATAAGAGTATTTTCAGTATAATTGTTCCTTTTTGGTCTCAAAGGCTTTTTCCATTTTGTGGTATGTAGGAATAGAATGGGCTACATGCTGACTGACTGAAAATTACAGGTGCATACCAACAGCATTTTTCACAGAACTCGAAAAAACAATCCTAAAATTTGTAAGGAACCACAAAAGACCCAAACACCTGGAGCAATCTTGAAAAAGAAAAAGCTAGAAGGATCAGAATCCCAGATTTCAAGTTATACTACAGAGCTATAGTAATCAAAACAGTATGGTATCCGTGCAAAAATAGGAACATAAATCAACGGAACAGAATATAGAGCCCAGAAAGAAACCCACAATGATATGCTCGATTAATCCTCAGCAAAGCTGGCAAGAATATACAATGGAAAAAAGGCAGTCTCTTCAACAAATGGTGTTGGGAAAATGGGACAGCCACATGGCAAAAACAATGGAACTGGACCACTTTTTTATACCATACACACAAATAAACTCACAATGGATTAAAGATCTAAATGTGAGACCTGAAACCATAAACATCCTAGTAGGGACCACAGGCAGACATTTATCTGACATTGATCATAACAACATCTTTCTAGCTATGTCTGCTGAGACAAGGAAGATAAAAGCAAAAATAAAGTATTGGGATTACATCAAAATAAAAAGCTTCTGCACAACACAGGAAACACACAATACAACTAAAAGGCAAGTTATTGAATAGGAGGAGATATTTGCAAACGACATATCCAATAAAGGGTTAGTATTCAAAATATATAAAGAGCTGATACAACTCAACACCCAGAGAACAAATAATCTCATTAAAAATGGGCAGAAGACATGAAGAGGCATTTCTTCAAAGAAGACATCCAGATGGCCAACAGACACATGAAAAGACACTCAACATCAGCCATCATCAGGGAAATGCAAATCAAAACCACACTGAGATGTCACCTCATCCCTTTCAGAATGGCTAAAATTAAAACAAAACAAAACAAAACAAAACCCAACAACAACAACAACAACAACAAAAACCACAAGGAACAACAGGTGTTGGAAAGCATATGGACAAAAAGGAACCCTCATACACTGTTGGTGGGAATGCAAACTGGTGCAGCCACTATGGAATCAGTATGGAGGTTCTTACAAAAATTAAAAATAGAGTAATTATATGATCCAATAATCTCACTGCTGAGTATTTACCTAACGAATACAAAACACTAATTCAGAGGGACACATGTACCTCTATGTTTACTGCAGCATTATCTATAATAGCCAAATTATGGAAGCTGCCCAAGTGTGCATTGATAGATAAATGGATAAAGAAGAGGTGGTGTGTGTGTGTGTGTATACATATTATATATATATATATATGATATATAAACAATATGTCATATTATATATGATATATAAATAATGTGTATATGTATACACATATTATATATGTGTATACATATACATATACAGTGGGATATTATTCAGCCATAAGAAGAATGAAATCCTGCCCCTTGTAAACAACATGGATGGATCTAGAGAGTATAATATTAAGTGAAATAAGTCAAGAGAAAGACAAAATACCAAATCATTTCATTCACTTGTGGAATTTAAGAAATTAAAAAATGAAAAAAGGGAGAAAAAAAAGGGACAAATCAAAAAATACCCTCACAAAACCAAAACCCAACAAAAAAGCAAAAACCCAGTCTCTTAACTGGGCTAACAGTTTAGAGAACAGATGGTTACCAGTTGGGTGGGAGAATGGGTGAAAAAGATGAAGGGGAGTAAGTACACTTACCATAATGAGACTAAGTAATATATGGAATTGCTGGGTCACTATACTGTAACCTGAAACTAATACACTGTATGTTAACCATACCAGAATTAAAATAAAATAAAAAAATATATAGGTGTATTTCAGAGTGCAAAGCAGTGTAATATAAGCATTATGTAAGCCACATATGTAACTTCAAATTTTCTAGGAGTTGCATCAGAAAATGGAAAAAGGGAACAGGTGAAATGAATTTTAGTAACATTTTACTGAACTCAGTTTATCTATAATATTGTTTTAACAGACAATCAATATAAAATTATGAGGTATTTTGCATGCTAAGTAAGTACTAAATCTTCAAAATCTGGTCTGTCTTTTATACTTTCAAGACATTTCAAGTGCTGAAATCTGGATGCGCCCTATTTCAAGGGCCCAGTAGTTAGTATTAGACACTGAGGATAAGGACAATGTAGGTGCATGGTCAGTGCAGGTGTAAAGAAAACTTGGAAGGAAGACAAAGAGTCTGGAAGTCAACAGAGTTATCTTTTGTCCTTATAGTTACTCCTTCTGTTACAATACCAGGACGTACTAGAAACAGTTCAAAATAAGAACTGAATTTCAGGGACAGAAGTTGTCTTAAAGTTTTTCTTTAAATGGAAACTGGAAAAAAAATCATGATGTGTCATCTCAAACAGTAGGGTTTGAGCACCTGCCTTGATGCTTCTAAAATTTAGGTTGCCTGAAATATGCAGTTTCATTTCAGGCAGAAGACAGGAAAATCTGAGAGAACCAAACTGACAGTTTCTGCGTTCCTTGAAGGCAGGGGTGGAGAATGTCTCCCTTTGTTTTGCAAAGGTTATTGTAAGTCTTTGGCTGGTCGGGGCCAAAAGGCCAGGAGACAAATAGGCAATGGAAAGTGATGAGGATATTTTTACTTAAGGCTCTGAATGAAGTAAACTCTGGACCTCTGAACCCCTTTCCGATGGTTGTGTATTTACTTTCCCACTGTATGAGGCTGGGTGGGAAGCAGAGTCTGTCTCCACTATACAAGCCAAAAAAGTCAGATGCTTTTGTCTGGCTTCTTGTCCGCTATGGCAGGGATGGGTCATGGGTTTGACTAATCGGCTGCCTGTACCCTGCATTAGAAACTGGGAGCCAGTGATGCAGAGAAGCAGGTCAGAGAGGAGGCTGTTCTGGGGTTGGCAGGCCCTGGTGAGCAGCACCAGCAGCATCGGTTAGCAGGACCGCGCGCAGGTGGCAGGGCCGGTGGCAGCCTCTGCGTCTGGAGCCAGAAGTGAGGGGACTTCCAGCAGTGGCTTCTACTGTTCCATAGGGGTAGCCGTAGTGCCTGGGGCTCTTCTCTATGGCTGTGGAGTCTTTACTTGTTCCTGTCCTTTTCCTGGCCTCTTTGGCGGTCCAGGAGTCAGTGCGGGAGCTGCATGGTATCCTTACAGTAGATTTCCTTCCTCGGTTACTGCACTGGCGGGCTCAGGAGCTCAGCTCCTCTGTGTAATGAAATGAGGGGACCCAAGGGACAGAAACAGTGAGAGGGCAGCCTGGAAAACAGGGAAGCCCAGAGATGGTGGGAGTTTTGAGGGAGGCGGGTGGAGTTATAAGACCGGAGCTGTGGTCTGCTGGTTGGGGGGAGGGTGGGGAAGCCAGGGAGGATGGAGTCATTTCTGATGGCTGGGTGGCTGAGGGACCTGTGCCAACAAAGGTGCCTAATTATCCATGTTGAGCATTCAGTTTGCATTTCTACCCTGTAAGTGATCTCCATGGCACAAAAGTTTTAGGAAAGACTGTTCTACGTCTCTACATAGATATTCTGGGTGGGTGTTTTCAGTGGAGATCAGTGAGAAGTCACCCAGGTTGGCACAGAACAAAAAATGGCAGGAGAGTACGGAGATGGGCTGTGAGGGACAGCTCAACAGAGCAGTAACTTGGATTCAGAGGTGACAACATGTGAGCCTAGGGCCCTGGCTCATTCCCCCAAATCCTGGTGAGGGCATGGAATAGGCTCTGACTTAGAAATGTTAAGGCAATTTTATTTAAATATTGGAAAGGCTTGGAGAAGTCAGCTGACATCAGGGTAACACCCATATTAATCTATTTGTCTGTACTAGAAAGGACTAGCTCAGGGATGGGTCACGGGACAACCAAGAGTTTCTCATCTTTATCACGGGATTAGTAATCTTTGAAAGAGGAGCTGTTAGTGAATCTCTAAGACAAAAGGAAGAGGCAAGCTAGGAGAGTCCATATGCCAAGAATTTTCAGATAGCAGACGTGAAGCATTGTCTTTTCGAGGTGACACAAAGGGTTCTAGTTCATTATTTTAAACACATAGGTGTTAAGCAGACAACATTGACTAGCAACATCCAACGCAGAGGTGTTCATAGGTCCCATTAAGTTCTTACTTTTGGAAAATAAACATGAGAGCAGTCAATGACATAAAAACTTACATGGAAACTGCACCTAATGCGTGAGTTTATACAGCCTTACTCCAATAGTGTCCACAGATGCCAATTGTGCATGGACTGTACTTGTTTTAGTTAAGAGGTTCTTGACGTAGAAGGACATGCACAAGCCACATGCTCTGTTATGACATTTTCAGGGCAGCAGTGCTGTTTTGGTACAAAGACACACTTGTAAAGGAGAAAATGTATTCATTGCAAGCCCTGTTAAGAGTGACTGTTTTCAAAACACAGAGCACGCTTCTCCGATGATTGTAAGCTCACAGTCACTGAGGGTTGCTTTTTGATACCAAATAATAAAAATGATCTATATATGAAAGCTGAAGACTGACACTCATTTGCTATCGCACTACTGCAGAGTCAACCCATCTAAAACGTAGAAACCTCTTATTCAGGAACTTGCTTTAATGGCCACAGTCTTCCTGTGGCCATATTGAGTTAAAATAAGGTAACTTTCTCTATTAGCAAAGGGTGAATGGTGTTTCTCCATCAATTACATTCTTCTTGCACACTCCTTCCCTGACCTGTCCACCTCCCCTTCTCCTACCCACTTCCAGGCCGTGTTAGGTGACTCCTTCCATGTTCCCGTGATGCCATGGGTATAGCTGTCTCTTGTGGCACTTACCACATTATAATAATGTGGTTTTCTCCTCCCTAACCTGGGACATCTTGGAGGACAAGGTCCTTGTAGTGTCTTTTTTTTTTTTTTTTTAAATCTCTATACCCAGTATGATGTCTGGTACCTGGTCAGCACTCAAGAAAGTCTCTCACTCTAGGAATGACCCATTTGCTTGCATTAATGACCCACTAACTCTGGAATTAAACAAGATTAGACAAGATGCTGAAGATTGATTTCTCATTAGTTGCATTGTCAAATTACCTTCAAAAGGTAATTAAAAGACTGAAAGTGCCTTTTACTCAATGCCCTAGATAAGTGATGGCCCCACTCTCTCCTTCCTACCCGGCTCTCCTTTTTACCTATCCAGCTCTTTCATTAAAATCCTTCTCCTCTGCCTCACCATGATCAAAAGCCCTATCATTATGCACGATTTAAAGAATTGAAAGAAGAGATGTGGTGTCTTTTTGGTAAAGTTTCATCAGTCAATTTCATTCCAGCCTCCACCCCTCTTTTAAAAAAGAACAGCAATCATAAAATCTTGAAACCATAGTAGCTTGTGTTTGTGCAAGCTGGAATCAATTCTAGGTTGTCTTAAAACAGATTTAAATTGTAAAATCTATTTCTGAACAGAAGAATTTATTAAAATTATCTTCTGAAAGCTGGATGGCTGTCCCTCAGTCCTTTCAGACAACAAAGTGACTCCATGCTAGTGGAAAACAGCTGGAAAGAATAAATGATCAAAACCCAGATATTATAGGTCCCTTATTCTCTCCCCATAGGAGGTCCCTTCACATCCTCACTCAATGCGTTTTCATTCTTTTGTCACATATTTCAATCAGGTTGGTTCCCAGGCAATCAAGAAGGCATGCGTGGCAAGAGGTGGCCAGTGGATTGGGATGGAGGCCAACTGTTGAAAACATGGCACAGGAATTTCCAAACCCTCAGTTTTAGATCTTTGAGGGTAGGGGTACTCTTTCTGAGCATCATTGTGAGGACTTAAGACATCCTATGGACCAAATTTGGGTTGCCCAAGTGTTTTGTTTAACATTTACAGTGTTTTTCCTTTTTTTGTTTTATTGAGCTAATATTTTTGAATAAAGGGGTGTCCACAGAACAATATATATATTTAAAGGCACTTTTTAGACTTGTTTATTTTTAAAGATTTTATTTGTCAGAGAGAAAGAGAGAGGGAGAGAGAGTGAGCACACAAGCAGAGGGAGCGGCAGAGGGAGAAGCAGACTCCCTGTGGAGAAGGGAGCCTGATGCGGGGTTCAATCCCAGGACCCCGAGATCATGACCTGAGCCAAAGGCAGCCACTTAACCAACTGAGCCACCCAGGCGCCCCGCATAGAACAGTATATTGTTCCATAGAACAATGTCCATAGAAAAGGTGGTTTCATGAGCAGTCATACCAACTGGCAGTACCGGGCCTGGGCAGGTACATGTGATGAGTAGTTGACACTCAGTGGTGACTGCACCTGAGAGAGAGGGCACATAACCCCTGTGGGTCAGTTCCACTGCTGACATGTGGGTTGCCCGGCCCGCATCCCAACTGTTTGCCACTGTAGGCAATTCAGTTTGCCACAAAGAGCTCCACATCATGGTCCATTTTCTAATTGTCATACCATTGACGTTTTTACGGTGACAGGGAATTCTCCACTGCAGCAAGAAGATGTTCTTGCCTCCTGCTCGCCTAGAATTGGTTACTTTTATTTGTGTAAAATCCCAAGTATGTTCTATAGAACCTTCATTCCAAGGGATGTTAAAATTGGTGTTACAGGGCGCCTAGGTGTTCAGTTGGTTAAGTGTCTGCTGTTCAGCTCAGGTCATGATCTCAGGGTTCTGGGGTCGATCCTGGCCTCAAGGCCTCCATATTCAATGCGGAGTCTGCTTCTCCCTCTCCCTCTGCTCCTCACCCCACTCGCACTCTCGTTTGTGCTCTCTCCCAAAGAAAAAATAAAATCTGGGGCTCCTGGGTGGCTCAGTCGGTTAGGCCTCTGCCTTTGGCTTAGGTCATGATCCCAGGGTCCTGGGATGTAGCCCCGTATCAGGCTCCTGGCTTGTTGGGGAGCCTGCTTCTCCCTCTCCCTCTGCCTGCTTGCTGCTTCCCTTGCTTATGCTCTTTTTCTCTCACTATCTCTCTCTCTGTGTCAAATAAAGAAACAAATAAAAATCTTTAAAAAAAGAATAAATAAGATCTTTTTAAATTGGTGTTACATAAAAGAAAAATTTCAATAGTCAGGTATTTATTCATTTATCAGCAAATATAAATTACTACTTTTTTTCTTTTCTTTCTTTCTTTTTTTTTGTTTTTTGTTTTTGTTTTTGTTTTACTGAAGGACTTTTAAGAGCCTTTAAAATATTATTACTCATTGTTGGTCTCTAATAGGAGGATAAACATGTAGCCTTTCTTCATATATATTTGACCATAAAACCTGTTTTCATGGGACTACCCTTGGATAATTCATATAGGGATTCTTAAGGATTTCTAAATTTTATTATGTTGTCTCTACTGTTTCTGAAAAGTCAGCTGTAAACAAGATACAGCAACTTGCTCCAGAACACAGAAACTGTGGCTGTGATGAAACCGAGTTGGAATCCCAGAATCCTGACATCAGTAGTAGTAGCAGGATGCATATGGAGTGTGTTCACTGATCACTAAGTCTGGGGATAAATTGGCTTAGTTAAATCTGTAATAGTGGGAGAGGAAAGTGACCACCTTGATAAACACCGATGTTAATGTAGAATCAGTGATAGCAAAATACATAATAACAATAAGAATGGGAGGTGGTAAGGAGGTTAAGAAGGTAATTAATGGGGGCTTAGCTTTATTTTTGTAAAAAGTTAAAGGACTCTTTCCTTTGATGTTCATATTTTACATAAGACTTTAATATATGTAATATAGGTTATAAGCATATCCATTACAAAAGCAAGTCATACAATGATTACGGTCTCATTTGTACCTCCTGTCAAAATTAAGTCCTCATGAAGGAAAAATTGAAGAGAACAAAATGAAATTTCCCACTATCATCATTAAATTATCATTGTTAAAGTCAGGCAGTCTCATTAGTAAGTCTCTTTTTGTAGTTGGGATTTAATGTTAGCTAAAATATAGAGATTTATGTTTTGGTGCCATCTCAAAGGAATAATAGAGCTTTATCATTGCACTATTAAGTCAAGAGTGCAGTAGAAGAATGGTAGAGAAAATTGGTAGCTAAAAATAACATATTCCAAAATCCCACTCTTATATCTATCAACATTTGTATTTATTTCTTACTAGTATTTGTTTATGTTCTTTGTATTTTTTATCATTATAACCATATATGTATAGTTTTGCTATAATTCTTTATTATAGTAAAATATACTTAACAAAATTTATCATTCTAACCATCTTTAGGTGTACATTTCAGTGGTTCTAAGAATCCTCAGCTTGTTGTCCAAACATCACCACCTGCCATCTCCAGAAATTTTTATCTTCATAAACTGGAATCCTGTACCTGTTGAAAATACCTCCCCACCCCTCTCCCTCCAGTCCCTAGCAAACACCCACCATTCTCTTCCTGCTTTTTAATGAATGTGTTCTTTTAAAGATATTCTTTGGGATAACATCTTTTTACCTATCAGAGGTAATTCTGTTCTTAGGAGTTATGATGAAGGTAAATATTCATTCATGATATTTTTGGTGAACCAGTTACACTCTTGTTTCCAAGAGTTATTAAGGCTTTATTCATTCACTGGGTTGTTCATTCATTCTTCCAACAACAAATTGTTGCATCATGTCTTAGCCTGGCTCTCCCTGAAAGCAGAGCCTGAGACAAGAGGTGTATTTGGGAAGTGATCCCAGGGAGGAGTGAGAGGCCAGGAGACTGAAAAAGTACAGAGGGGAAGACAGTAGCACAAGGATGCATTAAAAAGTTGGCTAGCACTGTGGGCTGCTGTGGCCCAGCCCCCTGGACCTCTTGAGAAACTTTTTGAAGTGGATCTCAGAACTGTCCACATGGAACAAAAGTTGCCCCACAGGCATTAACACTCTGGCCTCTGGCTTGTGTATTCTTGTGAGTCAAATGGGTTTTCCTGGGATTCCACACCACAGGCCAGAGAAGCACCGGTGCAGGAAGAGAGAGCTATGTGGAGTGGGCCCATTGAGGTGCGGACCAATTATACCTGTGCCATGGAGGGGAATGCTTGCAAAGAACTGGGGGCTGGGGCAGTGGCTGGAATAGGAGGTGGGCATGGGTGGTACTCCATAGACACAGGCACTGAACTAGGCATCGGATTGGAACCACAACAGTAAGCAAAAGAAGGCATGGGCCCTTGCTCCTGGAATATACAGATGTGGATGGACGCTAGCAAACAGGGGCACTGGGGCAGCTGAAGAATGCTGGGTATGCATGACTCGGGATGATTACGAACCAGCCATCCAACCACTTGAGAATGGGGCTGGACACTGGACAAGGCAGACGGGTGAATACAGTGAGAAGCAAGAGGATATAGGTCCCACCTCATGAATATGGTGGAGGAAGGCCACCACAAACAAATAATTCCTCCCAGGGGCAGCTGGGTGGCTCAGTCGGGTAAGTGTCTCAGGTCATGATCCCAGGGTTCTGGGATCGAGCCCCTAGTCAGGCTCCCTGCTCAAAGGAGAAGCTCCCTGCTTCTCCCTCTGCCTGTCCCTCCACCTGCTTGTGCCCCCTCTTTTTCTATTAATTAAATAAATAAGCAAACAAACAAATACATAAATAAATACATAAATAAAATCTTCAAAAAAATAATAATTCCCACCACACAATGAACTACCATTGTAACAGCTACTGTGAATGAGAGAAGTTCACCAGATTTCAAGAGGCATAACAGGGGTCCTGGTAAAGTCAATTGAGTCAGGAAAGATTGAATGCCTTCTTCACAGAAATGATGTTTAATCAGAGACCTGAAGGATGATAGGTGCTATTAAATAAGCATTAATCGGCTATTACAGCTTAGATGCTCAGAATACCCTGTAAATTACTACTTTTTTTTTCTCAAATTGCTCACAGTCCAATTGTGGACACACATGATGATTATGTAATCAGTAACAGGCTAACTAGAATTAGGTATAGTGGAAACCCAGGGAATCAACCCAAGGAAGCTAGTGATGCTTCAGCACAGGAGATAAAATCTGGTCCTGAAGGATTTGGCAGTGTCTTCCAGGTGAATCAGGTAAGGACTCCATTAGAGTGTGTTTCTCCAATGGGCAGAAGAGATTGCCATGCAGTCCATGAAATTCCTTAAAGAGAACTTCAAGTTTAGCTTTCACTTTTAGGAGAATCTTTTTGAAGTTAGTTAAGCAAACCTGCATTATCTGCGTGACCCATCTTACCATTGGACACCACTGTACAATTTCAGGGCCTATATTTTCAAATGTGTTTGTTATCACAGGGTATCAAGAAAAGTGTTTGAGTTATCCATTGCCATGCAGGAATTCAGGCCCGGTATGTCGAGAGAGATTCAAATTTTAAGGTAAGAAAAAAAAAATCACCACTTCACATGAGATATCCTAATATCTAAAGGTTGGAAATGAATTTTTTTCAACATTACCCATAGTAACAAAACAAAAACGACTCCCACCCGGCAATGTCTTTGGGCATCAGGGTCATTAACAGGATATCGCTATCCAACTAATGGCCCTGTAGTTTCACCGCAGTTGGAAGGTCTTCAAGGAAATTTGCTTCTTGCAAATTCTTAATGGAGAAAGTTCTTGGAGAGCCAGGAATTTCCACCTTTTCTTAGTGGGAGGTGGGGGCGGGGAGAGATGTGCTTCCTCATTTTGCCATCCAAGTGAGAAAGGCTTTGAGGGAGTCACTTGAGTAGCTTGATGTGTGTTCTCTGGAGTTCAGTGGACTTAGTGTCTGAACTCTGAGGATGATTGTTCAGGTTGCACACTGCACAACTGCAGGGGGTGCCAACCACTCAAATGACAATGTTTATAACCTGTATGACGGTACTTGGAGACACTGGGAGTTGGCAAGCTCTTGTGGCTGGAACAGCAGCTATGTAGTAGTAACACAGGAAGCAAGTTTTACTTTTACCAACATTGGGACAAGGAGGTGAGAGATTTTCTCATTGTGTGTGGGTTCACGTAAGGGAGCTGGCTTGGAGTCTTCTCAAGGACCACCCAAAAAAAGCCTTCTGGAGATTTCCTCAAACTAGCAGCCTGAGGTTGAGTGTTAGCAATGAGAGCAGGAAGGAGGAGGACTTAGGGCTTTCACCATGCAGTTTTCAGTGAAGATTCTCAATGGGGAAAGTACCTCATGAGCGAGTCGGGCCTGCACACCCAAGACCAACGAGCAGCAATGCCGAGTCACAGAGGCACCATCCATGGAAGATTGTGTGCTTTGTCTAACCCTGCGTGCCCTGGGCCCACCCTGGAGGGGCTGGAAGGGCAGCTAGTAAGGGGAATTGTGTGCTTTGTCTAACCCTGCGTGCCCTGGGCCCACCCTGGAGGGGCTGGAAGGGCAGCTAGTAAGCTAGTAATTGAAAGAGGTAGTAGCCACCAGCTCTAACGGCCCCTGTGCCCCTGATTCCCGAGACCCCAGGTTTCTTGGCCTTAATAGAGCCTTAGAGAGGGGAAGAGAAAAAAATCTGTTATTTTAATTACTAAAATAAGGCTTTCCGTAAGACCGAAGGTGACCTCAGGACAATTCACAGCCAGAGTGACTGGGAAGCCTGCTTGAGGACTTTGGATAAGGACAGGGGACAGTGGGTACAATCAGGACCCTCAGTGGGTACAAAGGAGAGGCAGCCACAGAGACAATTTCTCTTTGGTCCCTGCTGAGTGCCAAGCCTTCTGTGACCAGACCCCCTGGGAAATCTTTCAGTGAGATGCCCATCCATACTGGAAACACTTTATTTTAACTTGAAACATATAAATAAATACTCATCCCCAATCTTTTTACTTAGAGCAACGCTTCTGTGTGAGCACAGGTGAATGGATCTTTCTTAAACTCACCCACAAAATATCAACTGTGAAGTTGATTTTTGCCTCCTTATATTGGACGGAAAATTTTACAAACCTTGCTAAACAACTTGAATATAGCTACATACATGTATAGGATTTCATTTCTTTTGTCTTCTATGGTCATCTCACCCATACCCATTTTTAGAAATGTGCATTTATTGGGTCTTCTAAAAGCCTTCAATTTAGTGTTTCATAGAAACAATTTTCTTTTTGGACTCCTATTTCATCTGTTTACATAGTATTTATTTTGTTTTTTTAATTAACATATAATGTATTATTAGCCCCAGGGGTACAGGTCTTTGAATCACCAGGTTTACACACTTCACAGCACTCACCATAGCACATACCCTCCCAAATGTCCATAACCCAACCACCATCTCCCTCCCCCTCCCCCTGGCAACCCTCAGTTTGTTTTGTGAGATTAAGAGTCTCTTATGGTTTGTCTCCCTTCTCATCCCATCTTGTTTCATTTATTCTTTTCCTGCCCCACAAACCCCCCATGTGGCTTCTTGACTTCCTCATATCAGGGTGATCATATGATAGCTGTCTTTCTCTGATTGACTTATTTCGCTAAGCATAATACCCTCTAGTTCCATCCATGTAGTCACAAATGGCTAGATTTCATTTCTTTTGATGGCTGCATAGTATTCCATTGTATATATATATATATATACCACTTCTTTATCCATTCATCTGTTGATGGACAGCTAGGTTCTTTCCATAGTTTGGCTCTTGTGGACATTGCTGCTATAAACATTCAGGTGCACGTGCCCCTTTGGATCACTACGTTTGTATCCTTAGGGTAAATACCCAGTAGTGCAATTGCTGGGTCATAGGGTAGCTCTGTTTTCAACCTTTTGAAGAACCTCCATGCTGTTTTCCAGAGTGGTTGCACCAGCTTGCGTTCCCACCAACAGTGTAGGAGGGTTCCCCTCTCTCTGCATCCTCACCAGCATCTGTCATTTCCTGACTTGTTAATTTTAGCCATTCTGACTGGTGTGAGGTGGTATCTCATTGTGGTTTTGATTTGTATTTCCCTGATGTCGAGTGATGTGGAGCACTTTTTCATGCATCTGTTGGCCATCTGGATGTCTTCTTTGCAGAAATGTCTGTTCATGTCTTCTGCCCATTTCTTGATTGGATTATTTGTTCTTTGGGTGTTGAGTTTGATCAGTTCTTTATAGATTTTGGATACTAGAACTTTATCTGATATGTCATTTGCATATCTTCTCCCATTCTGTCAGTTGTCTTTTGATTTTGTTAACTGTTTCCTTTGCTGTGCAAAAGCTTTTGATCTTGATGAAATCCCAATAGTTCACTTTTGCCCTTGCTTCCCTTGCCTTTGGTGATGTTACTAGGAAGAAGTTGCTGCGGCTGAGGTCGAAGAGGTTGCTGCCTGTGTTCTCCTCAAGGATTTTGATGGATTCCTTTCTCACATTGAGGTCCTTCATCCATTTTGAGTCTATTTTCATGTGTGGTATGAGGAAATGGTCCAGTTTCATTTTTCTGTATGTCTGTCCAATTTTCCCAACACCATGTGTTGAAGAGACTGTCTTTAGTCCATTGGTCATTCTTTCCTGCTTCGTTGAAGATTAGTTGACCATAGAGTTGAGGGTCTATTTCTGGGCTCTCTATTCTGTTCCATTGATCTATGTGTCTGTTTTTGTGTCAGTACCATACTGTCTTGATTATGACAGCTTTGTAATAGAGCTTGAAGTCTAGAATTGTGATGCCACCAACTTTCACTTCCTTTTTCAATATTCCTCTGGCTATTTGAGGTCTTTTCTGGTTCTGTACAAATTTTAGGATTATTTGTTCCATTTCCTTGAAAAAATTGTTGGTATTTTGATAGGGATTGCATTAAATGTGTAGATTGCTTTAGGTAGCATAGACATTTTCACAATATTTGTTCTTCCAATCCATCAGCATGGAACATTTTTCCATTTCTTTGTGTCTTCCTCAATTTCTTTCATGAGTACTTTATAGTTTTCTGAGTACAGATTCTTTGCCTCCTTGGTTAGGTTTATTCCTATATATCTTATGGTTTTGGGCGCAATTGTAAATGGGATTGCAGTTACATAGTATTTAATTAAAGTATGTGATTCCATAACAAGTACTACTGGCATAAACAGGGTTGGGAACACACCCAGCTGCCTCTAGATAAACATAGAATTGACCTTGTGGGAGCAGAAGCACTTTGGTGCTCTGGAGAGTACCCACCAGCTCGTGTTTCCTCAACATTGGTCTGTATGTCTCAGAGACAGAAAGGAGAGCACAGGATTTTCTGATGAATTGGTAAGGGGAGGTCGGTTGAGTGAGCCATCTACTTTGGAGGTGCAAAGTTGGAAGTCATCAGCAAAAAAAGAGTTACCATTAACCGAGTCCCTACTACGTGCCTGGTGGGACACAGGACCCTTTATACACACGAGCTCACCTAGCTCCCACAGGTATTATTTCCTCCTATGTTACAATCGAGGAAAGTAGAGTTTACAGACATTAAGTAATGGACTCTGAGTCAGTAAATGAAATAGCATTTCTCAGTCTATGTGCAAATGAATCGCCTGGGGGATGTGATTTAAGAGGCATGTTTTGATGGAGTATGTCTGGGGTAGGGCCTGAGAGTCTGCATTTCTAACAAGCTCTCAGACCATGCTTTGGGTGAGATTCTGACTTACTTGTCTTGAGATAATCACTATTTTTTAAAGCTTTCCGAGGAACTTTTATACAGAGTAGAGGTGACGAGTAGCTTGGACCCCAGTGAGGGCAGGAAAGTTGGACTCTTGGACTGACAGAGAGATACTTAATTTTAAATACTTCAGCTAAATTGAGTGTTTTAAAGACAAGAGTAATAAAATTTGAAACAATATAAGAGTTTATAAATGAAAATGAAAAATCCTCCGTTCTCCACATAATATAAATAATTTAAAAAAAGGAATTAAAGGACGTCTGGGTGGCTCATTTGGTTACAAGTCTGCCTTTGGCTCAGGTCATGAGATAGAGTCTGCATCTGGCTCCTTGCTCCACGGGGAGCCTGCTTCTCCCTCTGCCGCTCCCCCTGCTTGTGCTCTCTCTCTTGCTCTCTGACAAATAAAGAAAAGCTTTAAAAAAAATTGAATTAAGCTATCCCTGCACACATTCATGCAACAGTTTTTTAACTGAGTGCTATGTCATGAGCTTCTTTCATCGTTCCTACTTGCAGACCTATTTCGCACTTATTGACCCTGCATTACATCCTCTAGCACAGTTAAACCAGAATTCACCTCACTAATCTCTCACAAGCGTACAGTTGATTCTTGCTTTTCAGTTTTTTAAAAGTGATTTTATTTATTTATTTGAGAGAGAGAGTGCATGAGCTGGGAGGAACTGGAGAGGGAGAAGCAGACTCCCCTCTGAGCAGGGAGCCCAATGCGGGGCTCCATCCCAGGACACTTAGGTCATGACCTGAGCCCAAGGCAGAGGCTTAACTCACTGAGCCACCCAGGCGCCCCTAATTTTTCAGTTTTATAGATAACACTTTGGGCACATATCCAGGGGTATGTGTACAGATTGTTTTGTGGAATGGACTTCCAGGCGTGGAATTGCTGGGTTATTTAAATATTTATTCTCAAATTAACCCCCAAAAGGTTCACCAAATTACATTCCCAACATCACATCTAAAAATGCCTTTTCCCCACCACCTTGCAACTACTGGGTATGATCATTCTTTTCAATATTAACCTATCTAATGTATGAAAAATGGCTCCTACTAATGCTTTAGTCTACATGTCATGATGCATGCATGAAGATGAATGTCTTTTAATATATTCATTAGACTTAATTGGAATTTTTTTTTACTGAAATTGCATTTTAATACACTAATGTGGATTTTTATAGTATTTTTATAGTATTTACTGTTCCATGCAGAAACAAGATATGTCTCTCTCCATGTGTTTGTGTGTGTGTGTATCTTTTAATATTTCTTCACAAGCACGTATCTTGCACATTTCTTGTTAAGTTTATTCCTGGGCGAACTATATATATAGTGACATCTCCTTCCAAATCATCATTGTAATTGATTATGACAATACGGGACAACTGCTGATTTAAATATATTTATCTCCTAAAAACAAATTAAAAAAATAAATATTTATGTCCTAATTATCAATCTTACCAGGTTCATAAGGCCTAAAAATTTAATCAGTTGTCTTTAGAGCTAGCTTTGATTTTTACCAAATTCATTTGTTAGTTTATTTTTTCAAGTATTAAATTACTGAGTACGTGAGAGAGAAAATTAGAAATGTAGAAAAAATTACCCCAATAACCAAGGAAAACTATTACCATTTTACTTGGATCAGTTTTCATTCTTTTAATATTTGCAGAGCTTCTGTCACATAATTTTAATCCCACAATTTAATTAGCTGACGTACTTCTTAAAAGAATAAGTGTGTTCAACCTGCCAAGACCGTTTTGCTGGAAGTTTGTTCTGTAAAGAGCCACGTGCTTCTCACTAACGGGCAGGAATGCGAATGTCACTTCTGCTCCTGCGATTACTGAGTTCAGGCTCTTTGTTAGCTGCCAGCCCGGCCTGCTGGCATTTCTACCGGCCAGTTATAGTCCAGTGTCACGGAGCCCTCTGGCCCTCGCACCACACATAGATGCTGACCTCACCACGCACTCAGCCGCTGCATTTCAGGCCTCTGCACTCCTGCTAGGGGGGTTTATAATTCCGTTCGAAAAGCTGACTAGGTCATGACATAATCAAGATTTCCCAAGAATTTGTTCAAAAACCATTTCTCCCATGGCTTTCATTGACATGAACGTGTATGGGGTTTGGGTATGGATGGGCTGATTTGCTGCTTCGTCTGTATTCCTTTAAATGTGATTTCCTCACTTGCTTGTTTTGTGACCCATATGGATTGCTCTTTCTTCCCTCAGCTCTCTGCTCACTCACCATAACAGGGAGGGTGAATTATATAAAATAGGAATCCCCACGCTTATCCACCGGCCAGATTTGTCTTTAACATATACAGGGGTGGAGCACGAGCATGAAGGGAGGCCCACACATCATAGGTCGAAGTAGTTTAAAGGCCCAGCAGGGCTTCATGTATACACATGTGACCTGTCCTAGCTCTCCCCATGCTCCTTCCCCAAAAGCCACCTTTGACATCACGTTGGGCCTGCAGGTGCAAACATTTGATTTTTTCTTCTTATATAATGATTAATGTATTTCTTGGATGTGTTACTTTTGTGGCTTAAAAAAAAAGAGCCTAACTATATCTTTTTCCCATCATTTTATCTAGTTGATTGTTGCTGCTTGCAGTAGATCTTTCTAGCCACCTCCCAATGTCTCCTTGTCCTTTTGTTCCACCTTTCTTTTTCCTTTTCCCAGTAAAGATTACCTTTTTCAAATTCTCATGGCCATGTGAGTAAGTTCTGGCTAATGAGGTGGCGGCAGCAGATGTTGGATGTGGGAGTTCTAAGTCTCATTCCTAGGGGCACCTGGGTGTCTCAGTTGGTTAAGGAGCTGATCTTGGTTGTGGCTCCTGTCATGATCTCAGAGTCATGAGCTTGAGCCCTGCTTTGGGCTCTGCACTCAGCACGAAGTCTCCTTGGGGATTCTCTCTCCCTTTCCCTCTGCCCTTTTCCCTGCTTGCACCATCTCTCTCTCTCTTTCTGAAATAAACAAATGAAATCTTAAAAAAAAACAACAACACAAAAGAAGTCTCCTTCCTAGGAGGGAAAGAGGGAAAGAACACAATTATCTTCTTTGTCTTCTCCTGTGGTTATTATTCTAGTCAGGTATCCTAAGCCTTTTTCAACTAATCTTAATTTGTGTATCTCTAGAAAACTCTCTGAAAAATTATATAAACTTTTAAGTTTATTGACTATAGTATCATCTTCAAGTTGTTTTATTCCCTACTTTGTTTATAACTATAGACTCTATTTTATCTGTTGCGGACGGCGCGACAAATCGATCAGGAATGTGAGGGTAAGAGGATGGTGAAAAGAAATTAAGAGACAAAGAGATGGGGGCAGGAGGAGCACCAAGGAGGATGTCCAATAGTGCCAATTTTATTCAAGGCAGCAAGGCATTATATAGCTAACAGAAACAATCATAAGAAAGTATCTATTTTTAGCTGATTACTAGAGAGCTTGCAACATGCACAGAAAATCCTTCAAGCTTTCCCATTATCTATTTCCCAAGCACCAATAGCAGACCCTCTAGTGCCAGATGTACTGACTTTCAGGCCACTCAAGACATAGTTTATGTAAGCACAGCAGAATCTTAACAATGGTGTTGTCTGTAGCCTGTGCAAGTACAGCAAGGACCAGCCAAGAATTTATGACCCCGACCAAATCGTTTCTATCTGACTAGCAATCATGTGGGAAGTCACGTAGGTGAGCGCACAACACATAGCACAGACCCTTTCTCAGTGCTACTCGACTTTATCAACCTAAGCCTTTTGTTCCACCATTCAGCCTTTAAAGGAGGCACAAGTCAGGGCCTGGTTTGGTCCTCGTCTCAAGCCTTCCCGTGGCCTCCCACATTTATCCCTAATGTTGCTTATACATGATCTCTTTTTGGTGTGATTGCTTGCCAGATTAGATTTAGTAATTTTACTTCTCTTTTCAACTTTTCTTTTTTTTTAAGACATTTATTTATTTATTTTAAGTAGGCTCTATGCCCAACATGGGGCTTGAACTCATGACCCTGAGATCAAGAGTTGCATATTCTACTGACTGAGCCAACCAGTCAAATTCTCAAATTTTCATTTTTAATTGCTATTCATTTTTTCTTCAGATTTTCTATTTGATTGATTTCTGCCTTTATCTTCATTGTTTCCTCCCTTCATTATCTTTTTTCTTTCATTTTCTTTGTTATTTTTTGGTTTCTTGAGTTTTGTGCTAGAATCATTTATTTTGTTTTCCTTATTTTCCAATATATACACTTACAAGCCATACATTTTCCTTAAAGTATGATTTTGGTTACATGAAATAGCAGATGTAAGACACTTAGAAAGTTCTGGCACATGTAGGCATGACTTTTTAGATGCGTGCTTTTGTGTATCAAATAAAAAGTCTTTAAAATTAAAAGAACTGCTTACATTATGATCTTGATTAAATATTTTCCTAGACATATTTCCATATATTGACATTTCCTGTAACCAAATCAAAAAAGAAACTCTTTTGGAAATATTTATTTTGTATGCTTATTAAAATTAAAACCTTTTTTTCTTTTAGAGCAGTTTTAGTTAGGTTCACAACAACACTGAGTGGAAGGTACAGAGATTTTCCTTATTGCCCCCCCCCCATATGTCTACGTCTTTTTATCACCAGCCCCCACCAGAGTTGTGCATTTGCTACAACTGATAGAGCTACACTGACACATGGTAAGCACCCAAAGTCCACAGTTTACATTGGGGTCCACTCCTAGTGTTGTATTTTCTATGGGATATAGTTTTTTCTACAGAGCATTTTTTATTGTTGTTTCTTTTTTATTCCTTCTTCATCTTGGCTGCTTTTTAGAATTACCCAGGAAGCTGGAAACCTGATACCAAGGCTTCAACCCAAATTTTATCAGAATCTCTAAGCATTGGACCCAGACATTGTACATTTTAAAACTCCCCAGGTGTTGAGGTGCCTGGGTGGCTCAGTTGGTTAAGTGTCTGACTCTTGATTTCAGTTCAGATTATGACCTCCAGGTCATAAGACCAAGCCCTGCAACCAGCTCTTTGTTCAGTGTGGAGTCGGCTTGAGAGTTTCTCCCTCTCCCTCCTCTCCTCCTTCCCCTTCCTCCCTCTCTCTAAAATAAATACATAAATCTAAAAACAAACAAACAAACAAATAAATAAAAAGCTCCCTGGGTGATTTCTTGGTATTCCCAAGGCTGAGGTTTACATTGATCTTAACTTTCTCTCCCATCTTTCCTACTCATAAGTCACAGTCATTTGGAACTAATAAAAGTCTAATAAAAATGAACTGATGTAAGTGTAATGCAGAAATTTTAATACTTTCTGTAACACTCTGGCAACATTTTGCTCATTGACATTGGAAATCCATAAGATGTAACTGAACATTACTCTAAGTGAGTATTAATAAGTGAGTTTTCTCAGCAATTTGGTGGACTTATCATAGGGAAAATAAATTTACAGGGTGGATAGATTTTCAGACTAGTTCAGGAAAGCCTGTATGACCCACAATGTAGCTGAAAGTTATTTAAACAGAATTTATTAGGCACAATTGAATTAAAGACATTGTTTTTTGAAGGCTGATGATCAAGTAAAATTAGTTCTAATTAGAAAACGAAGTAACGGGAGGGTAGGATTTCCCAAGGTAGTATGCTATTCCTTGTCTTTGAAAGGGGCATCTTTATTGTTGTACAAGCAGAATGATCATTTATAGCTGAGAATTTGAGGATTTTAAGTCTCCCTTGATACCCACCATTTAGGTGAATTTAGGCAGAAGAATATAAACTCTCTGAGACTTTGTATTTTTAAATTTTTAAAATTTAATTTTTTTTCAGTGATCCATAATTCATTGTTTATGCACCACAACCAGTGCTCCATGCAATATGTGTGCTCCTTAACACCCACCACCGGGCTCACCCAACCTCTCCTCCCTCTCCCCTCCAAAACCCTCAGTTTGTTTCTCAGAGTCCACAGTCTCTCATGGATTGTCTCCCCTTCCAATTTCCCCCAACTCACTTCTCCTCTCCATCTCCCAATGTCCTCTGTGTTATTCTTTATGCTCTACAAGTAAGTGAAACCATATGATAATTGAGTCTCTCTGCTTGACTTATTTCACTCAACAGAATCTCCTCTAGTCCCATCCATGTTGATATATTTTTCATTTTTTAAAAAGATTTTATTTATCTATTTGTCAAAGAGAGCACAAGCAAAGGGAGCAGCAGGCAGAGGGAGAAGCAGATTCCTGCTGAGAAAGGAACACAACGTGGTACCTGGTCCCATGAGCTGAGGGCAGACGCTTAACTGACTGAGCCACCAGGCATCCTGAGCCTTCCTGGTTTTGAAGGCAAAATGAGGACAATCTATCCTGAAGGGTTCTCTGAGGTTACATGGCATCGAGTAGGTGCTTGGTAGATCATTTCTATGACACTGCCAGTCCTGCTTCTTATTTATCATTATATTAAGCCTAAAACATCATCTCTCTTCTTTGCTGCGGGGACATCTCCAGGACTATTCACTAGCTGTGATGAACTGTATAACCAGGAAGGAAGAAAGAAATGCTGTGGTAGACGCTGTTGATCTCAGATCAGCTAGGGTTACTTTTTCTGCTGAGCCTGGTGGAGGAGGCATTGCACAACCAGACTTCCATCTGCGCAGGCTCTTTAAAGGTGAAAAGTCAAGTCACACTCTTTGCGAGCTCTTGTGGTTTTTGTTGTTGTTGATTTGTAAAAGTCTGTACAAATCTTAAAAGGCATATAGACGTGCTTTCCTTCTTTGGATTATTTTTCTGGCCACTTTGGATTCACGGTTAAAATATGCCTAGATTAGATTTTTTTCCTCCTACCTTTGTGTTGCCACACAAATGAGTCATTCTGTCAGCAGAAGAAAATTACAGGGGCACCTGGGTGGCTCAGTCAGTTAAGCATCTGCCTTTGGGTCAGGTCATGATTTCGGGGTTCTGGGATTGAGTCCTACATTATTGGGCTCCTTGCTCAGCTGGGAGCCTGCTTCTCCTTCTTCCTCTGCCCCTCCCCTCAGCCCGTGTGTGCTCTCTTTAATAAATAAAGAAAATCTTTAAAAAAAAAAAAAAGAAATAAATAAAACTTATATACCAGCAATTTACTCCTAAGATTGTAAAGCTGGATGGATTTCAGGAAAATTGATGCTGTCCCCGAGCCATCTAAATTAAAAGCAGGATGAGGGAGAAAGGAATTGCTTAATTTGTATTTGTGCCCAAGACTCACAAGAGAAACAGAGTCAGGGACCTTCTGAGGGACTGAATTACAGTAATTCTAATATTAGGTTGCAGTTTGATTGTGGAATGCAATGCTCATGTACAACCCTGATGCCAATTTACATAGCTAATGAGCTTGACTGGCTTGAGTGAGTAGTTATGAACAGGAAAGCCTGAAATATTCACCCTTTGGTCCTTTGCAGAAATAGTTGGCTGGTCTAGAAAATCATGCAGGCAGCTTGGAGAAAAAAGGCTAAAATTACTGAGAGCCTAAAATGTCTCAGCAGTGCCATAGACCTTTGCTTACTCAGCGTTTCATCTAGCCCCAACAAGTGAGCAGGATCAGAGGTAATTTCTCCATTTCACAGGGAAAAAAAAATGGGTTCTGGAGAGAAGTCCAAGTCGGCATGGCTAGTGAATGTGCAGTTTGAATTACAGTACAAAGTCGGTCTGATCTTTAAGTTCCTTGATTTCTTTCAACAATATTTCTTCCTTTTGGGTCAGCAATGTCCAAGTTCTGAATTTATGTACAGCAAGGTGTGGCCCAAAGTCAAGAACACTAACAGCAAGCATGGGGAGCCACAAAGAACTGAAGGCAGGGTCTTGGACTTCTGTAAGAAATAAGGATACTGGAATGTTGGTGAAGCAGGAAACAATCAGTAGGATGCATGTTCGGAGGCCTGAGGTGAAAGTAGGCTGCAAAGCAAGGAGAGGCAATATTTGGAGTTCTCCTGGGATGCTCCAGCTTCTAATCAGACTGGTCATCATTGTGACCTCTGCATGCCCAGCCAATCAAAGGATCCTTCCATTATGTTACCAAGGATGAACTGACATACTAGGAATTAAATTCTAATCACTGCATTAATTTTTTTCTTTTGGATCAGAGCTATGTATTTTCCAACCATCTTTCTGATTTCTCTATCAGGTAACAGAAACCAGCTTGAAGAGAGAGACTGTCTCATCGATGGCATTGATGCCACTGCTGAGCGAGAGCAGCTGTCCCATCTTGGCCACAGCAGGAACCTGCACCTTAGTAAAGTCATTATAAGTCCAAAGTCTGAAACTGAACTTTGGAGTCTGAGGAACAGTATTTTCTTTTCTTTCTTTTTTTCTTTTCCCATTTATTTGTCAGAGAGAGGAGCCCGAATGCGGGACTGGATCCCAGGATCCTAGAATCATGACCTGAGCTGAGGGCAGATGCTTAACTGACTGAACCACCCAGGCATCCCTTGAGGAGCTGTATTTTCATCAGTTCACCTAGTTGTGATCAGGATTTAAGGGGCAGGTTCATATCGATTAAAGCCAACTGACTGAATAATCCTATCACAAACTGATAGAATGGAACAGAATGCTCACACTTATTGATCGTGATCCATATCCTCTCGATCCTCCGAATGTTCTTCCTATTTAGCATCCTTCTGTTTTTTTTTTTTTTTAAATTACGTTATGTTAGTCACCATACAGTACATCATTAGTTTTCTATTTTTTATAAACATATATTTTTATCCCCAGGGGTACAGGTCTGTGAATCGCCAGGTTTACACACTTCACAGCACTCACCATAGCACATACCTTCCCCAATGTCCATAACCCCACCCTCCCTCTCCCAACCCCCCTCCCCCCAGCAACCCTCAGTTTGTTTTGTGAGATTGAGTCACTTATGGTTTGTCTCCCTCCCAATCCCATCTTGTTTAATTTATTCTTCTCCTACCCCCTTAGCCCCCCATGTTGCATCTCCACTTCCTCATATCAGGGAGATCATATGATAGTTGTCTTTCTCTGATTGACTTATTTCGCTAAGCAACATCATTAGTTTTTGATGCAGTGTTCATGATTCATTGTTTGCATATAACACCCAGTGCTCCATGCAGTCTGTGCCCTCCTTAATACCCATCCCCCCCGTCTGAAACCCTCGGTTTGTTTCCAGGAGTCCATAGTCTCTCGTGGTTTGTTTCCCACTCTGATTCCCCCTCCTTCATTTTTCCCTTCTCCTGATGTCCTCCATGCTATTCCTTATGTTCCATAAATAAGTGAAAGCATATGATAATTGACTCTCTCTGTTTGATTTATTTCACTCAGCATAATCTCTTCCAGTCCCGTCCATGTTGATACAAAAGTTGGGTATTCATCCTTTCTGATGGAGGCATAATACCCCATAGTATATATGGACCATATCTTTATCCATTCGTCCATTGAAGGGCATCTTGTTTCTTTCCACAGTTTGGCTACTGTGGCCATTGCTGCTATGAACACTGGGGTACAGATGGCCCTCCTTTTCACTACATCTGTATCTTTGGGGTAAATACCCAGTAGTGCAATTGCAGGGTCATAGGGAAGCTCTATTTTAAATTTTTTGAGGAATCTCCACACTGTTTTTCCAGAGTGGCTGCACCAACTTGCATTCCCACCAGCAGTGTAAGAGGGTTCCCCTTTCTCTACAACTTTTCCAACATTTGTTCATTGTACGTAGGCCCCCAAATGTCTGTAACACATTCACACTGGATGGTGCTTGTAATGCTCTATAAATGAGGACCCTCCGGTCAGATCTAGGGTGGACATTCTCATTTCCTCACTTTCAAGCCCTATGACCTGGACAGGTTACTGCCTAAATCTCTTTCTACCACCATTTCATCCTTAAAGTGGGAATAATAATAGTAACATGGTTATTATGAAGCTAAAATGCAAAGATACCTGAAAACAATAAACACAGAGCCTGGCACAGAGTACACATCTCAAAATATGTATTTAATTTATTTGCATATGTATTTAGCTATTTATTTATTTATTTATTTATTTAAAGATTTTATTTATTTATTTGAGAGAGAGAGAGAGACCATGAGAGGAGAGAGGTCAGCGGGAGAAGCAGACTTCCTGCAGAGCAGGGAGCCCAATGTGGGACTCGATCCCAGGACTCCAGGATCATGACCTGAGCTGAAGGCAGTTGCTCAACCAGCTGAGCCACCCAGGCACCCTGAATATTTAGCTTTTTAAAAAAGATTTTATTTAATTCTTAGAGACAGTGCATAAGCGGGGGGAGGGGTGGCAGGCAGAGGGAGAAACAGGCTCCCCACTGAGCAAGGAGCCCAATGCGGGGCTCAATCCCAGGACCGTGGGATCATGACCTGAGCTGAGGGCAGATGCTTATCTGACTGAGCCACCCAGATAAATACGTATTTCTTTCTTTTTTTCTTTTTTAATTGTGACTATTTTTAATTTTTAAAATTTTTTTTATGAACATATAATGTATTTTTATTCCCATGGGTACAGGTCTATGAATCGCCAGGTTTACACACTTCACAGCACTCGCCATAGCACATACCCTCCCAATAATACCCAATAATACCCTCCCATAACCCTACCAGCCTCTCCCGACCCCCCCCGACCCCCAGCAACCCTCAGTTTGTTTTGTGAGATTAAGAGTCTCTTATGGTTTGTCTCCCTCCTGATCTCATCTTCTTTCATTGATTCTTTTCCTACCCCCCAAAACCCCCAACGTTGCATCTCCACTTCCTCATATTAGAGAGATCATATGATAGATGTCTTTCTTCGATTGACTTATTTCACTAAGCATAATACCCTCTAGTTCCATCCATGTTGTCGAAAAATGGCAAGATTTCATTTTTTTGATGGCTGCATACTATTCCATTGTATATATATACCACCTCTTCTTTATCCATTCATCTGTTGATGGGCATCTAGGTTCTTTCCATAGTTTGGTTCTTGTGGACATTGCTTCTATAAACATTCAGGTGCATGTGCCCCTTTGGAACACTACGTTTCTATCTTTAGGGTAAATACCCAGTAGTGCAATTGCTGGGTCATAGGGTAGCTCTGTTTTCAACCTTTTGAGGAACCTCCATGCTGTTTTCCAGAGTGGTTGCACCAGCTTGCATTCCCACCAACAGTGTAGGAGGGGTCCCCTTTCTTCGCATCCTCACCAGCATCTGTCATTTCCTGACTTGTTAATTTTAGCCATTCTGATTGGTGTGAGGTGGTATCTTATTGTGGTTTTGATTTGTATTTCCCCGATGCTGAGTGATGAGGAGTATTTTTTCATGTGTCTGTTGGCCATCTAGATGTCTTCTTTGCAGAAATGTCTGTTCATGTCTTCTGCCCATTTCTTGATTGGATTATTTGTTCTTTGGGTGTTGAGTCTGCTAAGCTCTTTATAGATTTTGGATACTAGCCCTTTATCTGATATGTTGTTTGCAAATATCTTCTCCCATTCTGTCAGTTGTCTTTTGGTTTTGTTAACTGTTTCCTTTGCTGTGCAAAAGCTTTTGATCTTGATAAAATCCCAATAGTTCACTTTTGCCCTTGCTTCCCTTGCCTTTGGCGATATTCCTAGGAAGACGTTGCTGTGGCTGAGGTCAAAGAGGTTGCTGCCTGTGTTCTCCTCAAGGATTTTGATGGATTCCTTTCTCACATTGAGGTCTTTCATCCATTTTGAGTCTATTCTCATGTGTGGTGTAAGGAAATGGTCCAGTTTCATTTTTCTGCATGTGGCTGTCCAATTTTACCAACACCATTTTGAAGAGGCTGTCTTTCCTGCTTTGTTGAAGATTAGTTGACCATAGAGTTGAGGGTCTATTTCTGGGCTCTCTATTCTGTTCCATTGATCTATGTGTCTGTTTTTGTGTCAGTATCATACTGTCTTGATGATGACAGCTTTGTAATAGAGCTTAAAGTCCGGAAGTGTGATGCCACCAACTTTGGCTTTCTTTTTCAATATTCCTCTGGCTATTCGGTGTCTATTCTTGTTCCATATAAATTTTAGGATTATTTGTTCCATTTCTTTGAAAAAAGTTGATGGTATTTTGATACGGGTTGCATTAAATGTGTAGATTGCTTTAGGTAGCATAGACATTTTCACAATATTTGTTCTTCCAATCCAGGAGCATGGAACATTTTTCCATTTCTTTGTGTCTTCCTCAATTTCTTTCATGAGTACTTTATAGTTTTCTGAGTATAGATTCTTGGCCTCTTTGGTTAGGTTTATTCCTAGGTCCTTTATGGTTTTGGGTGCAATTGTAAATGGGATGGACTCCTTAATTTCTCTTTCCTCTGTCTTGCTGTTGGTGTATAGAAATGCAACTGATTTCTGTGCATTGATTTTATATCCTGACACTTTACTGAATTCCTGTACAAGTTCTAGCAATTTTGGAGTGGAGTCTTTTGGATTTTCCACATATAGTATCATATCAACTGCGAAGAGTAGTTTGACTTCTTTGCTGATTTGGATGCCTTTAATTTCTTTTTGTTGTCTGATTGTTGAGGCTAGGACTTCTCGTACTATGTTGTACTATGTACTATGTTGAATAGCAGTGGTGATAATGGACATCCCTGCCGTGTTCCTGACCTTAGCGGAAAAGCTTTCAGTTTTTCTCCATTGAGAATGATATTTGCAGTGTGTTTCTCATAGATGGCTTTGATAATATTGAGGTATGTGCCCTCTATCCCTACACTTTGAAGAGTTTTGATCAGGAAGGGATGCTGTACTTTGTCAAATGCTTTTTCAGCATCTATTGAGAGTATCATATGGTTCTTGTTCTTTCTTTTATTAATGTATTGTATCACATTGATTGATTTGCGGTTGTTGAACCAACCTTGCAGCCCTGGAATAAATCCCACTTGGTCGTGGTGAATAATCCTTTTAATGTACTGTTGGATCCTATTGGCTAGTATTTTGGTGAGAATTTTCACATCTGTGTTATCAAGGATATTGGTCTGTAATTCTCTTTTTTGATGGGATCCTTGTCTGGTTTTGGGATCAAGGTGATGCTGGCCTCATAAAATGAGTTTGGAAGTTTTCCTTCCATTTCTATTTTTTGGAACAGTTTCAGGAGAATAGGAATTAATTCTTCTTTAAATGTTTGGTAGGATTTCCCTGGGAAGCCATCTGGCCCAGGGCTTTTGTTTGTTTGGAGATTCTTGATGACTGTTTCAATCTCCTTACTGGTTATGGGTCTGTTCAGGTTTTCTATTTCTTCCTGGTTCAGTTGTGGTAGTTTATATGTGTCTAGGAATGCATCCATTTGTTCCAGATTGTCAAATTTGATGGCATAGGGTTGCTCATAGTATGTTCTTATAACTGTATTTCTTTGGTGTTGGTTGTGATCTCTCCTCTTTCATTCATGATTTTATTTATTTGGGTCCTTTCTCTTTTGTTTTTGATAAGTCTGGCCAGGGGTTTATCAATCTTATTAATTCTTTCAAAGAACCAGCTCCTAGTTTTGTTGATTTGTTCTATTGTTTTTGTTTGTTTGTTTGTTTCTATTTCATTGATTTCTGCTATGATCTTTATGATTTCTCTTTTCCTGCTGGGTTTAGGGTTTCTTTCTTGTTCTTTCTCCAGCTCCTTAGGTGTAGGGTTAGGTTGTGTATTTGAGACCTTTCTTGTTTCTTGAGAAAGGCTTGTATGGCTATATATTTTCCTCTCAGGACTGCCTTTGCTGTGTCCCACAGATTTTGAACCATTGTGTTTTCATTATCATTTGTTTCCATGAATTTTTTCAATTCTTCTTTAATTTCCTGGTTGACCCATTCATTCTTTAGAAGGGTGCTGTCTAGTCTCCATGTATTTGGGTTCTTTCCAAATTTCCTCTTGTGACTGAGTGCTAGCTTCAGAGCATTGTGATCTGAAAACATGCAGGGGATGATTCCAATCTTTTGATACTGGTTGAGACCTGATTTATGACCCAGGATGTGATCTATTCTGGAGAATGTTCCATGTGCACTAGAGAAGAATGTGTATTCTGTTGCTTTGGGATGGAATGTTCTGAACATATCTGTGATATCCTTGTGGTCCAGTGTGTCATTTAAGGCCTTTATTTCCTTGTTGATCTTTTGCTTGGAGGATCTGTCCATTTCAGTGAGGGGAGTGTTAAAGTCCCCTACTATTATTGTATTATTGTCGATGTGTTTCTTTGATTTTGTTATTAATTGGTTTATATAGTTGGCTGCTCCCATGTTAGGGGCATAGATATTTACAATTGTTAGATCTTCTTGTTGGACAGATCCTTTGCGTATGATATAGTGTCCTTCCTCATCTCTTATTATAGTCTTTGGCTTAAAATCTAATTGATTTGATATAAGGATTGCCACTCCTGCTTTCTTCTGATGTCCATTAGCATGGCAAATTGTTTTCCACCCCCTCACTTTAAATCTGGAGGTGTCTTCAGGTCTAAAATGAGTTTCTTGTAGGCAACATATTGATGTGTTTTGTTTTTCTTATCCATTCTGATACCCTGTGTCTTTTGATTGAGGCATTTAGCCCATTAACGTTCAGGGTAACTCTTGAGAGATATGAATTTAGTGCCATTGTATTGCCTGTAAGGTGACTGTTACTGTGTATTGTCTCTGTTCCTTTCTGATCTACTAATTTTAGGCTCTCTCTTTGCTTAGAGGACCCCTTTCAATATTTCCTGTAGAGCTGGTTTGGTGTTTGCAAATTCTTTTAGTTTTTGTTTGTCCTGGAAGCTTTTAATCTCTCCTTCTATTTTCAATGATAGCCTAGCTGGATATAGTATTCTTGGCTGCATGTTTTTCTCGTTTAGTGCTCTGAATATATCATGCCAGTTCTTTCTTGCCTGCCAGGTCTCTGTGGATAAGTCTGCTGCCAATCTAATATTTTTAGCATTGTATGTTACAGACTTCTTTTCCCGGGCTGCTTTCAGGATTTTCTCTTTGTCACTAAGACTTGTAAATTTTACTATTAGGTTCGGGGTGTGGATCTATTCTTCTTGATTTTTTTGGGGGGGTTCTCTGAACCTCCTGGATTTTGATGCTTGTTCCCTTTGCCATATTAGGGAATTTCTCTCCAATAATTCTCTCCAATATACCTTCTGCTCTCCTCTCTCTTTCTTCTTCTTCTGGAATCCCAATTATTCTCATGTTGTTTTGTCTTATGGTGTCACTTATCTCTTGAATTCTCCCCTCATGGTCCAGTAGCTGTTTGTCCCTCTTTTGCTCAGCTTCTTTATTCTCTGTCATTTGGTCTTCTATATCACTAATTCTTTCTTCTGCCTCATTTATCCTGGCAGTAAGAGCCTCCATTTTTTATTGCAGCTCATTAATAGCTTTTTTGATTTCAACTTGGTTAGATTTTAGTTCTTTTATTTCTCCAGAAAGGGCTTTTATATCTCCAGAGAGGGTTTCTCTAATATCTTCCATGCCTTTTTCAAGCCCGGCTAGAACCTTGAGAATTGACATTCTGAACTCTAGATCTGACATATTACCAATGTCTGTATTGATTAGGTCCCTAGCCTTCAGTACTGCCTCTTGTTCTTTTTCTTGTGGTGAGTTTTTCCGCCTTGTCATTTTGTCCAGATAAGAGTATATGAAGGAGCAAATAAAGTACTAAAAGGGTGGCAAAGACCCCAGGAAAATGCGCTTAACCAAATCGGAAGAGACCCCAAATCGTGGGGGGAGAAAGGGGATAAAAAGAAGTTCAGAAAAAAAAAATATTAAAAAAAAGAAAACAGGGGCACTTGGGTGGCTCAGTGGGTTAGAGCCTCTGCCTTCAGCTCAGGTCATGATCCCAGGGTCCTGGGATCGAGCCCCACATCGGGCTCTCTGCTCAGCGGGGAGCCTGCTTCCTCCTCTCTCTCTGACTGCCTCTCTGTCTACTTGTGATCTCTGTCTGTCCAGTAAATAAAAATAAAATCTTTTAAAAAAATTTAAAAAATAAATAAATAAAAATTAAAAAAAGAAATCAAATAAAGAAAAAATATAAAAAAGAAATATATATATATATATATATATATATATATATATATATATATGACTGGTGACTAGAACAGGGCCACCCACTTAATTTTGGGAGTATTTTGGTCGCTTAGAAGAAACTACCTCCCAAAATCTTAAAGAATGAAAAACGTATATAAGGGTCCTGGGATCAAACCCCATGTCAGGCTCCTAGCTCCATGGGAAGCCTACTTCTCCCTCTCCCACTCCCACTCTCCCTGCCTATGTTCCCTCTCTCTCTCTGTCTGTCAAATAAATAAAATCTTAAAAAAAAAAAAAAGAATATTGGGCTTCCTTCCAGAAAGGAATTCAGATAAAGGAAAGTACTTAGAGATATTTCAGTTCAAAGATTCAAGTAATTGAAATACTCCAGAAAGTAGAGATGATTATTAAATAATTCACTTTTCTTTTGCCCCAGTTAGGAAGGGTCTCAGATAATTCAGCAGCATAACTCCATATGACTGGAGGTTGTACTAAGTGATGATCTCAGCTGCAGGTTTGAATATTTAAAAACACTGTGCGTGGGATACCTGGGTTAAGTGGGGTAAGCAGATGATTGTTGATTTCGGCTCAAGTCATGATCTCAGGGTCCTAGGATCAAGCCCGCCCTACCCACACACCCCCAGCCCAGGGTCTGGGCTCCATGCTCAGCAGGGAGTCTGCTTGAGAATTCTCTCTTCCTCTGTCTCTCTCCCTGCTCATGCACTCTCTCTCTAAAATAAATGAATACATGTTTTTAAAAAATTAAAAAAAAAAAACACAAAACCACTGTGTGGAGCATACTCAGACCTGTGCCCACAATCAGTTCTAAGGAGCTGATCAGACTGAGTATAGCCCTTAACTAACAGACACCATGACAGACACCAGAGGCGTCCCCTGAATGTGTGCCTTTCCTCTCTAGCAAATGAAATTTTCCGTGGAGAGCTGAGCTGTGCCGCTGGACAGAATTTGACAAGGGCAAGGCATTCCCAAGCCTTATCTTGGCTATCTCCTATGAATTACTAGAATATTACAGATTGAGAACCAAAACTATTTTCTCCCATCTGGTAAGAAGCTGAGACATCTTCCTTTGTTGCAAATAGCCTGCCAATGCTCAGAAAAGAATTCATTTCATTGGCAGATTTGACTACTGGTTAAGTGGGCTCCCACTGAAGCGGTCCAAACCAACCATACTCAAAGTAACCAAACAGCCATGTTACTTTAAAAGTGGCCTGGAGTAGGCGGTTTGTAACTATGTGTGGAATGGAAGAACAAAGCTGTCTTAACTGGTGTTTATAAGGTGAGCAGGGAGATGTTAGGAAAAGACTGGAAAGGTCATTGGACTTCATGTTTGTGACTGGGGATCTCCTGACACCAGCTCTGTGACACAATGTCCATTTGGCCCCTCAGTCCAAAACCCCAAGGGTGATTCTGAATTCCTGCTGCCTGCCTGGATCTCCGCAGCCTGTCAACAAGTCCTGCCAGGCCCGCCTCCAAAACAGAACCTGGTTTGCTTCCTTCACACAGCTCTGCTGGCACTCATGAGCCCCCACTCACACCCCCTCAGGAGCCTCAGAGTCTGCCCTGTGACACCACGCTGCCTATGACCCTTCAGACCATCCCGTTCATCCCAGCCTGCAAGGCCCTGCGTGACCCAACCTCTCCTCTTTCCCTCCCCTCTCCTTGTACCTTCTATCCCTTTGCTTGGCACTCTTCAGACACATCGGCCAGCTTTTCGTTCCTTAAATGTGCCTCATGGCCTTTGCACTTGCTGTTCCCTCTGCCTTGAAGTTTCCTCGTGGGGCTCACCCCTTCCTTTCTCTCAGGTCACAGCTCTTCTCAGGTGTGATCTTCTCAGAGATGCCCTCCCTGGCCTCATCAGTCACCACTCGGTAGCTCTCTATGAAGTGACTGTGCTTCATTTCCTTTAAAGCAGGTATTGCAATCTGACAACCTGTTTATTTACTTACTCTCTCCCTCTAGCAGAGGTGGTGACTTCACCTGTCTTACTCACCGCTCTATCCCCAGCACTTACTCATTGTTCAATTAATAATTGTTGAGTAAATGAAGTGAATGTTACTCTTCTCCTGACATTTTCTTCTATTTGGATTGTGACCAAAAGAAAAAAAAAAATCACAGAGGTGTAACGTGACAGTAGGTAGGAAAAGTGAGGTCATCTATGTCCGTTTCTTCACTTTGGGATGGGCAGGTGGGGGCTGGGGCTCCAAGGTGACTTGCCCAGCATCACATGGCTTATCAAGGGCAGAGTCCAGAATAAAGCCTTGTCTCATGATTCAAGCTGGAGCCCATGCGCAGGGCTAGGCTCCAAAACAATTGGATTTTGTGGCCAAGTGAACAATAGAAAGGGATATATGATGAAAGGTGGGAGGAAAGACTGGAAAGAAAATATTAGAAGAATTCTTAAAATAACAGGGAGAGGTAAAAAGATCTCACAATAACAAAAAAAGGAAAACATGTGTGGGAAGAGTAGTCATTGTTATCAGCAGTGGGAAAATCAGTATAAGCTGCTGCATTCTATCCCAGGGACTCCCTGATAGCCAGTATGTGTGAGAAGCGGGTGTGGGCTGCTCTGTGGGGACAGCATTGACGTGGAGGTGCCATGACAGGCTGGGGAGGGCACGCCCTGCCTGCAGACATTCTCAGTCACTTACACGCTGTTCTGGATAAACATAAGCTTTTTGGGGGGCTGGATTCAGCCAAGGGATAGTTTGAGTCCCCTAACATAAACCCTCAAATCTGCTTGGTTCTTGGGTTATACCAAATATATCATGAACTTGAATTGTGGTCCAGTGTCAAGCAGATCTACTCTGATGGGAGAAATGAGGGGGAAAAGCCTCATTTTTCATTTGGGTTCATTTTCATTTGGGTTGCTTCTAAATCTAAGTCATCTTCTTTTTCTACAGAAGCCACATTCAGGGTTTGACAAGTAAGTGACTGCTCAGGCAGAAAATCACTCAGGAGATGTTGCAGAGAAGAGGGGCTTGGTTTGTTGGCTAGTGTTGTGTACTCACCAGTCTACACACAGACCATTGTTTTCTTTATTTGGACTCTGGGCTGTGGCAGATTATATCTGAGCCAGGAAAATGGTCAAATACTCTGAAAAGAGGTCATCCTTGATCACTGGAGTGGGATCCCAGAATTTTTCATTGTGATAGGAAGGAAGTCTGTGGTTGGATTACAGAGCAAGGGCAATGGAAATAGTTAGGGGACGGGTCTAGGTATTAATGTCAAGGAGGGATATAGTGAGAGCAATCAGAAGGGTTCTAAGTAATTAAGGGAGAACTCTTTAAATGAAAACATCTCTGAAACCTAAGAGGACTCTCCAGGGTTTCACCAATCAGTCTATTTAGTGGGGTTTAACTTATAGTCCCTGTGTCACAGCAGCTTGAAGGTAAGTTCTCTTGGTTTGTTAATATTCATTAATTCATTTACTCAAATATTATTTTTGGGTATCTCGCATGCCCTAGGCACTCACAGGCTAAGAATACAACAGTAACAACAGTAACAGAACACCGTGGGTTCACAGAGCTCAAATTTAGTCATGGAGATAGAGGCTTAACAAGTAAATCACATAGTGGGTTGAGTTTCACCGGAGAGGTACTCTGAAGGGCGCTTCATGCAGGTCTGATCTTCATGTGGGAAAGAAGGATGGCATTCCTGAGAAAGAGATGGCCAACTGCAGAGCTGAAGGAAAAGTACGAGTCCACCAGGTAGTACCTGGGGAGAGAGATTCCAGGAGGAAGGAGCACCATGTGCAAAGATGGTGTAGAGGCAGGAGACGCTGAAGGAAGTGCAAGGAGACTCCCGGAGCTGGAGCTGAGCAGGGATGAGTTAGAGTGTGAAACGGGATCAGAGTGGTAGACGGGGCTAGACTGTGTGCATTGCAGACTCTCCGAGGAAATTAAAATAGACCAAGCAGAATCTGAACACATTCCGGGGGTAAAATTTAAAAATGTCTGAATAATACCAGCATGGGTAAGCGTGGGAAAGCAGAGGTCTTCTGGAATGCTGGGCGACACCTTTCTGGAGGACGGTTTGGTGAAGCTTATTACAGCCGACCCGTGTGCACCGCGGGCGAGGGGGGTGAGGAGCGCCGACCACCCTCACAGTGGAAAATCCAGTATAACTTTTCACTCCCCAACAGCTTAACTACTAATAGCTTTCTGTTGATCAGGAGCTTTACTGATCATGAAGATAGTCAATTAACACATATTTTGTATGCTTTCTGTGTACACAGTATTCTTACAATAAAGTAAGCTAGAGAAAAAAATGTTAATACAACCAAAATGTTAATAAAACCATAAGGAAGAGAGAATACATTTTCAGTGCTGTGAAAATCTGCATGTAAGTGGGCCAGCACATTTCAAATCTGTAGTTCAAAGGTCAACTGCAGAAGCCTTTCCATCATATCCTTTGACACAACAGCTCTACTTCCAGGAACTTTGAGAAATACTCAGACTAGGGCACTAAGATAATAGTATTACAAAACTTTGCACAAAGGGGAATTTCACTGATGGGAAGTTGTTACTTCTTTTCTCTTTTAATTTTTATTTCTGAGTATACAAATCAGTTTATCTGAATAGAGGTTTTTTTTTTTTTCTGCCTCTGTCCATAACAAAGGAAAAATAAAAACCAAAGGTGGTATAACTCAGTGGTAGAGCATGACTGCAAACATAAAAACTAAGCATTGTTCACTTGGTCAATTTGATCAATATCGGTCAATATTTGGTCAATATCAGAGTTGATTCCACAGAGAATACAGCCATTTGCTAAGAACGTGGAGATTTAAGGCGAGACAAAGCTCAACCACAGGGTGTCTTGTGGAACTTGCTATTGAAGCTATCGTTCAGGAGCCACAAATCCCTGCCCCTCTGGGGCTCCCGTCTTAGGTAGGGTGGTTCTGCAACATGGCAGCGGGGGCATGTGCTGCTGATGCCTGCAAGTGATTGGGGTCAGTTTTCCCACCTCCTCTAACACGGTGCCGTGGGTAGATGCATTATAAGCCTTCAGGTCTACGACTGTGATTTTGAAATGTGATTTAACTGTGGTTCCACGCTTTTTGGCATGTCATCAAGAATGAAGGCTACCAACTATCCCCCGAGCAGAGATACGATCATGTTAATATTCAGCATCATGGGACTTCCAAGGCTCCAGTAAACCGTAAATGAGCCCTAACTTTATGTGCAGAGTGGAGAACACAGATGTTTGCCTGCTTCCAATGTTTATCTGACCAGGGAACAAGAGATAAAATAACCTGTTTTCTTTCTCTAAACCTATTTTCTTACCCTATTTTCTTATGGAGATAACTATAGTAACATCTCATCAGGTTATTTCTGAGGATAAATGAGCTAATACAAATGAAGACCTTAGAGCCAGGTGTGCCCCAGTGTTGACTGGCCCTACCAACATTAGAGAGATGCCATAAGAGATTAAATTTTCCAAATTCAAAGTTTTGAAGCCCCTGGGAGAAAAATGCTATTACTAAAGACAGGGGGTGGGGGAATGTCTAAGTGGACCCTTGAAATTCCTGCTTCCAGAAATTGAGTCTTTTTGCTGCTAGCCCTAAGGGCCAGGAACATGACTGCTTAGTGCCAGGAACAAGAGGCAGGTGGGTCTGAGCAGTGGCCAGAGCTAAAAACAGTGTCTGGGTGGGGAGGCCCTCACGGTATGTTTGTGGAGACAAATTAAAGGAAGCAAACTTTGACCTGACATAAAGAATGAATAGTTACCTTGGAAAAAGCCCTCTCAAGATAACCACAGGCTTTGTGATTTTGTAGTAAGCACAAACCTCCAAAATCCTAATGAGTCTTATTCCGTATTTAGATAGTATGTCTTCCTGGTTACTTGACATCTTGCAGAAATAGTTTGTGAAGGTTCTGTACACAGACTCTAAAGTTGGAAATTCCTGGCTTTATATCCTGCCTCTGCCACTCTCTTGGCTGTGTGAACTCACGCAAGTTAATGAACCTCTCTGTGCCAGGGACAATATTAATTATTCCCATTTCATTGAGCTGCTGTGAAAATTCAGATAACATAAGTAAAGTGTTTCAACATTGACTAGCACTTACCAAGATGCTATTATTATAATCGGTTTTTCTTTTTTCCTCTTCTTCTTTTTTCCTCATTAATTTTAAAGATGCCTGGTGCCTTTCTGGATTCTCTATTTCCTTTACCAAGCCCGGGGAACCCACCCTGTCCCTTCACAGTAACATCCTCCAACCCTCTGGATCACCTGCCACCATGACCCAAAGGTTGGTTACTGAAATGGAGCGGGTGCCATGGGAATTAAACTGCGTGTCTGTGTTATCTAATGGATGTCAACGCTTCTGCAAGGAAGTCAAGGCTAAGACAATTCAAGAATAACTGCTCTGAAGTCAGATGCAACTGAGTTCAGATCCTGCCTCGGATGACAGTGTACTCAGCACCAGACAACATGGTCTCTCATGCCTCCATTTGCTCCCCTGTGACATGGGGTACAGGGTCAGCTGGGCTGGACATCTTCTCTGTGCCCCGCCAGATGTCGATCTACCCTTCCCTGCTGGGCACTGTGCCTTGAAGCTCCCTTGTCCTCTGGCTCCACCTGGGAAGCACCCAGGGTAGTTTCATGCAGCTGCCTCCCAGGAGGGTCCCCAGGTTCAGATTCCTTCATATGCACCTTGAATGCCACTGCTAAGCACCAAACACTGGCCCTTGGAGTAAGGCTAACTGTGTAGCCTGTAATTTGACATGGTTCCTGATCTGACTTTAATTTCCTCTTATTGCCCTTGATGGACCCTCATGCTGATGACATCAAATTCCCATGTCCACACAATGCCCGACCTTGTGCCTTGACTTCTGCTTCTCCCTGCTAGGTCCTGACTGCACAGGACTAAATCCTACCTTTTGCTTTGGCTTGGCTCAGGTGCCTTTAAGGCTTTCTTCCTCTTGACTCCCAAACATGGGGATTGTTCTCTCGCAAGCCCTCCAGTGTCTTGTGTGTCTCTTTCTCTCAGCACTTTATCCCTTCCTGCTTTGCATTACAATTGTGCATATCATTTCCCCTGCTGTTCTCTAAGTCCCCTGGGGAAATGTCTGTATTTTACTCTTCCTGTGCCTCCCACAGGGGCTGGCCCACACAGACTGCTCCACAGGTACTCTGTGAATGGCAGGCATGGCGGCGCCGGTGGGTGACGTCCAGGAGCTGGGTGAATGTCTCAGAAAAGCACTCATTTGGGTGTTCTTCAGCGATAGGAGCCAGCACTGCGTTCTTGTACAGACGGAAGGGGTGTATTGATGGAAGGGATGAGGAGAAAATGCATCTCTAACCTCTCTTTTGGATCACTGCTACTTATAGTTCATGACAAAACACGGTCTAAAAAGGCTCGCTGGGGGTAACCCCGCATGCATGATGATATTCCAGAACAGATGGCAGGCTCCGGCGGGGAGGGGAAAGTGTGAGGGGAGAGTGTAAAGGGAAATTGTCACTCTCTGCCTGCCAACCAGGAAAAATGGGATACCTCCTCCATGCTGGCGTCTTTTCGATTCCCCTTAGAACATGAAGACACACCATAATGAATTAACACTTAAGTCTCAGCGATAAATTCAGTCAAGATGTTTTGAACTTGCACTTTGTGTCCCAGTGCTGCCACAGGCCTTGGAGGATACTGGGGACCAGAGGCAAGGTCTCTGTCCCAAATTTATTGCTCAGCTTTACCTGGGAAGCAAAATCTAAAAACAATACATCCACAGAGAGGAGGCCTGTGGAGGGGCTCATTATTTTTTCAACTCTGCCCTAAAGCCATTCATGAGCTGAAATCATTTTAATACAATTTGAGGTCACTTACGTGAGCCAGATTGTGCCTGAGTTACTCTCTGGGCAGAATAAGGTTCCTCTGAGGTAGCCAGGGGTAAAAATAGCTTACCGTGGACTTTAACTTAGAGCTAAACATGTTACCTCTTATGAAGCAACCATCACTGGCTACCTGCCTCTCTGGCTCCGGACTGACCCTCTACTTCTGTCCCTCATCTCAGAAACGTCAACCGAGACACTGCTCATGGCCATTTGAGGGAAGCGCCGGGAACGATCTTGGATCTTGTGGGCAGAGCACGGGGGCACAGGCGGCCTGCTGGGGCTGCTGCTGGCAGGAGGAAGCAGGTTGGGTTACGGGATACCCAGCAAGTGGACACATGTCCTCCTTTCCCCTGAGCTTCCATCTAGCTGGTATTTGGGATTAGTTTACGTAGCCCATGGCTGGGAATGAAGAAATGAAATTTCACATTTTTTTAATGTCACTTAATCTCCTGGTAATTGCCTGATTCTTGCAGTTCTTGTCTGTTTTCCCAGCAGCCTCCCTCACAGAGTCGTTGGGAAGATGAGCGAAACAGGTTCAGGTGCTCAGGAGAGCACCGGCACGCGGTCGGCATGCAAAAATATTAGTTGTTAAATACAAAATTCATCACTTGCTTCCCTGTGTCTCAGCCTATTCACTCCTTGAGAGCAGAACATATATTTGAGTCCTCCTTGATTCAACCTAGCAAAGGCATATGTAAATCCTTCCTTTCTATTCTTTAATGCTTTCTGATAATATATCCTAAAAAAGTAATTTTTAATGTTAACTGCTATAAATTAGTCCACTTCCTTTTTTATGCCCACATTTTTATTACAAATATCCCTCAATCCAGCACCAACTGGTTCGAAGAAAAGGACCCTACCTCTCTTGACCAGCAGGGCTCGCCCGCTTAGAGCTGCATTTGTAGTGGTTCAGGGAGGGTATTTGTGTCCCCTCGCTTGTGAAGGTCTTTTCTTTCCTCCTCTTCTTCTTCTTCTTTTTTTTTTTTTTTCTTGCTACAGATGATCAGAAATCAGTCTTGCAGCTGCTCTAATGACCCCGTCCCAAGGAAAGCCACTTTAAAAATAGAATCAAAGGGAACAAATGGTCTGCCTGACAACCTATTTTGAGGGGCAGGAGGCTGGAGGCGTCAAGAAATGAAAGTATGTTATCAAAGAGATGAGAAGTACACAGATCCGGAAAGCTTTAAGGCATGATTTTTGCCAAAAAGCTCACTTGGTCAAGTTCATACCTATGTAACATCTATAGAGATTAAGTTAAACATGTAACATTGCCAGTATCAGTTACAGCCTAAGGTTCTGAAGTTTCATATGATGCTTCTTATATACAACAACGCCCCCAGTATCTTAGGAACCCAATTTAAAATATTTTCATAGTAAATGGAAATTACTTTGTTTTGGTGTTAAGAAGAAACCCTTGAAATGGTGTTAAGGAGAAATGGTGTTTGAAATGGTGTTAAGGAGAAAACCCTAAAGACTCTACCAAAAAATCTTGGAAGTTATAAATGATTTCAGTAAAGTTGCAAGATATAGAAAAATATAGAGATCTGCTGCATATGCATAATAATGAAGCAAAAGAAAGTGAAATTAAATAACCATACTGTTTACAATTGCACCAAAATAGCAAAATATCAGGAATAAACAACCAAAGAGGTGAAAGACCTATATTCTGAAAACTACAAAACATTGATGAAAGAAATTCAAGACAACAGAAAAAAAATGGAAAGACATTCTATGCTTGGAAGAACAAATATTGTTAAAATGTCTATACTACCCAAAGCAATCTATACATTTAATGCAATCCTTATCAAAATTTTTCATAGAGGTGGAGTGAACAATCCTAAAACTTGTATGGGTCCAGAGAAGACCCCAAATAGCCAACGAAATCTTGAAAAACAAAACAAAACAAAACTGGAGCTATCACAATTCCAGCCTTCAATATTCAATACTTTATATTACAGAGCTGTAGTAATCAAAACTGTGTGGTACTGGAAAAAAGAGACATATGGATCAATAGAACAGAACAGAGAGTCCAGAAATAAATCCACAATTGAATGGTCAATTAATCTTCAACAAAGTAGGAAAGAAAACACAATGAGAAGAAGTCTCTTCAACAAACAGTGTTGGGAAAATGGGACAGCTACATGCAAAATAATAAAACTGGGCCAGTTTCTTACACCACATAAAAAAATAATTCAAAATGGATGAAAGACCTAAATAATAAAAATACTACTACTAATAAAATATAATAAAATAATAAATAATAAAATAATAAATAATAAAATAATAAATAATAAAAATAATAATAAATAATAAAAATCCTAGAAGAGTACACAGGCAGTAATTTTTATGACATTGGCCATAACAACATCTTTCTAGATATGTCTCCTGAGGCAAGGGAAACAAAGGCAAAAATAAACTATTGGGATTATATCAAAATAAAATCTTCTGTACAGCAAAGGAAATAATCATCAAAGCTAAAAGGCAATTTCCTGAATGGGAGAAGATATTTGCAAATGACATGTCCAATATATAGCCAATATATATTTTGGTGAATATCCAAAATATATAAAGAACTGATAATAGCTCAACATCCAAAAAACTGATAATTCCATTAAAAAATGGGCAGAAGCCATGAGCAGACAGATATTTCTTCAAAGAAGAAATCCAGGTGGCCAATAGACATATGAAAAGATGATCAGCATCACTCATCATCAGGGAAATGCGAATCAAAACCCCAATGAGATATCACCTCACCCCTGTCAGAATGGCTAAAATAAAAAATACAAGAAACAAAAATGTAAAGAATGCAGAGAAAAAGGAATCCTTTTGCACTGTTGATGGGAGTGCAAACTGGAGCAGCCACTGTGGAAAACAGTATGGAGGTTCCTCAAAAATTTAAAAATAGAGCTACCCTACAATTCAGTAATCACACTATTGGGTATTTACCCCCAAAATACAAAAACACTAATTTGAGGGGATACATGCACCCCTATGTTTATTACAATATTATATATAATAGCCAAACTATGGAAGCAGCCCAGTGTCCACTGATAGATGAATGGATAAAGAAGTGATCAATACACACACACACACACACACACACACACACACACACACACAATGGAACACTACTCAGCCATAAAAAATAATGAAATCTTGCCATTTGCAACAACACAGATGGAGCTAGAGAGTATAATGGTAAGAGAAATGAGTCAGTCAGAGAAAAAATACCATACGATCACATTGATGTGTGGAATTTAAGAAACAAAACAAATGAGCAAAGGGGAAAAAAAGAGAGAGACAGAAACCAAGAAAGAGACTTTTAACTATGGAGAACAAATAGATGGTTACCAGAGGGGAAGTAGGTTGGGGGATGGGTGAAATAAGAGTACGCTTATCATGGTGAGCACTGAGAAAAGGGTAGAATTGTTGAATCATTGTACTGTATACCTGAAACTAATATAACACTGCACATTAATAATACTGGAATTAAAATAGAAAACTTACTGAAAAAATAAAATGGTGTCAAGGGCCTTCCAAGTTTTTAACTCTTCAGAGAACATCTTTGGTAATGCCATGGTACTAAATGAGCACTTACTAAACACGTATGTAATGTTACCCTGGACTTGCTCGATGAACTCACAGCTTGAAGCCTTGCCAGGAGACCCTCTCGTTTCTGTGGACGTCCAATTTTCCCGTCTCCCTGGGTAAACTGGAGGTGATCTAAAGGAGGGAAAAGCAAATCAAACAGCAGAGTCACACACCTACCATTTGAGTGGACTGATGTTATATATGTATATATATATATATACATAGCACTGTGTATAGAACCATCAACTTTTTTTAGTCTATATTCTTGCATAGGGTTTTTAATCATTATAGATGTAATTATACTGTATATACAGTTATACATTTTGCTTGTTCATTTATTTCATCAGTATTTTCACCCACATTACATTCATTACATCTTTTTTTTTAAAGTTTATTTATTTAAGTGATCCCCACACCCAACATGGGGCTCGAACTCATGACCTCGGGACCAAGAATCACATGCTCCCCTGACTGAGACAGCCAGGCTCCCCTCATTATATCTTTTAAATTACTTTGCTTAAAAATGTAAACTCATGCTTAAAAATGTAAACAAATAACATAGAAGTGAGTCAAGTGACAAGTAAAAGCTCCCCTCTCTTCTGTTTGTTAACCCAAGAGGCACTAGTTCTGGTAAAGTCTTCCAGAGCTTTTTATCTATGAGTGTCTGTCTGTGTCTAGGCAAGCATGTTTATGCATAGATTAATTTTTCTTTACATTTATGGGATCAATCTAAACATCAGGTTTGGCAACTTGCTTTTTTCACTTAAAATGGGTTGTCAGATTTAGCAAGTAAAACTACAGGATGCCCTGTTAAACGTGAGTTTCAGATCCATAAGAATTTTTTTTAACGTAAATATCTCTCAGATTCTGCATGAAATAAACTTATACTAAAAAATGATTCACTGTTAGTGTGTAAACCTGGTGATTCACAGACCTGTACCCCTGGGGGAAAAATATATTATATGTTTATAAAAAATAAAATTAAAAAAAAATGATTCACTCTTGACGTGACATTCAAATTTCACTGGGCGTCCTGTCTTAGTACTACAAACACATTTCTGTATCTGCATGTTTAGGTTTATCTGTTTGTTTAAGCTGGCATATGGTTTCACATGTCTCAATGTGGCCACGCAATCTTGGTTGGGAACAGAAGTAGAATCAGGGGTAATTTTTCTCTTCTTATTTTTCCTTATTTGTCACTACCAAAGGTTTATCACTGTATGTGCTTTGTAGGGAGATTAGGTCCTGTGAGCTGGAAGTCCTCTTCATCCACAGAGCAGCATCTTGATTGGTGAGGCCATGGAAACCTGGGACTATGGAATGTTCTATTACTCTGCCTTATAGAGGCAGAAGACCCCCTGGAACATCGAGGAGGAAGGAACTGAGGAGAAGACCAAGCCAGCACCTCAGGAGACCTCAATCTCTGCCGACTTCCTCAAAATCATCTAAGTCATCCTCTAGTGCCTGGGAGGGGTTGGCAGAATCTTCTTGGTGGGGTGCCCTGAGCCCAGACTAGGAATTGTATAAAGCCCTAGGTTCCCCATGGGCTCTGGTTCCTTTTCCTCCCTTTTGGGGGCAATCTCTGATCCTCTACCCTCCACTCCCCATATGTGGTTGACTAGATGCCCTGAGGAGGAGGGGGACTTTGTGCCTAGGGGGTCTTCTGGGGTTCCTGGGGCTGGGTCCCAGTTCCAGGAGGGAGGTTTGGCAAGTAGATCATCTCCACTATCTGTATTTCTCACATGGAACTGCATACAATTGGGCAGCCAGCATGGGGCTGACAGGCTGATTTTCAGTGACTCAAGTTGTTTATACAGACAAAGCCCTGGCAAAAAAGTTGTCCCCTTTACCCCACCAGCCCTTGGGGTGGTCCTGGAGAAAACAAGTGAAAGGAAGAAGAGAATGGGAAGTTGGAAAAAGGAGGGTTCCAAGTTGATAAAAACCCAGAGAGAAACAAAGAAACCCAGCTGAGAAGGCATCTGGGGAATGTCTATGGCCAGGTGTCTAAGAATTTTGTATAAACTAATTTACTCACAACAACCCTGGGAGGTAGGAGTTATGACCACCCCAATTTACAAAAGAGGGGGAAGGGATGAAGGAAGGAAAGAAGGATGGATAGAAGGAAGGAAGGAACGAAAGAAGAAAGGAAGGGAGGGAGGGACAGATGGGGAAGGGAGAAATTGATTGGAGTCCAGAGAAATTAGGTATTTTTTAAAAAAATATTTATTTATTTGACAGAGAGAGATCACAAGTAGGCAGAGAGGCAGGCAGAGAGAGAGAGAGGAGGAAGCAGGCTCCCTGCTGAGCAGGGAGACTGATGGGGGGCTTGATTCCAGGACCATGGGACCATGACCCAAGCCGAAGGCAGAGGCTTTAATCCACGGAGCCATGCAGGCGCCCCGAAATTAGGTATTTTACCCAAGATCACACAGCAGCTAGAAAGTGGAAGAGATGGCTTTTGGCCAATAGAGTTGACTCCAGAGCCTATGGTCCAAAACACTTGGTTACATGTGACTAATGTGGATTTTTAACTTGTTGACTGTAAAGCATGTGATAGGACTACTTGCCATTGCCCCCAACTTTCCAGTAAACTTTATTATACTCATGAATGCCTTGTTACATTTTAAATTTTGCTTTGTTTAGAAACCACTAAAGAAGATACTTCTTGTTTAGATCTACAATGTAGAGAAGCAGAAATGCCTGGGCAGCAGTGAACATGTGACCATAAGATTTTCTGGAGCCCACACAAATCTTTGGGAAGGCATATATATCAGTTAGGATACCAACAGGAAAGCCAACACCCTCCCAGGGTTTAACTAAGAAGTGGTAGTGTGGGGAGCAGAATTAAGGGAACCATTGAAGGAAGGTAAAGCACAAAGGGGCTGGCAAGAGAGAGAAGCCTTTATACTCTTTGTCCTTAAGGGGCAAAGGGAGATAACTGTTACGGAGTCTAGAGAGAGTTGGGACCCTCAGAAGGCAGACTGCCTACCCAGAGCTGTGACCATGGAATGAAGAGCCATGGCAACATAGGAAAGAAGCAGTGAGAATAAATATCTCTTCCTCTTTCTCTTTTTGATTTCTGATATTCTGCAGGTGTTCCCAGTAGCCACACCAACCGAAAAGCTAAAGGGCAAGGGACCCTGACGAGGCAATCTAAAGGTCAGCTTCCGGAGACACAGAGGAGGCAGAGAAAGATGGCAGAGAGACAGATATAAAACAACAGCAAGAGAACTGGAACTTTAACACACTCTGGGAGTGTGTGTGTGTGTGTGTGTGTGTGTGTGTGTGTAGAAAGACCCTAGTTTCGATTTGAGTTCAGGCTCTAAGTTGGGCTTCAGCTATTCCTAAACTTCACCAAAAGCCCAGATATATCCTAGGCAGACTGAACTCTGTGAAGGCATTTGCTTGGCCTCCCCAGGAGCCTGTGCACACCCTGAGGTCTCTCTGTGACTAAGAACACCTTTTGTGCTTGACTGAGTCAATGTGCCAATCCCAGGGCTTGGCTGGAACCATCTGCCTTCCCAAGGCCAATGGCTAGGCATTGGTCACCTCTCTGGTGTCCTGCTGACTCTGGACTAGGCCCGCTGCCAGAGGGGCTCATTCTCTTCCGAAGCCAGTGATCCTGATGCATGAGGCATCATAGACTATTTCTGAGTGTTCAGCATTAGTCTTAACACTGCACAGCTCATGTAAGAGAAAGTACTTTATGAATCATTATTTTAAAAAATTATATAATGTCATTTGTAATCTTCATGTGCTATGGAAGTGACACATCATTCTTATTTGACTGGTTATTTTTGGTGCAAACTTCATAGGATACAGCGGTTGCTTTTACATTTCATTAATCTTAAGACAGAGGACTTCTAGGCAAGGGTAATTATCTTTCAGAATAAATTTGTCCTATGTAGGCTTTCATTTATTATCCTGGAAGTCCAATAGGGTCTACTTGTTTGGACTTGGAGTCATGCCATTCGACATCAGAATTGCTACCTCTTAGAAGAAGGTCAGTACTACACTGATCATAGTAAAATGTGACTGCCATATTATGATGGTCTCTCTACTTTGTAAACCTGAAAATTAGGACAGGAACAAGAGTTAAAGTCTTTAGGAAGCGAACTGTTGTTAAAGCCATTAACAACTCATTTGCAACAAGTTATTTTGTCAGGTGCGTGTTGGCTATCCTGTCATCGGAGGCGGAGGCGGTGATGATTCATGTGTTCCTTGAGGATGGAGAAACGAAGGCTTTAGAAGGATGGAATGATGTGTTGATGGGAATTTTGCAGGGCAGGCTTACTCCGGATTCCAGTGGCAGTACCGGGGTCCTATGGCTATGCTGAAGCCTTCTAGCACTCTGTGCTGTTACTTTAACGAACCCACATGAGTTGGTTATGGCTAATGTGATGTTCTTGATTAATTGCTACAAGGTGGTGATATGACCTATGAGATTATCTTTGAAATATTTTGAAGTGTCATTTCATTCTTATCTTTCTCAATGGAGTGCTTGCTCTTTAGGCCAGGGATTTCTTGCCTCCCCCCCCCACCACTCTGTTTTTCAGTGTTCCTTACCATCTTGGCTTTGTGGTTATTTCAATGTCACTGTCACCCAAATGGTTCTCAGCAAACTGATGCAGCTTCTCAGTGCTTCCAGACCCAAAGTCCTCCCAGGTGACAGGAGAGTGCAAAGCAGCCCAGAGAAGCTAGGAGAGAGAGGAGAGGGCCATATTCTGAAATGCCATCCCACTGAAACCATCTACATGAAGGATAAATTCCAGCAAGTACACCTTTTCATGGCTTGCTGAACTTCTAAGACCTGAAGGTAAGCCCAAAGGACAAAGATCTTAAAAATAAAAAACCAGAGGGGCACCTGCATGGTGCAGTGCGTGAAGTGTCTGACTCTTGGTTTCAGGTCAGGTCATGATCTCAGGGTGGTGGGATCAAGCCCCATGTCGGGCTCCGTGCTCAGTGCAGAGTCTGCTTGAGATTCTCTCTCCCTTGGCTCCTCCCCCACCTCTAATGTAAATAAATAAATCTTAAAAAATAAGTAGGTAAACATAAAAAAACAGAAAACATAGAAGCAGGGCTAAACCTGCGATGCCCCCTGCTCTCCATACAGCCAAGACACCTGAAGATGTCACATTCTCAGTGGAATGAACTGGCGGGTTGGGCAAAAATCTGCCTCACAGCAAAAGACACCGCCAAAAGCCGACAGTCAAACAAACCCAAAAAATACTGCTGATGGTGGAAAAAATGACAGTAACAACTTCTTCTCTAAGGATCTGTAATCAGAGGCCTGCCCTTCTGAGGATCTGGGATTCCAAGCCATATTCCCCGCTTAGTCGGGGGACACCCCAAACCTAGAAATGAAGTGATTCCCAGGTGAGTGTCAGTCTTGGTACATTTGCACATCCTCTCCAGACAGAAAAACCCTCAGCAAGCTCCCGCGGGTTACTCAAATCTGAGCTCATAGTAAAAAATAACCAGATGCTCCAGGAAACATTATACCATGAGTGAGACTCACCAGAACCACAAAAACAAACCAAACAAACATTTCTAGACCCCAGTAAGATTTCAGATCTTGGAATTATCAGACATAGAACACAGAATAATTATCCATGAAATATATACTTAAAGCGATATTACATATTTTTAGTATCCCATTTTAAAATAACAATTTTCCAATGGAGAAGACAGAGCCAAAATATTGGACAACAATAGTAGGTCAACCGAGAGGGAATGATTAGAGGTGTAAAATTTTTAAGATTCCTATATTTTTGGAAAGCAGAATCTGCATTTTATTTTACTTGGAGCTTTATTAAATTATACATATAATTTTAAAGGTGACCACTAAAAGAATACAAGTAGAGTGTATAATGTACAAGTAGAGTGAAAAAATAATCTGAAACACATCAGGAGGAAAAGAAAAAGAAACAAGCGAAAGATATATGGAAGAGATCACCAAGAAGATGGCAGAAATAAATATAATTTATCAGTAATTGTAAGAAATGTATACAGTAGTCTCCCTTTACCCATTGTTTTGCTTTCTGCGATTTCAGTCACCCACAGTCAACTGTGGTCCAGGAGCAGGTGACTCTCCTTCTGATGCATTGTCGTGAGGTCAGTAGTAGCCTAATGCTACGTTCCACTGCCCACGTCATTCACCTCACTTCACCTCATCGCACAGGCATGTTAGCCTCTCACATCATCATGAGAAGTAGGGTGGGGGCAGACACCTGGCTGGCTCAGTCAGTGGAGTGTGCAACTTTCCATCTCAGGGTTTTAAGTTCAAGCCCCACATTGGGTGTAGCAATTACTTAAAAATAAAATCTTAAAAAGAAGAAGAAGAGGAGGAAGAAGAAGAAGAAGGAGGAGGAGGAGGAGAAGGCGGCGGCTAAGAAGAAGAAGAGTGAGTACAGGACAATAGGATATTTTGAGAGAGAGAGAGAGAGAGAGAGACCACATTCACTGGACTTTCATTACAGTATGTTGTTATATGTATCCTGTTTTGCTATTAATTATTATTAATCTCTCACTGTGCCTAATTTATAAATTAGGCTTTATCATTTGTATGTATATATAGGAAAAAACAGTCTCTATAGGGTTCAGTACTTTTGCAGTTTCAGCCACCTGAGGGTCTTGGTTAAGGGAGGACTATTGTGCCAATATTTTTAGCCTCGAATGTAATGTTTCTGATTGTAAAAGTGCATTCCCCCTCCCTGTGTGTGGCCTTGGGACAGGTCCCACAGACGGTGGTATGTGAGCCATGGTGGCTTTCTCCTGTCACCCTGGACCAAGCATGACCTCAAGGTATCTGGCCTGAGGCCGCCATCAGCCAGCGTCTGAGATAATCATCTTGGTGGTAGATTACAATGGCCAATGTTTCTCTATTACAGCATCTTTTAGGATGCTTGTTTCTCATGCTGAGCCTATATTCAACACTAAAAGGAAACCAGCCTCTGAAGGAAACAAGAAAGGTGGAGCCACGGAACTTTTGTTTCCAAGGAGGAGATTATCTTGAGGTGCGCAAAGCAAGTGTCCCAAAGGATGAGAGGGACCCTTCAAAATCTGGGAGATCTCACTCGGAGCAGATAATAGAAATGAAAGGAAAGCAAATCTTGAAAAAAATGGAAGGACTTAAGTTGGCTATCCAGAAAGTCAGGAAAAAGGAGAACTTTTAAAATGAATTTTTGTCCCAAGTCTGCTAAAGAAAAAAAGAAGAAAGAATGAATTCTCGTGGAACAACAAGGCTCCGAGCATTTAGGAAAATATTCTCAGAGCATTTACATGGATTTTTAACACAAAAAAATAAAGGCAAATGCTTTGCTGAGGCTTTTTCCTTGAACTTTTACTTAAGATGATGCTTCTATTAAAATGGATCAACATAGCGTATCCAAATTTAAAGCAGAAGTGAGAAGTACAGCCCATCCCATCTTAATGAACTCTTACTGGTTCGGGGAGATCTCAGCCATCACTAGGTGTAGCCCAGAAGACCCTGAAATACCTGATGTAGACTTAGGCTGCCACCAACTGGTAGACCATGTTTGTTCCGGCTCTGCTTTCCAGGAAGTACCACTGACTTTGGTATTTCCAGTGCTTGACCTTTTGACATTTCCTCTCTCCTGAAATGAAAGCTAAATCTAAAATCACACTTCAAGTGTCCCAAACCGACTTTGCCTGTTGCTATTTTCCACCAAATAAATAGGCATTGGAGCTCGCTGGGACCCCACTCTTAACTTCTTGAGAAAGGGGTTCAGAGCGGTCCAACATCTGGTTAACCATTGCATTAGTTGAGAGTCTTTCATCTGGAAGGTAAGAATTCAACTTCTTACATCCAAAAACCAGAATTTATTTGCCCCTATAACTAGGAAATCCAGCTGTGGAACTGGTCTCAGAGACAGCCAGCACTCAAGCCACGGTGTGTTAGGCCACGATCAGGACCCATAGAGCAAGGTTTGCTTTGTTGTTCCCTTGTGCTCACCCTCAGCACCCCCACTGACTCAGAGGTGGCCTCTCCCCGAGGAAGGATCAGGACTGTTACAGTAGGAAAGCAAAGAAGAAGAAAAAAAAAATCAGTGTTTGCTTTTCAAAGTTCTAAACACATTTAAAATTTTTACAGCACAGATTTTTTTTTTTTTTAAGATTTTATTTATTTGACAGAGAGAGACACAGTGAGAGAGGGAACACAATCAGGGGAAGTGGGAGACAGAGAAGCAGGCTCCCCGCCAAGCAGGGAGCCCTGATGAGGGGGCTCCACCCCAGGACCCAGGGATCATGACCTGAGCCAAAGGCAGACCCTTAAGGACTGAGCCACCCAGGTGCCCACAACGCAGATTTTTGAAAGAGCTTTGGATTTGCAAAACCAGAGACTTTTGATAGAAGAAAAGCTTATTGAGAATCAAAAGAGCTAAACCCCAAAGGAATCAGGGGATGGGGTCTGTGCTTTAACCAACACATAGGAGAGGAAATAGTTGGTGCTGGCCCTGCAGACCAAATTAGGATTGCACAGATGTGGAGCTTGAAACAGGAGAGGATGAAGCATGATCTGGAAGGAGGCTGGTGATCCTATGAGTGGAGGAGTGCACCTTGGGGGTGGGGGCGTGGGGAGTTCCAAGGGAAATAGGGTCAGCACTGGGGCACTGCCAGGGTTTCTGGTCCCAGCAGCATTTGAGACTAAGCACCTGGTTTGACTCTCTCACTGAAGTGAAAAAATACATATTTGAAATAATCATCTCAAAAGCATTGATGACCTGGAAAAACAGTGAAGTATACTCAGGACAAAAGCTATAATAGGAACATGGAATGAGAAGAACACAGAAGGTGCTCTTCCCAAACTACTCAAATGTGAGTTTTGAAGTTTAAAGGACTTACCAGAGTACAAGAAAGAAAAAAAAAAAATGTCCCACAAAATAGGAGATATCAGCCTATAAAGCTGGGTTTGGTAAAGAGCCATACCCCTTCCATGACCAGCTTCATAAATTATGCGGCTCAGTGCAAAATGAAAACGCAGGCCACCTCATTCAAAATTATCAAGAATTTTAAGACAGTAACAGCAGAGCATTAAACCCAGTAAAGGGCTCTTCTGAGCTCACTGTGTTGTGGCATGAACTACATGGAAGTTCGACTCCCACCATCTCCAGCAGACCTCTCCCTCCTTCCCTCCCTCCCTCCCTCCCTCCCTTCCTTCCTTCCTTTCTTTCTTTCTTTTTTTTAGACTTTATTTATTTGAGAGAGAGACAGAGAGAACCCAGCAAGGGGAGAGGTGGACGGAGAGAGAGAAGCAGACTCCCCACCGAGCAGGGAGCTCCACTTGGGGCCCAATCCCAGGACCCGGAGATCATGACCTGAGCTGAAGGCAGGTGCCCAACCACCTGAGCCACCCAGGAGGCCCAGACCTCAACTTTCTAAACAGCCACCTCACAGCCTGCATGGGGTTTGCAACTGAAATTCAAACTGTCTGGGTCATTCCAAAATACCTCCAACCAGGAATTTAATGTAAAGGAGACTTCGGTTGGTAGTGCCACAATGAGCTGGCCAGAATCCAAGACAAGTCCTGGTTGATGGAATTCCACTTCAATCCAAAGGCCAAAATCAATCCCCCTAATTTACAGAACCAAATAAAAACAGTTCATTGTCACAAAGGAAGTAAGCCACTATGAACAGGAACCAAAAGAAATAAGAAAATTGTTAAAAAAAAATAAAAAAAGAAAGAAAGACCATGGGGACCTGGGTGGCTTAGTCAGTTAAGCCTCTGACTCTTGGTTTCAGCTCAGGTCATGATTTCAAGCTGTCAGAGGCTCCACGCTCAGTGGGGAGTCTGCTTGAGATTCTCTCTCTCGGCCCCTCCCCACCGTTCATGTGTGCGCTCGCGCACTCTCTCTCTCTCTCTCTCAATCGCTCTAAAATAAATATATAAAATGAAATAAATTTTAAAAATCATATGTTAAAAAACACCTACAAAGGCTTTTCTATTGTTGGCCTTATCAGACACAGAATACTAAAAGGCAATATAATATATATATATATTTTAAATTAAGGTCCTGCTGTGACCCTCCACTACCGTTTTGCAAGATGTTACTATTGGAGGAAACGGGCTGTATTATTCCTCACAACTACATGAGAATCTACAAAGATCACAAAATAAAAGTCTAATAAAATTTGAGGAAAAACTAGATAATATGAGCAGTGACTAGGATAGTTAAAAGGATGAACAAGTAAATTTTTGAAAAGTAAGTGGAACCTCTAGAATCGAAAAGGAAGGAAGGATGAACTGGAAGAGTGTTCTAAGGAAATCTTGCAGAGTGCAGTACAGAGAGAAAAAGAGCTAGAAAAACCTGACCAAGAGGATAAGAAACGAGTAGCACAGGGTGGGTAGATGTAACAAGTTGAATTAGAATTCTCAGTGAAGAAGAGAAATGGGAAATGAGAAAGAGGAAACACTTAAGGAGCTGACAGCTGAGAATTGTCCACAGTTGGTGAGGGACACTAATCCACACTACACATGTCGTAACAAAAATGGCCAAACAGCCATGATGAAAAGAGGATTACTTCCAAAGGAACAAGATCAGGCCACTGACTTTTCTACAATTCATTTAGAATCCTCCCCCACACACTGACAACCTTTCAATAATTTCCCATCAGCCTGTGGACAGAGGCCAAAATATTCTGCATGGTCTACAATGCCATGGTCTTTTCGGAGTCACTGTCCCTTCAACAATCTGCACTCCACGGTCTTCTTCCAGTTTCTCGTCTAAGTGCAATATTCCCTCCTGACTGAGAACTTCAGAAAGGACGCTCTGTCTGCACCACTTCCCACTCTCTCCTTCCTCCACCTTGTTAACTGCTTCTCAGCCTGCAGAACTCCAGTCAAAGGTGGCATCCTTCGGAAGCACATATGTTGAAACCCTGTTTGTTCTTTGTTTGTTTGATCGCCCACCATCTGAGCTCCACTTCCGCCTCAAAGGGAGTCTTAGAAATTATATCCTTTGGCTGCTAAGGCTTCCAACTTCACATTCAGAATAGCTGCTAGAAAATATTCAGCCTTGGTGGCTCAGTCCGTCAAGTGTCTGACTCTTGATCTTGGCTCACATCATGATCTCAGGGTCCTGGGATTGAGCCCCCCAGGTTGGGGGGGCGGTCCATGCTCAGCAGGGAGTGAGCTTGACACTCTCACCCTCTGCCCCTCCCTCAACTTGCTTGCTCGCATTCTCTCTCTCAAACAAATAAACTTAAAAAAAAGTATTCATCATAATAATATGCAAGAGGACTACCAACAAGTGAAACTTATTTTCTGGGGTGGTTTAGGAAAATGTCTCCTTACTGAGTAGTGAGAGTTCTGTGTTTGTTGTTTTTTTAAACCAAGAAAACATGTTATTTTTCTTATGTGAAGTACTCTATCTTCAAATTTTCTAAATTCCAATGTAAATTCAGTTGAAGTATTTAGGTGAAACACTTTTATAAAGCAGCAAAGCCATTTTTTAAGAACACAGGATCAGGAAAACTCTGTTCCTTTGGCATGCACAAAGGGTAGAAAGTTGCCAAATTCACCAAGTGTCCCAGGGTCCTATTGTCTCTTAGTACTATCATCAGTCATTCTCCTGACTTTTCAAAGCAAGATGGTTTGGGTTCCAAATACATATGGGCTTGGTTCAAGTACACAAATCTTTTGTTTGGGGTAGTCTGGAGGCTCCCTGTGAGTTTTCAGGTGGAGGGCGATATGCACAATTATTAATTTAAATTATGCTCTTTATCAGAATCCTGAGAGAGGGAAACTTCATCATGAAATCTTTTTCACCTGCTTTACTTTTTCTTAAGATAGAAAAACCTTTCAGGAGTGACTTCCAAAAGATAACTGTGAAAACAATGAATATTAATTCCATTTTCAATCCAAGGCAGTGTAAAAACAAACCAAACTATGTACCACACCTCTCCATCCACTTAACTCACTTATAATCTGTATAGAACTGTACATACATAATGAAGGGTGAAAAGATTCTCCAACACCTCACCCTCTTTTTATCTCCTCATGATAAAAAAGGAGATATCCTAGTAGAGCACAGTGACTCGGATTAACAATTCTGTACTGCATATTTGGAAGTGGCTAAGAGCAGATCTTAAAAGTACTCATCACAAGAAACACATTTTTTTTTTATAACTGTGTGGTGCTGGATGGTAACTAGACTTATCATGGTGACCATTTCACAATATATGCAAATATCAGATCATTACTTTGTATGTCTGAAACTACTATAATGCTATGTGTCAATTACACCTCAAAAAAGCATATATCCTAAAATAGGTATCTTATCTGCAGACATACACATTTCTGTTCAAAAGCCATAATATTGTTCTGCACCTTGTTTTTTTCCTTTAATAGTATATAAGAAACAGTTTGCTACTGAAAAGTTCTAACTGTATGAAACATGGCTTTACTACAATAAAAGAGAATAAAAATTTTAGGACTCTTACACAGAATGGCATTTTGGCCTAGCCTGAAAACCTCAGAGGGAAATAGCATTTTCAGACAAGTTTTAGGACTACTTTTGTGGGGGGCAGGGAGAAAGGACTTGCTCTCTTTCATAGTTCAGATATAGGTTTTGGAGGTACACCTTTCCCTATTTGAATTTGAATTCAAGCTATAGAAGCTATAGAATTTAGCAGTTATGTGTTCTTGGAAAAGTAGCTTAACCTCTCTGAACCAAAATGTAACAAATAGCACCTAGATTACGGGATTGTTGTGAGCATCGAGAGATCATGTATATAATGTAATTAGTGTTGTGATCACAAAGCAATCTTTCAGAAATTATAATTGTTTAAAAATGTAGGTGGCAGGAAATCTCCATTTTCCACATTAGCCTTAATTTCCCCTCCTAGGAGAGCCATGTGGGTCTTTAGCAGTAAGTCCTCTCAGGCTTGGCATCCTGATTTAGGGTCCACGATCATTTCCCCAAAGACCATAAAGCAGTTTCTTAACCTGTGCGCTTCAGTTATGACTAAATCTTCTTCATTTGTATCTGAATCTCCTTTTTTGTCTGTCTTTCTTTCTTCTTTTTTCTTTCTTTCTCTCTCTCTCTCTCTCTCTTTCTTTTATAGGAAGTGTTTCCTCTTGTTCAGCAGAACACTGTGTACCCACTGGGATGTCTTCAGTATCACAGAGAAGCCCAACCCCTGGGCCCAGCTCTACTCCCTGCGGGGCCACAGTACTGAGGAAAAACTTATTTGGAACAGCGATGGTGAAAGGGAAACATCACTAAAGCATCACCGGATGTTGGCTGTATCCTGTGTCAGCCTTCTTCCAGGGGGGCCTCTCCGTGACCTCTCCATCAGCGGTCTTGGCCTCATGTCCCCTCCCTCCCTGCACCCTGCAGCCAACACTCTGTGTTCCTTTCTCGGCTCTCTCCTGGGTCATCTACACCTCTCCCACATATCAGTAAATGAACTCTCCTGATACTGGGGCATGCCACCTGTTCTGTGTTGGGACCCTGCCCGAAACAATTCCCAGCTTCTCCAGGACACTGGGAAACTCTCTGGGCGCTGGGATCCACTTTTTCTTGCGTGTGATTCTCTCTTATAAAGCTCCATGCTGGGTGGTGGAAGGTTCAGTAAAGGCTGGGAGAAGCACTGGCATTACAAAACAGGAATATAAAATATGTGATGGCGGAAAGCCTTCCCTGAAAGGACTTTCCATCTGAGATGAAACGGTGAGGGTTGAATGCTGCTCCTCCTCTTCTGGCGCCACTGTCTGTGTAGACACGTGCCATGTCTCTACTCAGGTAAACCACTTTTTCAAAGAACCTCCAAATTCCCTTCTCCCCGTCTCTCTAAAGGACCTGCTGTTGTGGTTACTGCAAGAAAATCTCATTACTCAATTGTTTGAGGCAAATCTTACCCTTTACCTTTCGTTTCTGCTCTTCTAGTAAAATTCCAAAGGAGCCTTCCTCGCGACACTTTATTCTGTGCTTTTTTCGTTAGGAGCTACCTTGGCCAAGGGAGGCTGAAATGCGAGCTACCCGCCTCCCAGTTCGCGCCGCTGCTCTGCCCTGCCCTCTAGTGGCACAAGGAGGTCAGAGCAGGGGCTCCCCAGCCTTCTGGCTGCCGGACAGGGCCAAAAATCAGCCTTCAGCCCTGCAATTTCTCAGTAATAGAGCTCTCGCTTGATGCAGCTTTCTTGCTAGAAGAGAATCAACTTTAAGAGCAGCTGTCTTGGACCCTAGTTGAAGTCAAAGTGCGCAAGAAAGGCAGGTCATCCTGAGGCATTCAATATGCCACTTCTGGGATCCTTTGATATGAGCCTGCAATTCGGCACACTGGAGAAGACTGGCAAGGTGTGAGACAAGTGGCAGGGCTAGAGTCCCCTCTTCACCACCACCTTTATTTTCCTCCGTCCTCTCATACTCCCTCCTGATGGGGAATCAAGTAGTCAGTCCTGGTTCTCCAGAGAAACAGAACCAGTAAGCATCCATCCATCCATCCATCCACTATCTAGAGATTTATTATAAAGAAGCTGGTTTACACAACTACAGAAGCTGAGAAGTCCCATAATCTACAGTCCAGGAGCTAGAACCCCAGGAAGGCTGGTAGTAGAATTCCAGTCGGAGTCTGAAGGCCTGCCCAAAGGCAGAAGAATCACCTCTCAGCTCAAGCAGTCAGGCAGAGAGAGAGAGAGAGAGAGAAATTCAACCTCCCTCTGCTTTTTGGTGTTATTCATATTCCCAGCAGGTTGATGATGCCCATGTCGGGGAGGGCAATCTCCCTCACTCAGTTCACCAGTTCAAATGCTTCATTCTCCCCTACAAACACCCTTGCAGATATACAGAAATAAAGTTTAGTCTGTTTCTCTGGATGTCCCATGGTCCAGGCAAATTCACCGTCCTGCGGAAAAAGTGATTTGAAAGAGGATGTAGCCTGACAAAATTAAGTGAAGCACTAGCATAAAAATGAGAGGAGGTAAATGGTAGCAATGTCAGCTTCATAGATGCTGTGGGATAAAGAATTCAAAAGTGCTAACCATCACCACACAAACTTCATAAGGAAGCAGAGGAAGGGCTGCCTGCCACCCAACGTCCAGAATGAAGCCAAGAGGGAGTTCTGGAGGTTGGGGCATCTCACTCTGCTGTTCCAAGATGAGGCTGGGAGTCCCAGGGAAGGGCGGAGTGGTTGGTATCCAGAGCATCCTGAAGGCAGAACAGAAGAAAGACCAAAGGGAGGAATTTCCAGATGTCCTTTCAGAGTTAGGGGACTCTTTAGAAATTAAAAAAAAAAAGACTCATGAGAACAGTAAAAAGAAATAGTTTGCAATGTTCTCTACCCTCTGTGTATGCATTTTTGTTTTAATGTTATCTTCTTTGGGATACCATATTTTCCCTTCAAGGCATTCTAGGCACGGAAGGTACAAAAAGTTAACATAGAAGATGCAGTTCATTTCTGGTGCTCAAGAGAAGGAGGTGAAGATGCCCATATCCTAAGTGGAATTTTGTGTTTTCCCTCTGGAATGTCATATAACTCAGTAGGCTTCCACCCTGACTTCACATTAGAATAACCTATAGAGATTATCTGAAATTAAATCACAGCTGGCAGGGGGGCTGGAGCTGGACATTTGTTTGAGAAGCTCCTTGAGTGACCTTGGTGAAGCCGGGACTAGCCCATTCCATTAGCACTTGGCTAATGTACTCCAGACACATTTGGTGGATTAGGTAGACATTTTGGAGAAATGGCAACATGTTCTACCATGACTCTTGGAGTGGCCTGCAGAGTTCCCAGGGGTACCCCTGCACACACAACAGGAATGATATTTAAATGGCTTTATTTCATAGCACTGTAGTCTGGTCACGTTATTATTTTCTTCCTAGGTTGCTTTTATCCCGAAGTTTCTGAAATCTAGAAAAGTTTATAGTGGGGTGGGGGGAGGTTTCTTCATACTAGCTACTGACTTTTCTCTCTTATTTTGCATTTAGGTATTTTTTTTCCCTGTCATATATTCTATATATACTGAAAGCGTTTTCTCAAAAAAACCCCTTTCTTTCTGCCTTATCTTTCTCCTTTACTTAGTGACTTCTGATTTGGTTTTTGAGCTCCCAGCACATTCGCTTCTTAAGTCTGTGGGGAGATGCTGCCTGATCATGAGCCACACCCAAATCTGATTTAACTTCTCCTCTCTCGGCTGTACTGCATTTAGAAAATGAGTGTCTTGATGAATTCACCTATGTTGGCCTTGCTGCCTAAACTGTAAGCCTGTAGAAGGAAATAACAGCTACTTGGATTGACTTCCCCAGTCTTGGACCTATGGAAAGGGCTGAAACATTTCAGTAGATGAAAATTATCAAAGGCAAGATTCCCTTCTTCAATGAAATACTTAATTTCCATGTGATTTTCATGCTGTGCTTGCCTGCCCTTCCCTTCCTTCTACCCCTAACCTTCAGAAGTGATGCCCAGACTGGGTGAAGTTAAGGGGTGGAGAGACTTCAGCATTCAGCTCCTTGGCGGAGAACTTCCTTCTGACTTTCTGTGGGAGGAAATGTGTGAAAGTGGTCTCCTTCGCCCTCTAGTGGTGGCCGAGTTGCAGAATACCTTCAAAGACGGGATTACTACCACATAAAGCTCTCCAAAATAGTACTGAAACTCCAGTAATGTGTGTATTACATACACAGTTGTTACCTCAGCCTTCATTTGCTATTTTTTTTTTTTAATAAGAAGCTTACAGTCCTTTGGTTAAAGGCTGGAGTCATACACAGGAGGATGAAGAGGAAACTCTCTGGAAGGGAGTTTCAGATGAGAGTCTATCACTCTGAAATTTGGGGATCCCAGGAGCATCCCACAGGCCCCTTCGGATGTTTTCTCCCTTCCCTGCCCAGGTATTTTCCCGGACTACATAAGGGCACCTATGCAATCAGGTCTGGTAAGGCTCCAGGCATTATAATCCCTTAGGGTAAATACTCAAGCAAAATCCTACAATAACAGCCCAATGTGGTCTGAACAGTTGACCCATTATGTACCCCCAGGTGTTCAATCAAGTCTCACTGACTTAAAGAAAGTCACTTTGTTTCTGAATTTTATTGTGGATAGTGTGGTGTGGTGATTTTGTGTTTGTTGGTTTTCTGATGCTCAACTAACCCTTCTCAGATAGGGGCTCAGTAGAAGATAAGGAAAAACAGGAGGAAGAACATAGCTTCTGCAGAGAAAATAAACCCTCGGCCTGCGAACAGTGCTGTCTTCTATGGATGGTATTTTGTCGGCAAATTGCAAACACTTTCTCCAAATTGCAGGCACATTTTGAGTCCCGATGATGTGGTTCATGAAGCAATGTGTAGTCCGTTTCTTTCACAAAATGATGATGTTTAAGAACATCTTGCAATTAGGTCAAAGGAAAACAGTGTTTATTCTATGAGCTGAGAACAGGCTGCAAGTCTGAGTTCTAATTAACCCAGTGGTGGATTCATTAACGCCAAGCATCTGTTGTCAAGGAAGGCACGGAAGCAGTTCCACAGGTAACATTTTGCAAGGAACTTCTTTATAACAGCTGTTCACTTGGACAAATGATGATGGCAGTGCATATACCCTGATGCTTGAAACGTTTACCTGATGAAAACTTTACCTCTAACTGGATTCTTCTCACCTCAGATCCACTTGTGAGAAAAAGGAGATTCCCTCCCTCCCAACAAACATGTGCAAGGGAGTTACCGGGAAATAAGCAAGTGATCACAGATCAAAGGATTAGTCCATGCATTCTGAGCAAATACAAACAGCAAGGCTCAAGAGAGAAAGCTTGCTTTTGTTTTCAGTGCTAGATCACAATCGGCTCCTTCAGAGCCCCAGAGAGCCAGAGGCAGAACAGTCCTTGTTCCACATTATGCTTTCCTTGTTCAGAGTTAGGGCTTTGACTGAAATGTTAATTATAGAATCTCCTTGGAAGCCTGTAAGGTTCCACTGTATTCTACTTGATGATAGTGATGAAATCCCTCTCTGGTAAATCTCCACAATCCCGGGAAAAGTGTCGAAGAAATTAATTAATGAAAAAAGAGCGATTCATCTGGTACCTCAGAGTTGAAGGATGGATAGAAAATTAACCTTAGTCACTTCAGTATTTCTGCCGCCCAAATTCCTCTGTCCATTCTTGATAACACATTAAACACACTCACAAACCTCTTTCAGTACTTTTGGTGAGTGTATTTGCTTTCTGGTGTTTCTTCCCATGGGAGGCAGGTGAAGGAGAGAAAGGATTGTCTACGTGGAGGGAAGAGGCTGATTTTTTTTTTTTTTTTTAAGATTTATTTATTTATTTGGGAGGGAGAGAGGGAGGGAGGGAGAGAGAAAATCCCAAGCAGACTCCCCACTCAGCTTGAGCCTGATGCAGGGCTCAATCCCAGGACCCTGAGCCGAAATCAAGAGTAGGACCCTAACTGACAGGGCCACCCAGGTGCCCCTCACATGCACTTAAAAAAAATTTTTTTGAGTTTTTTATAAACATATAATGTATTATTAGCCCCAGGGGTACAGGTCTGTGAATCGCCAGGTTTACACACTTCACAGCACTCGCCATAGCACATATGTTCCCAAATGTCCATAACCCCACCACCCTCTCCCGAGCCCCCCGACTCCCAGCAACCCTCAGTTGGTTTTGTGAGATTAAGAGTCTCTTATGGTTTGTCTCCCTCCTGATCCCATCTTGTTTCATCGATTTTTTTCCTACTCCCCAAATCCCCCACGTTGCATCTCCACTTCCTCATATCAGAGAGATCATATGATAGTTGTCTTTCTCTGATTGACTTATTTCACTAAGCATAATACCCTCTAGTTCCATCCACATTGTCGAAAAATGGCAAGATTTCATTTTTTTGATGGCTGCATACTATTCCATTGTCTATATATACCACCTCTTCTTTATCCATTCATCTGTTGATGGACATCTAGGTTCTTTCCATAGTTTGGTTCTTGTGGACATTGCTTCTATAAACATTCAGGTGCATGTGCCCCTTTGGAACATGACGTTTCTATCTTTTTTTTTTTTTTTTAAGATTTTTTATTTATTTATTTGAAACAGAGAGAGAGAGAGATCACAAGTATGCAGAGAGGCAGGCATAGAGAGAGAGAGGAGAAAGCAGGCTCCCCGCTGAGCAGAGAGCCCGATGCGGGCCTCGATCCCAGGACCCTGAGATCATGACCTGAGCCGAAGGCAGAGGCTTTAACCCACTGAGCCACCCAGGCGCCCATGGAACACTACGTTTCTATCTTTAGGGTAAATACCCAGTAGTGCAATTGCTGGGTCATAGGGTAGCTCTGTTTTCAACCTTTTGAGGAACCTCCATGCTGTTTTCCAGAGTGGTTGCACCAGCTTGCATTCCCACCAACAGTGTAGGAGGGGTCCCCTTTCTTCGCATCCTCACCAGCATCTGTCATTTCCTGACTTGTTAATTTTAGCCATTCTGACTGGTGTGAGGTGGTATCTCATTGTGGTTTTGATTTGTATTTCCCTGATGCTGAGTGATGCGGAGTATTTTTTCATGTGTCTGTTTGCCATCTGGATGTCTTCTTTGCAGAAATGTCTGTTCATGTCCTCTGCCTATTTCTTGATTGGATTATTTGTTCTTTGGGTGTTGAGTCTGCTAAGCTCTTTATAGATTTTGGATACTACCCCTTTATCTGATATGTTGTTTGCAAATATCTTCTCCCATTCTGTCAGTTGTCTTTTGGTTTTGTTAACTGTTTCCTTTGCTGTGCAAAAGCTTTTGATCTTGATGAAATCCCAGTAGTTCACTTTTGCCCTTGCTTCCCTTGCCTTTGGTAATGTTCCTAGGAAGATGTTGCTGTGGCTGAGGTCAAAGAGGTTGCTGCCTGTGTTCTCCTCAAGGATTTTGATGGATTCCTTTCTCACATTGAGCTCCTTCATCCATTTTGAGTCTATTCTCGTGTGTGGTGTAAGGAAATGGTTCAGTTTCATTTTTCTGCATGTGGCTGTCCAATTTTCCCAACACCATTTGTTGAAGAGGCTATCTTTTTTCCATTGGACATTCTTTCCTGCTTTGTTGAAGATTAGTTGACCATAGAGTTGAGGGTCTATTTCTGGGCTCTCTATTCTGTTCCATTGATCTATGTGTCTGTTTTTGTGTCAGTACCATGCTGTCTTGATGATGACAGCTTTGTAATAGAGCTTGAAGTCCGGAATTGTGATGCCACCAACTTTGGCTTTCTTTTTCAATATTCCTCTGGCTATTCGGGGTCTTTTCTGGTTCCATATAAATTTTAGGATTATTTGTTCCATTTCTTTGAAAAAAGTTGATGGTATTTTGATATGGGTTGCATTAAATGTGTAGATTGCTTTAGGTAGCATAGACATTTTCACAATATTTGTTCTTCCAATCTATGCACATGGAACATTTTTCCATTTCTTTGTGTCTTCCTTAATTCCTTTCATGAGTACTTTATAGTTTTCTGAGTACAGATTCTTAGCCTCTTTGGTTAGGTTTATTCCTAGATACTTTATGGTTTTGGGTGTAATTGTAAATGGGATGGACTCCTTAATTTCTCTTTCCTCTGTGTTGCTGTTGGTGTATAGAAATGCAACTGATTTCTGTGCATTGATTTTATATCCTGACACTTTACTGAATTCCTGTACAAGTTCTAGCAGTTTTGGAGTGGAGTCTTTTGGGTTTTCCACATATAGTATCATATCATCTGCAAAGAGTGATAGTTTGACTTCTTCTTTGCTGATTTGGATGCCTTTCATTTCCTTTTGTTGTCTGATTGCTGAGGTTAGGACTTCTCATACTATGTTGAATAGCAGTGGTGATAATGGACATCCCTGCCGTGTTCCTGACCTTAGAGGAAAAGCTTTGTTTTTCTCCATTGAAAATGATATTTGCGGTGGGTTTTTCATAGATGGCTTTGATAATATTGAGGTTTGTGCCCTCGATCCCTACACTTTGAAGACTTTTGATGGGAGAGATGCTGTACTTTGTCAAATGCTTTTTCAGCATCTATTGAGAGTATCATATGGTTCTTGTTCTTTCTTTTATTAATGTATTGTATTACATTGACTGATTTGCGGTTGTTGAACCAACCTTGCAGCCCTGGAATAAATCCCACTTGGTCGTGGTGAATAATCCTTTTAATGTGCTGTTGGATCCTACTGGCTAGTATTTTGGTGAGAATTTTCACATCTGTGTTATCAAGGATATTGGTCTGTAATTCTCTTTTTTGATGGGATCCTTGTCTGGTTTTGGGATCAAGGTGATGCTGGCCTCATAAAATGAGTTTGGAAGTTTTCCTTCCATTTCTATTTTTTGGAACAGTTTCAGGAGAATAGGAATTAATTCTTCTTTAAATGTTTGGTAGGATTTCCCTGGGAAGCCATCTGGCCCAGGGCTTTTGTTTGTTTGGAGATTCTTGATGACTGTTTCAATCTCCTTACTGGTTATGGGTCTGTTCAGGTTTTCTATTTCTTCCTGGTTCAGTTGTGGTAGTTTATATGTGTCTAGGAATGCATCCATTTGTTCCAGATTGTCAAATTTGATGGCATAGGGTTGCTCATAGTATGTTCTTATAACTGTATTTCTTTGGTGTTGGTTGTGATCTCTCCTCTTTCATTCATGATTTTATTTATTTGGGTCCTTTCTCTTGTTTTTGGTAAGTCTGGCCAGGGGTTTATCAATCTTATTAATTCTTTCAAAGAACCAGCTCCTAGTTTTGTTGATTTGTTCTATTGTTTTTGTTTGTTTGTTTGTTTCTATTTCATTGATTTCTGCTATGATCTTTATGATTTCTCTTTTCCTGCTGGGTTTAGGGTTTCTTTCTTGTTCTTTCTCCAGCTCCTTTAGTTGTAGGGTTAGGTTGTGTATTTGAGACCTTTCTTGTTTCTTGAGAAAGGCTTGTATGGCTATATATTTTCCTCTCAGGACTGCCTTTGCTGTGTCCCACAGGTTTTGAACTGTTGTGTTTTCATTATCATTTGTTTCCATGAATTTTTTCAATTCTTCTTTAATTTCCTGGTTGACCCATTCATTCTTTAGAAGGATGCTGTTTAGTCTCCATGTATTTGGGTTCTTTCCAAATTTCCTCTTGTGATTGAGTTCTAGCTTCAGAGCATTGTGGTCTGAAAATATGCAGGGGATGATCCTAATGTCTTGATCCTGGTTGAGACCTGATTTATGACCCAGAATGTAATCTATTCTGGAGAATGTTCCATGTGCACTAGAGAAGAATGTGTATTCTGTTGCTTTGGGATGGAATGTTCTGAATATATCTGTTATGTCCATGTGGTCCAGTGTGTCATTTAAGGCCTTTATTTCCTTGTTGATCTTTTGCTTGGAGGATCTGTCCATTTCAGTGAGGGGAGTGTTAAAGTCCCCTACTATTATTCTATTATTGTCGATGTGTTTCTTTGATTTTGTTATTAATTGGTTTATATAGCTGGCTGCTCCCATGCTAGGGGCATAGATATTTAAAATTGTTATATCTTCTTGTTGGACAGCCCCTTTGAGTATAATATAGTGTCCTTCCTCATCTCTTATTATAGTCTTTGGCTTAAAATCTAATTGATCTGATATAAGGATTGCCACCCCAGCTTTGGAAGAGGCTGATTTAAGAACATTCATCCTTTTGCCACAGGATTATACCTAAACATAGCAGACTCTGACCTCTGTTAAGTTTATACAGGAACTCAAACTCAAGCTCTCATCCTCAGGGCCTCCTTTTCCTTCCTGTGCAGGGTTGCCCACTCTCAGTCCTTACTTCCCCTTACTGCCATCTGTCACCATCCTCCTCTTGAAGGAAAGCTGCCTTGGGAATAACCTGCCCCTCTTGGCTCTTGACTGATAAGAAAGGACTGGAGAAAAGGCTGCATAGAGACAGACCTTTGAGATTGTCTCTAATGCAGGTGCCCACTGCCCACCGAAGAATCTCAAAAGATCTTCCACCTCCTTCTCCCCCGTTAATTTTGTGGTGAGATCAGGGAGATCAAATGTGGAACTTCCCATTTTAAAATGTGGGTTGTTGGGGCTGAAAATCTGAACAGAGTTGGCCCTGAGCAAAATTATGAAATAGGTATTTGGTATCTTCCTTCACCTTTAGCTTCTTGTTCCTCCCTGTCCGCCTCCTCCTCAATTCCTCTTCCTTCCCTGCTTATTCAGTGAAGAACCTACTAAGAGCAAATTCTCAGCTAGCTCTCAGCCCTTCCACCTTCCACCTCTTTAGCTGACCACCAATAAGTTCTCAAGGCACACTGCATTTTAACAAGACATCTTACTTCTCAGCAGTGACAAGCTGGTGGGTAGGGATGCTCTCTATGCCCTGGGACCATGTTCCTGGAGAGGCTGCCTTGAGGACAGATGTGGTCAAGTTCTCCCTGGCAAAATCAGGGAGAGTTCTAGGACTCCTGTTCTCTAACCAGCATAATCTGCAATGTGTGGATTTTCTTTAAACAGAAGATTGGCAACAGTTACTGATGTGAATTTTTTTGTTTTCTTTGGTGTTTTGATCTCAGAGGGATATCTTATCACTTTAATCAAGTGGCTACTGTTTTCATAGGACACAATGATTTTTTTTTCAGATATAACCCCCCCCCCCAAAAGGAACATGCCTGGGTGAGCAAAGATCTGAGTTCTCATTCTTATCTGCCACTCAGTAGCTGTGTGACCTTGAGCAAGTTGCATCTGTTCATTCTAGAATCATAAGAACACCAGTTCTGTTCCAGGCACTGGGATATAATGGCGAGGAAGGCACTGGAAATTTACCTAAGAAACTGGCCATTACAACAATGTGCTCTACAGATTTGTCCATGGCCCCCAAGAAGAGAGAGGAATGGACTTCTAAGTCTGGAGGACTTAGAAAAAAGCAGGTAGAAAGCCAGCTCTGGTGCTGAGAAACATTTTGTCAGCCGTACTAGACCACAAGCTTTTTGACATCACCTATTGATTTGAAAACTGTATCTTGAAAAATATATATTTCCATTGGTGGTGGTAGTTAGCATATTGGATTGTGCATATGTGCCTTTCAACTGTTTCACAGTTAACCAATGTCTCAGCTCCCAACTAATTGAAAGACTTTAGGACACTTCCAGCCAAAATCGCCTCCATCTTGTTTCGATTCCATCCTATTTTTAAAGTCTCAAACCAATCACAATGACGTAGCTTTATACAATCAAAGACCTATATAAAATTATCTAAATATTTATCCATTTCTTTGCTGATTATGCCTTTTTGCATCTCAGTTCTTCCATTTGAGCTCAATTTTGTTCTTCCTGAAGTAGAGTTTGTTACAGGTGCACCCCAATTATTAGTATTACTACTTGAATGATAATTTAGTCTGGCATAGAATTTTAGCTTGATGACTATCTTCTCTCAGCACTTTGGAGATACGAGTGCACACACGGTCTTCTTACTTACAGTGTTGCTATTGAGAATTTGCATATCTAAGTCTACTCATTGTGTATTTTGGGTACATTTCTCTGGCTTTCACTGCTAACATCTTTATCTTTGATATTCTGCTGTTTCACTACAGTGTGTTAGGAGTGGATTTACTTTTATTTATCTTGTTCAGGATTTTGTGAACTTTCTGAATCAGATGACCTATATGTTTCATACATCCTGGAAAATACTTAGTCATTGTACCTTCCAATATGGCCTCTTCCTCCCCCCCTCCCCCCAAATTTTCCTTCTGGAACTCCTATTAGGTAACATTTCATCTCACCCTCAATGCCTTTTCATCTCTCTTCATATTTTTCATCTCTTAATCTCCCTGTGATTCATACTCACTCTATCTTCCACTATGACAACGCTCTCTTAGCTTTTCCGAACCTGTTTAGAGTTTTTAATTTCAACAAATGCAGTTTTGTGTTTTTTCCCTTCATCTTTGCAATTTTATTTTCCTCCTGATTCTTACTGTTTTCTTTCTTAAACTCTTAGGCATCCAGTCATGTTATTTGTGGTCTTGATCACCGTGGCCTGTGTTTTAGAATTTTAGATTGTAGTTTCTATCCAGTGAGCCTTCATCTGTGAAAATCCTGTGAGGTCTGGATTAGAGGCATGATTCTTCAGCGAGCTATATATTTGTTCTGAAAACACGGTACTTTGAGTTCCATGCCGTGCATGGGTCCAGGGCCGCATCTCCTGTCTCCATGTGTATATTTATATGCCATGCTTTGGACTACTGGGTGAACATTCTCTTCTGTCTCCTGCTTGCTCCTCAGAACAACCATGTACTCATGTCCTCTGAAACATCCTCATTTTTAGTTTTAGGGGCTTTCTCATACTTTCCCACAGTTTCTTGTAACCTCAGCCAAGCATTTAAAAGAATGGTATAATTCATTCAGTATTTCTAAGTGTTTTATAATTGGAGGCTCTACAATTGTCTATATAGTTAGAAATGGACACCCCTACATACTCTAAGAACTAGATCACAAAGGAATTTTAACCAGGTGACATCATTTTGTTAGGTGAAAGTGTGGTCGTATTTGCTGACTAACATGCTAACTAGAATCAGCCATGGTTAACATCCTGTTACCTCAAAAATTGGGAAGGGGGGACTGCAGTAAATGGAGAACAAAACTAATGTTTTTTAAGGGAAGAGATAATCAAGGAGAAGATGGTCAAGGGGTAGACGGCCTTGGAGATCAACACATCCATTCATTCATCAGGGTTTATGTTTGTTTTGTTTTTCAAGCAGGCTCCACACCCAGGGTGGAGCCCAATGTGGGGCTTGAACTCAAGACCCCAAGATTAAGACCTGAGTGGAGATCAAGATTCTGACACTTAATGGACTGAGCCACCTGGGGCCTCCATTCATCAGTTGTCTGATGGATGTTTTCTATGATGCAGAACCTGCTGGGGATGTAGTTCTTCTTACAAAGCTCACCTTCTCTTGGGCAGCAATGCACCACTGTGAACAGTAAACAAATGACTGAATAACAGAGTTGCAGATGGTGATAAAGGCTAGAGAGAACTAGAGGGATGGGGAAGTGTTAGTTTCCTTGAGGAAGTAGCACAAGCTGAGCCCTAAACAATGAGAAGGAGCCAATCATGAGAGGAGCTTGGGAAGGGCTCCCCAGTACAAAGATAGTGTTCAGTCCACTGGTGGAGAACACATGGAATCCAAATGAGACACCAGAGCAGACAGACGGTCGTGGGAACACAGAAACTGACTCGACCAGATTTGGCCGCAGCTGGGGCTCTAACGGTACCTTTTTCTGTCCTCCAATCCCACATGCCACTAATCCTCTTGCCAGCTGTCCTGTTCAGCCTGGTCATTAAGCAAGCTGCCATCCACCATATCAAATATTTCTAAGTGCTCATATGAGCTGTAGGAATACCTAGAACACCTGCTTCTGCGGTATTTTATAGCTCTGGCTCCAAACCCTCAGAGCCTCTGCCATTAATGACTATCTTTGAGTTCTTGCACCTGTTGTTTTAATACAGTTCTGTCTGTGTTCAAGAGAATAATCACAATTATGCTCTGGTATAGTAAATATAAAATTTGCTACCATGGTTTTAGAAAACAAAGAAGGTGCTTGATGTGTTGATAGAAAAATCTCTAGCTTTAATTGTAAAATTCCCAGAGACCTTTGTTTGGTATAGATCTATAAAGCTGTGCTTCAAGTTAACAAGCACAAATACATAGCTATATATGCATGCAGGTATTTTTGTGATCATATTAGGAGACTGGAATTCATTGTGTTCCTTTCCTTATACTAGTATGCATTAAAAACTCTGTGCTCTTAATAGTTTTAAAACTACTGTTTACTTAATTTTGCTCTATTTGCATAAGAATGATGTGAGGTCAGCAGTATTATCCCCCTTCTTTTACAACGATTTGGACACTGGGTCCTCCAAAAGAGGACTGATTTGTCATCATAGCTCAACAGAAGATATAACTGAGATGAGAGTAAAGGTAAAATGTGCAGTCCACCTCTTCACTAAGTGAACAAGATCAACATTTACACCTTAATTTGCATTGATTCAATATTTTTTTTTAAAGATTTATTTATTTATTTATTTGAGAGAGAGAGAGACAGCGTGCTTGAGAGCGGGGTGGGAAGGTGGAGAGGGAGACAGAATCCTCAAGCAGACTCCATGCGGAGCACAGAGCCTGACCCCAGGGGCTCTGTGTGGGACTCATCCTGGGGCTGGATCCCACAGCCCTGAGTTCATGACCTGAGCTGAAACCAAGAGTCGGTGCTCAGCCCACCACTCCAGCTAGACGCCCCACACTATTAGACACTTAGATAGCTGTGTAGTTTCCTGCCATTAGTAGAAAAGCTGCTGTGCATGTGTTTTCTTTTGAAATAAATATTCATTGGCCAAAATTCGTTATTGAATATCAAAAGAAAAAATTCCACTGCTTATACTCAAACATCTATGATTTTATTTCCTTTATCTTATTTTTCTGAAGACTTCTCTAGGAAGTCAGGGGTCTTGTACAATGAATTCTACCATGGGACATATTTCTGAAACATTAATCACACTAGAAGGCTTACTTTCACTAATCCTTTATACAGCAACTGAAAATAGACCTCGAGAGGAGTGTTGAGAACATTAAGCTCAGACATGAAGGACACTCGGTGGGAGGATCTTACTGGTAGAAGTCTGTTTTCCTGGGGCACGGCCGTAATTTAATCTTAGCATCGGAGCCACGACTGGCATGACTCTTTGCAAGACATGGATTTGTCAAGTGACTTTTCTTGGTAACAGTGTTTCTCGGTGCTGGTACTGTCCACCTGTCCCACCAAGCTCTTTCGGCACACACTTCAACGACAAGTTAGAACACAAACCAGGAATGGAAAAGCTTTTCTGTTGCATCTGTTCTGCATTTTAGGTTTTGTTTCACCTGTTCTAGGTAAGTCTCTTCTTGTTCTTGATGGCAAGGTACTCTGTTCTGTGCTAGTCACCTATAAAACGCAACAGCCGGGAAAATCAACTGTTACGGCATTGCACACAGCTGGTTTCTAACCAACCCTTGAATAGCTAGGCTTCGGGAGGGGAGAAACAAGGAGAAGTCCCTCTTGGAAGCAAAGTGATGATCAGGGCACAAGGCCTCCCAATCACCCTTTCCTTATTTTTTAAGTTTTAGGTGTCATGGAAACATCAAAATCCCAGCAGCCATTGCTATGTTGTCACTTGACTGAACAAAATTTGGAAACAGAGACAATACTTGTCACAAGGAAACTAAAAAGAGCTGTGGGATAGGGTATAATTACTAGGTTGGGTGGGCTGGTGTGAGTTCTCTTCCTCCAACCCCACTTAGCAATTTCTCCCTTAGGGCAAAATTTTTAATCATTAGAGATTCAAAATTACATAGAAATTCAAAATAAGGTAGAAATTAGGAATTTTCTGTATTAATAACAGCTAATGTTTACTATATGATAAGGGTATAACAAGTGCTTTATATGTCATGGCTAACCCTCGCAGCTACCCATTGTGCCTGGTACTTCAGCTCCTTTGTACAGACCAGGAGGTAGAGGTGTAGAACATTGAGGCACCTTGTCCAAGGCCATGCAGTAAGGAAGGGATAAAACAAAATTTGAACCCAGACAACCTCACCACATGGCCTAAGTGCTTCATCACCAGCACATGGAGCACTGCTTGCCTGTTAAGTACAGGGCATCTTTCTGGGTATGTCCTCAGGAATCTGATACTCTAGTAAGGAAGGAAATCAAGAGTCTGGGAGGAGGACTTATAATGCAAAGTCCAAAATCCTTTGCCTGGTCCTCATGGACTTTTATTTTGTGATTCAACTTATTTTTCTGTCTTTTTACCTATTAGCTACCGTTTCCCTACCTGAACCCTGGAGTCATTACGATGTTTCTAGAGAAGCACTCACCTTCATAGCTCCATGTGTTGGTTTACTACTAAAATATGTTTTTTCTCCATCCCTCTTCAGATTTTCTTCAGGCGAATCCTAATGACTGTCCATGAAGCTCTCCTTACACTTGAACTCATAGCATTCCTTCCCTCCTCTTACAGTAACTGCTGTGAACCATGCATCTCTCACCAAGCAAGCCTTAAGGACACCCAGAAGTGTGCTCCAGGGGCAGGGAATGGAAAATTCAAAGGCCCCAAGGCAGGAGTTTGTTAAGCATGTACCAAAACATAAGGAGGCCACTAACATCCAAGAGTAGCAGAGCTAAAACGAGCTATGTTGAGAGCTCAAGGCCAGGGGTCTTTTCATCTCTACTGGATAACTCCGGCTTGCCTGTTGGAGTGGTTCTTTGGACTATTATCACAATGTGTGTGTGTGTGTGTTGTGTGTGTGTACTTAATCACATAACCTCAAAAAACATGAAAAGACATTCCCAGAACTAAAAAGGAGAAATAGATAAATTCATAATCATTATGGGAGGTTTTAATATACCTCTTTCGCTAAAGGTTATAAAAAGAACGAGCAGGCCAAAAGAAAAAAAACAAGTCTGGCTGACTACAGGGTGATTGGAAGGGAATGCCTGGTTCAGCATGCCCACCTCCACGTCTTTTCCCTGATTCTTTCACCCACGTCAAAGGTAGAGTGAGTGAGAGGTCAGATCGCAGCTCCAGAAAATAAAGAAGTTCACAGGTGAATTCAGCCTCACTTGGTGTCATCAGCCTCATTAGGACCCAAAACTCACCGGCTATCAGAACTGGATGACAAGTACAGGATTCTCTGTGGAAGAAAAGGCTTTAGTGGCAATGACCGAATCATTGTCCCAAACCCCAGATACCAAGAAAGACCTGGTATGCATTAATTTGCTACAATGGGATTTTCCTGTCCTTCATCAAGTCAAAACGAGCTATTCTAGGCTTTTCCTGGTCAAAACCAGTTATACCTGTTATAATACTTTACCTCCCACAGCTAGCTTGTTATAGGCATATTTTTCCCACAATGGCGAACTGAGAAAATCTACCTTATTAGAGTCACACAAATGGAGACTGAACAAACATATAGATGTGCAACCTCACTATTAATCAGATAAATGTTATAATTAAGATGAAATATTTTCCCAAGGATATCATATTGGCAAAGATTTTGAAGTCTGACAACGCAACTGGGAAAAAAGGGAAACTCTCATCTACACCAGATGAAATTGGAAATTGGTTTGACCATTCTGGAGCGCAATTTGTTAACACCTTAGAGAACTAAAGATGCACCTTTTGGTCAACTCAGACATTTTACTTCTAGGTAGAAACTGTATCAAGATTCTCAAACTCTCTGGAAAACCAAGTGTTAAACTCCAACCTGCTGAGGATCAATATTTTTGTAGAATACAGTAAAAACATAAAACAAGTGAACCTTAAAAACAGACAAAGTTCAATCCTGAATAATTTTTTATTTTATATTTTTTTGTTAAGATTTTATTTATTTATTTGACAGAGATCACAAGTAGGCAGAGAGGCAGGCAGAGAGAGAGAAGGAAGCAGGCTCCTGCAGAGCAGAGAGCCCGATGTTGGGCTCGATCCCAGGACCCCGGGATCATGACCTGAACCAAAGGCAAGGCTTTAACCACTGAGCCACCCAGGTGCCCCTGAATAATTTAAAAAAAATTATTAGTTCAATAGGGGCACCTGGGTGGCTCAGTGGGTTAAAGCTTCTGCCTTCGGCTCAGGTCATGATCCCGGGGTCCTGGGATCGAGCCCTGCATCGGGCAGTCTGCTCAGCAGGGAGCCTGCTTTCTCTCTCTCTCTGCCTGACTCTCTGCCTACTTGTGATCTCTGTCAAATAAACAAAATCTTAAAAAAAAATTATTAGTTCAATAGATGTTAAAGTACTCAGGTAATTTACTTCCTTTTTTTTTTTTTTTAAAGATTTTATTTAATTATTTGACAGAGAGAGAGATCACAAGTAGGCAGAGAGGCAGGCAGAGAGGCAGGCAGAGGGAGATGGGGAAGCAGGCTCCCCGCTGAGCAGAGAGCCCCATGCGGGGCTCAAGCCCAGGACCCTGAGATCATGACCTGAGCTGAAGGCAGAGGTTTAACCCACTGAGCCACCCACGTGCCCCATACTTTAAAGTTTAAATGCTTATTCTCAATTTCTGCTCTTTCTAGTCATTAACTGGTAACAGTCTTTGGTCCATGCTTTGAGGAGCCCTGCTAGTTAACTCTAGCCCACAGGAACAAGGAGATGCACTTAGAGGAGAATATTCAGTGCAGCACTGTTTTTTGTTTGTTGTTTTTTTATTTCTTTTCAGCGTAACAGTATTCATTGTTTTTGCACCACACCCAGTGCTCCATGCAATCCGTGCCCTCTCCAATACCCACCACCTGGTTCCCCCAACCTCCCACCTCCCGCCCCTTCAAAACCCTCAGATTGTTTTTCAGAGTCCATAGTCTCTCATGGTTCACCTCCCCTTCCAATTTCCCTCAACTCCCTTCTCCTCTCCATCTCCCCATGTCCTCTATGTTATTTGTTATGCTCCGCAAATAAGTGAAACCATATAATTGACTCTCTCTGCTTGACTTATTTCACTCAGCATAATCTCTTCCAGTCCCGTCCATGTTGCTACAAAAGTTGGGTATTCATCCTTTCTGATGGAGGCATAATACTCCATAGTGTGACTAGATCTACACATATTAACATGGATGATTGTAAAACTAAGACATTGAAGGAAAAAAATTGTTAACAGAATCTTTCTTGCATGATGTCATTTATGAGTTTCAAAAATACTCAAAACAACATCATATAAAAGTGTTATGGATATGAATGTATTTATCAAAGTTAAGGAATGGATTACACACTGGCTTCAGGGTAGCGAAGTGTGAGGAGTATGAGATTAGGGCACTTTATTTTATCTGTAACATTGTATTTCTATCAAAAATTGAAACAGGTATTATATAATGTACATATTTATTAAATTTGGGTACTGGGTACATGGTGTTATGTTATTTCCCTTTAAAAAATGTTTGAATTATTTCATAAGTTTCGATTTAAAAAGGCAATGAAAACAGTTCAAAGAAATTCACTACATCTTTGAAAAATGGAGTTTTAAAGTGTCATAGTTTATTTGGCCAGAATATATGTAGCTTTAGAGAAACAGACTTTGTCATACTAAAACTTAATCAGTTTTAGGTTCACAACAGAATTGAGGAGAAGGTACAGAGATTGTCCCTGATACCCCTGACCCCTCACGGCACACCTCCCCCATCATCGGCATCCCCCACATTTGTTAAAGTTGGTGAAACTACGTTAACACATTATACTGAGCCAAAGTCCACAGTTCACTCTTGGTGTTGTATATTCTATGGATTCGGACAAATGTATTAATTATGTACTTTTCATTCCAAAGTTCTCTCTTAAAACTAGAATAGTCCACAGACTCAGTAGGGATAATGAAGAAAAGGTGCATTGCTCTGGACACAAAATCTGTCCCAGTCCCATCGCTTCCTATACTAACCTGTGTGAATATCAAGAAGTCTCAAATCACAGAGGAAAACTTAGAAGTCACCTACTCCAACCTCCTCATTATAAAATAAACTAGCTTGGTTGAAACCAAGACAAGGGTTGGACCTCTTCTCAATTAGAAAAGTCAAAGTCATTCAGAAACAAAAACGCAGCATTGTAACTGCTCCTTGATTTCAGACATTTAAATCCAGGTAGTCCATACTGTCCCTTCTTTAAAGCTCAGTTGTGGGACCTCTGGCCCATAAGAAACAAGGAAAGAATGCTGGCTTTGGAGTCAGGCAGATCTCAGTGTGAATTCCAGCCCTGTTCTGTGCTGAGAGCTGTGTGACCTTGAGCCCATGTTTACTCCTCTCCAAGGATGGGGAAGAATAAAGTACAAATCACATAGAGTCCTGGCACATGATGGACACAGTTTAAGTGTCTAATAAAGGCTCTTTTTTTTCACCATCCTTAACTGCTAAGGCACAGAACGTGAAATGACTCCATATCTGCCTTGAGGTGGTAAGACAGACATGTAACAAATAATTGCAACAGAGGGAGACAGGGGCCAACCTAGATACATTCAGAGGACTCTGAGGTAATTGAACAAGCGGCAAGTAACTATTATGCTATCCTGTGTTGCCACTTAATGTATCTGAGTTACAATTTATTCACTTACAAAATAGTTCTCCGCTGTGCTCGCTTCCGCAGCACATACACAAAATGGTTCTCGGCTTTCTATTCTGCTGATTCAAAAGTGAGAGCATAAAAAAAAAATGAAAGTCTTGGTATGTCATAAAGCATAATACCAGTGTGAGGCATTGTTCATCATCCCCTCTCCCTGAACCATGTGGGAGGCAGAATAATGGCCTTTCAAACCCATCCACGTGCCTATGTTGCATGGCAAGAAGGAATTAAGTTTGTAGGTGAAATGAAGGTTGCTAACCAGCTAGTCCTAGAATAAGGAGATCATCCTGGATTAACTAGATGGGCCCAACATAATCACAGGGGTCTTTTAAAGGTGGAAGAGGGAAGCAGAAGTTCAGAGTCAGAGAAAGTTTTGAAGATGCTATACTACTGGCTTTGAAGATGGAAGAAGGAACCACAAACCAAAGAAATGCTGTTGGCTTCTAGAATGGGGAAAAGGCAAGGAAACAGATTCTCTCCTAGAGTCTCCAGAAGGATTGCAGCCATGCCAACAGCCCGATGTTAGTCAATAAGACCTGTTTCAGAACTAATAAATAATAACACTTTGTGTTGTTTTTAAGCCATTACATATTTGTGATAATTTGTTTACAGTGGCAAGAGGAAACCTCAGCACTCTGAAAACAACAGCATGAAGAATGGGTTAGTACAGAAGGCAGTGAGAATGTGAATCCTGCTTTTCTTCTAGATTTCATGGTCATCAAACAAGAAACATTGGGTTAAAACCAGAGACGCTGCCCTTTCATGGTCAATCTGGGTCCAGAATCAGCAGGATGAGGTCTTTCATTAAATCTCCTCCAAATCATTCTAGCTCTGGCATGCCTACTTTGTGCTCATCTCCACTCAATAATGGCCCCAGGATATTCCATGACAGACACCAAGCAGGGCTCCCACAGAAAAGCCCCAACTTTTCTTTTCTTTTTTTTTTCTTTTCTTTTCAGAACATTTCTTTCACGCTAAATACTGTGCACTAAGTTTCCTCTATTTGTCCTGATTCATATTTCAGATGTTTGGGTCCACTTGATAAACTTGTAATCATCTCTCAGAATGTAGATCAAAGGTTTCTCTTCCTTTGGTCCCAGTTCTTTATTCCCTGTAGTAGCCCCATATCCATATTGTGGAAAGGTCGAGTATACTTCCCTACTCCTTGACTTTGGGCTTGGCCAGATTACTTGCTTTGACCAATGGAATTTTAGTGACTGCAGCAAGAGCAGGGACTGGAACAATGGTTGCACAGTCAGGCCCTCTTGCCTGTTAGTGACGTACTATGAGAACATCTGGTCCAAGGAAGATGAGGACCATGGAGAGCAGATCTGAATGAGACATGCAAGTTTGAGAATGGAGCCCAAAGCCTGGAGTCAAGCACAGTCCAGGGAATAGGCCATCAGCTTGCAGACCACAGGCTCAGAAGCGGAGTGCCTCGGTGGCTCAGTTGTTAGGCATCTGCCTTCAGCTCAGGTCGTGGTTCCAGGGTTCTGGGATCGAGCCCTACATCGGGCTCCCTGCTCAGTAAGCTTACTTCTCCCTCTGCCTGCTGCTGCCCCTGCTTGTGTTCTGTCAAATAAATAAACAAAATCTTTTAAAAAATGGCTCAGAAGTATTAAGTCATCATGTCTTTAATTTGTTGCACGGCATTATTGTGGCAATAGCCGATGGATATACCTCTTGCATGAGGGTTTTTCTAATAACTCCCCTGAGTAAAACTGACCATATCCTCTTCTATGCCCACTGTACTGTTAAAATTTATACATCTGTCTCCCTAAATGGATTTAAATTCCTTAAGGCCAGGTATCAGGTAGGATTTGAACTTGTATCAATGATCCCTAGTGTGATGGCCAAAATATAGTAGGCCACTATGCTTTTTTCTTTTTTATATGAAAAGATTCAATTAAACAAATGAACAAATGAATGAATGAAACAAATGAATGAAAGGAACACACTATTCCAAGTCTGTGACCTTAAAGTAGGGGCAGTGAGAGGGAGAAGGAAATCACAGACTTCGGGGCTGATGCAAATGTCATCAAATACATAAGGGGCCAAACTTGCTTGGCAGATGGAATAAATCCTTTTTTTTCAAAAACGTATGTTCTGTTTTTCAGGTATCTATAAATGTGGGTGTGATTGATGAAATGCATTTATCTCAACATAATAACAAATGTGTAATTGCTTGAATCATTATGTATTTTCTCAAATCATGTATAAAAAACATTTCATATGACAAATGAAACATTTTTACATTATTCCAAAGTGGGGGAGGGGGGGACCATTCTAGACTTTTCCCTTGAAAGAAGTCGTAGAGAGTTCCGCACTGGGCCGTGTCTTTCTGGCTTGCTGACTGGTAGACCATGTAGCAGGGACTTGGCTTGTCTGCCTGGCTTACTTTGTCCTGGTCTTACTCCAGGTCACTGCACATTTACATCATAAGGGCAGGGCTACTGTCAGACTTCAAGATATCTCAAAGAAAATTATAAGCTTTCATTCTTTCTCTACCCTTCCTATCACAAAAAGCTGTCACATCACTGCATTTTCCAGCTCAGCCCTGGGCTGTAATTATAGTCATTGCCATAAGCATTCTTCCAACAGAGAGGCTTATTTAATAGAGAGAAACTCCCATGCCACAAAGAAAAGACTGCCAGTACAAGAGCAATGATTGAACACTGGGAATTTAGAACATGAAAACTACACGCTGAATGTGGCAGGGTGTGGCCTTCCTATGCTAAATATTTATTGTAGCAAAGACGTTTCTGTGCAACTGTTGAAGCCCTTTCTCTTCAGTTGGGTTTATTTTCTTTCATTCTAATTCATTTACAGGATGTCATCTCTAATCTGTGGCTGGCACAGTAGATGGAAATATTTAAGGGTTCAAAGGCATCTTATGGGGGCTGAGAGCAAGGTTGGGGAGAGGGAAGTGACAGACTGATGGTGATTTCACTTAGAATTTGTATCTCCTCGCAGGTGACCCTCAGGTTCTTGACTTAAGTCCGGACACAGGCATAGCTCTCTGGGGCTGACGGGGCTAATAGGAAAACTCTGGAAAGGATGTTCTATAAATATTTGTGGTTGAACACATGAACAACAACAACAAAAAAAAGTGAATACATGAACAAAGGCTTCACAATAACCCTTTGCTCTCGTGCCCCCCCCCCCAATCATCCTCCCCGGAGCACCTACCCTCCTGTGGCAATGAACTGCTTTCTATTTCTCCAACACCATCCTTCCTATTGCTGTAACTTCTGGTTCCCTTATTTCCCCAGGCCCACCACCAGCTTCCTACCCCACCTTCAAGTCACAAGGCCAGCTCCATGCTCTGGTAGTACTTGTTACAGATTCAAAGGTGCAAAACTTACTATGTCACAATTTTCCCAGCTCCAGTGCTAAGGAACCATGCATTTTAACCACTGCAGTTGAGAACCAGCTTGGTGCCCTAACGTATCACAGGTATTCAGTAAGTGATCACCGAATAACCTGTATGTTTTTGACTCTTCTGGTGTCTTCCAAATTGAACAATAAATGATTCTTCTGTAATTCTTTTCTTCTAAGTCTTCCTTTCCCAGGACACACCAGTCCCTCAACTTGCCCCAGAACTGATCAAGCAGCAAAAAGAATAAGACACAGTTGTGGGTGTTGGGGTAAAGAGGAAGGAGGATAAATCATTGGATGAATTTCAGCTGGGGATGACATCACCAGATTTACTGGCAGGAAAGACACATTATAGTTTAGACAGAATAACATTCTAAAGTAGACAAGAAGGTCATAAAGTAGAAAAGAAGGTCAGAAAAAAAATGATGACAGATTATTGCAGATTTTAACTAGGATCAGGGCAGTGGGAATAGAGAGCTGGGGATCTATATCATGTGTTTCAGACAGCATTTATAGGATTTGGTGGCTGACTAAAAATGATGCAAGGATGGAAGGAGTCTAGGATGACTCCAAGGTTAGTTAGTTTGGACAAACTGTATGTCCTTCAGGATAGTGGGGGACACGGGAGAATAGGTCCACTGGAAGAAGGGAGAAGGACCCAGAGTTAAGCATCACTTTTATTGCAAACAAGGAACCCATGGGTCATCCACAAGAGAGATATCCATCACTAGTCAATTGTTTGGGAGCTCAGCAGAGCAATCTGAGTCACAAATACAGATTTCAGTCATTAGCAAGCAAGTGGAAGTTGAAGGTTAGGTGGTGACTTGTTTTGCCCGAGGATACGGTATACAGAAGAGGTTCTGGGGATCTGGGGCGGGAAAGGGTTATATGAAAAATGCCAGGGAGTTGACTTAAATTACATGCCTTCCGTGGCTAAATAGGTGTCATAGCAGTTTTAAAGAAGTGAGAATTACTGACAGTGTAGCGCCTTTCTCCTGGGGGTGGCTGTGTGTGTAATTAGAAAAGCTCCCTATATGTGTCTGATATAATCTCCCATCTTGCAAACCACTGCAGAATAGAATTCTACAACACTGGATATATGTGTTTACATGTGTGACTTTCCTACCAGACTCTGCACTAACTGACGGTGGGCATTTCATCATGCGCAAATCTACGTCCCCAGCACTTAGCCCGGTGTCCCGCACACAGGTGTTCATATGTTATACAAGTCAAATCATCTCCTTTCTTGTTGATCTCATGGTTACATTTTATTGTCACTGACATTTTATTTTTATTTTTACTATTTTGGGTCACTGATATTTTAAATGTGAGGAAAAAGAGGCCCCACAAGAATGAGTAACTTGGCTGTGTCGTATGTACAGCTACAAAGTGGTTCAGTAAATACCTTGTCCCAGTGTCAATCCAGGCCCTTCCACTGGCCCATCACTTCTGCTTCCTCCTAGGTCTGCCACCACCATCACAAGGCAGGGCAAGAGGATCCTTTACCAATGGGGTCTAGCATTTCTGGAAGACCTCACTAAATTTAATTCAAAGTACCCTCTAAGGTTTGCACAGCTGGCCTTCTCACTCTACATGCACACTTCTTGATACATCAGGTGAGAAGAATAAATATTAAGATAGGAGCCATTTCATATTGGGCTCACTGTAGAGAAAGACTCAGGCTAAGTGGGAGCACAGGAGAAATGACTATGTGAAGGTGAAGTGTGTGTCATAGTTCTTGGTAAGCCTCACCCCTTTTATCTGATCAAATAAGGAGTTTGTTTTCGCATGTTTCTTATATGAATACTAGGATTTTTCAAACAGGCAATTAAAAGCACTGTTGCTCTTTAGGTCTCTCCTTAACCAAAAAATTGATACGTGGCTGCTGTCTTTAATACATGGACTAAATGCTAAGGGGAAAAAAAGGAAAATGCTGAGAAAGGATTTTTTTTTTTAAAGATTTTATTTATTTATTTGAGAGAGAGACGGTGAGAGAGAGCATGAGTGAGGAGAAGGGCAGAGAGAGAAGCAGACTCCTGTGGAGCTGGGAGCCCGATGCGGACTCGATCCCGGGACTCCGGGATCATGACCTGAGCCGAAGGCAGTTGTCCAACCAACTGAGCCACCCAGGCGTCCCAAGAAAGGATTTTTATGAGAGGAAATTTTATGACTGAAAAATGCAGAGAAGCAGTAGGGAAACCTAGCTCCTCCATGGTCTGTGAACAAACAGCTCCTGACTGGTAAATACCCGCTCCCTAAAAGGTAGCATAGACGCTCAGTGGGCCGGAACTCTTCCAGGAAAGCTGCTGTGGAAAACCGGGCAGCTTCCAGAGAGCCTGTGGATCTAAGAGTGGTGAAAGTAAGATCCTAAAAAGCCAACAAAGCGTAGGGGAGCTATCTCAATGGGTAGACACTCATGGGGGTGATTCTGATTAGACTTGTCTTGGTGGAATGAGCTTCATTGAGGAAGAAGTACAAAACATGAGGAGGGTAATGGGCACCACCAGTCACGCAGCTTCACTGGGATTCGGTAATCCGTTTGCTTTTGAACAAACAGTAGTACCTCCAAAGGCAAGGGAGTTGGGTGGGGGGAGCACGGCCTGCTCTGCCTACACCTCCAAGTCAGGCAACATGGACGGGTTTAACACCACCTAAGGATTGAAAGGACAGAGGAAACATGAGGCAGGAGATGGGTACATAAGGCAAGTAGACGGCCAAAGACCAAGTTTGCCAAAAGAGAAAATTTGCCAAGGGATGACCATGCACCAGGAAAGGGGAAGGGATTCTCTTTCTCTTTTACTATGGACCTGGAAGCCTTCCTGGAACTTCCTTGGCTTAAATTCTCCCTTCCTTTCTCTGTGCTTCAAAGTCCTTTGTTCATCCTTTGCCTAGAATGGATGTTTTTGTAGTTATCTGAGTTGATCCCTTGAGTTAAGCCCCTGGAAGGGAAATAACACTTAACAGTAATCAAATGTACTGGCTACTTGAACGTTGTTACTTCATTTCAGTCTTAGAACAATCCTGTAAAGCAACAACTGTTATTCTCCTCAGGAAACCAAGCCTTAGAAAGTTAAATATTATATTCAAATTCACAGAGCACTAAGAAGCAGAGCAGAAATTCAAATCTAGGTCTGTCTGAACCTGAAATCTTTGTTCCAGAGATGGCTCGTCTCCCATGAGGCCCCAAATCAGTTCTTGTGCATCATTTCCCCCTCAGGGAACCTAGCACAGTGACTTGCACAAGCTAAGTCTTCAACATGTGTTTACTGAATTGATTCTGAGTTTGTCAGTCTTTTGGGGTGTGTGTGTGTGTGTGTGTGTGTGGGTTTTTGTTGAATTGACCTCAGGGTATTATTATAACATGAGAACACTTGTTATGAGAGATAGACCAGACATAAATCTTGTTTCCCTTCTCAGAGTCTCTCAAGTACCTGTCTCATCAACCTCTACTCCATTCTGCTCTAGATTTGGATGGGAGGTTACTTTTCTGGATATTGGGGCTGGCTTCCTGGGAGTTTTTGAAGGGCCAGATGACAACACTGAGGAATGGGGGAATTATGTCCCAGTGGGATAAGACTCAATCAAAGGCAAGTGGGAGGGAGGAGTTAGCCAGGTGTCCTTTCTGTTCTTGTAATCCCTGTGGAGAAAGTCCTACCAGTGAACGGTGAAAGCTATGTTTCTGAGTCATCTGGGAAGTACCGGCCAGTAGAGCAACTCATTGCTTCATGTGGCCTTGCATTTGACCTTTCTTTCTCACCTGCACTGTCCTGGGCACCCTCCCACCTGCCAAGTAAAACATCAGCCCTTAAGGAATAGAGGTGTGATATGTCGTAACAAAAATAATCCAATAGGGGGCGCCTGGCTGGCTCAGTCAGTAGAGCACGTCACTCTTGATCTTAGGATCATGAGTTCCAGCCCCTCATGGGGCCTGGAGCTTGCTTAAACAAACAAACGAAGAAATAAATAACCCAAGAAACTCTAACAAACATATATGTACCTAGAACAGAGACATGAAATAGATTTGTAAAGGAAAAAAGAAAACAAACAAACTGACGTGACAGGGAGAGACTGGCAAACTCCAAGTCATACTAGTAGAGTTTATTATTCCCCTCTCAGAAGCTGACAGATTTCAAAGGAATTAAGTCTGTACCAGATTTAAATGAGAAAAAGGATACAAAATGTCTTTGAACGACCAACTGGAATGTGGAATCCTATTTAATAATCATAACAGGGTTTCTGCAGACATATAGGCTTGGGTGTTCAGAAAAATGATGCATTTTAGGATACGTATACTTTGTAAGTCAGGGAGAACCCAGTTCTCAAAGTCAGGGCACAGGGCTAGGGCACCTCAGTTCACACACGCAGGTCCTCCCTGGCCCCAGGCTCCTGGGTCACTCCAGACGAAACATCTCCCCAGGAAACCAAACACTGCTGGCTCAAGCCCACACTGAGCTGTTAGAAGGTGGGCTTCTGAGGATTTGTGGTCTCTGCCAACAGTCTCCCCATCCTTTAGCTCTTTCCATGTGATGAAAATCTACTTTCCAAGCAAAGTTAACCCTGAAACCAGAGAGCTATGAGAAAGCTGTTTCGAGGCTAATGCTTTTCCTGAATTATGCATTTGAAATTCTTGGTTGTCTTTTACAGTGAGCATCAAATTTTTACCCTGGCATAGCTTCTCTCCCACTGTCCATGCAGTTACTATTCACTTGAATTCCTGCCTCCCTGAATAACTTTGTAATCTGGAGTTTTCCAATGACACATTTGATAAATTTAAAAAATATTTTCCATTTTTTCCTTGTTATAAAAGCAATGCCCATTCATTGTAGAAGACTTTGTAAATACTGAAGAGCAGAAAGAAGAAGATAAAATTCACTCATTATCCTATCATTCACTGGTGGCCACTTGCATGTTTTATCTTAACCTGGCCACATCTTTTTGAAGCTGACTGACCAGATTTTCTCGAAGTTCACAGGCCTGCTATTCCCTCCCACCTCCATCCTTTCCTTCCCTCCTTCTTCGGGACCTTCCCCCACCATTTCCCTTTATGTCTGCTATTCATCACTAAGTAACAAACAGCTCTCCCAAATTATAATTTTAAGTCTCATTATATATATTTTTTTAATAAAGATTTTTATTTATTTATTTGACAGAGAGAGATCACAAGTAGGCAGAGAGGCAGGCAGAGAGAGAGGAAGGGAAGCAGGCTCCCTGCTGAGCAGAGAGCCCAATGCGGGGCTTGATCCCAGGACCCCGGGATCATGACCTGAGCCAAAGGCAGAGGCTTAACCCACTGAGCCACCCAGGCGCCCCTCATTCTATTTTATTAACTTAGAAAATTTAGGTGTAAGAGATCCATAGGTGAAGACATGAATTTGTTCCTCAGATTCGATATAAAAGGTAAACTACTAGCACAAGTCATCTGAGGGATGGATTGTGTGAGACACGGGACAGAATCACTTCCTGGCACTATCCCCAAAACACTTTCTCCCCAGTTCTGCAGAGTCACCAGTCTGGAAGAGCAAAAGCTATTTACTGTGTCCTAATAATAATGATACATAGGCATAGAGTACTTACCATGCACCAAGCCCTGTTAGAAGTACTTTGTATGGATTAACTCATTCAGCTTTTACACTAGTCCTGCATCAGAAGTACTAATGATATGGGGAGCCTGGGTGGCTCAGTCAGTTGAGGATCTGACTCTTGATTTCAGCTCAGGTCATGATCTCAGTGTCCTGGGATTGAGCCCTGCATGGAGCCGCACATCAGGCTCTGCCATCAGCAGGGAGTCTGCTTGAGAATTCTCTCTCTCTCCCTCTGTCCCTTCCCCTGCTTGCACTCTCTCACTCTCAAATAAATAAATCTTAAAAAAAAAAAAAGAAGTACTAGTGATATCACCCTATTTTGCAGAGGAGAACACTGAGGCACAGAAAGATTCAGTGACTTGCTCAATGTCCCAAAGTTACTAAGAAACAGAGCTTGGATTTGAACCCTGGTGGTCTGTTTCCAGAGTCTGTAGTTTCAAATCACTGTGCTACCCTGAATCCAGGATCCTTCATATTCTGCAAGTTGTGATTTCTACAGCATGGGATGTGAGACACAACTTCAGGCAGTTCGTGGAGAAATGTTTAAATATTTTATTTTTATTAACTACTTGCTTATTAATTAACTAATATTATTCTTTAATGTGTGTTAGAAAAATATCTTTCACGAGTGTGGTATTACAAACATTTTTACTTAGAATGAATAAAATTTAAAGTCAATTTTAAGAAAAATATTCAAAATAGTACAAACGGTATGTAAAGGTTGCAAAAATAAATTGTAGCTCTTATACCCAATGCCTCAGCCATGGGCTGCCTGCATGATAGGCAAATAGGCCTCCCTCACTGAAGTGCACCAGAATCTGTCCCGAAGGAGTCAGAGTCCAGAGGGACAGTGTTCTGGCCGCTCAGATAGCCATTTGTAGTGGATAAATAAACATGTACTCGGTCTGCCCCTCCTTGGAATTTCTATTTCCCTGCCTTGATGCTATATCCTATGAAGCTCCTGGCTATACAGAAGTTGAAGATGTTTTTCACTTTTGTACAAGGTCCTCTTTATGACAATGCAAGAGGTATTTTTTCTTTAGTTTCAGTTACAGGAATAATAGACTTTTATTTGGGGAAATCTTGAATACATTGTTTTGCTACAATAAATCTTAGAGTCCAACTAGTAGCCCATTGTCTTAGTAATTAACAGCTTTCATACCTTGGATGTATAGAATTTAGAGTGTACAATTTTTGACTATGCCTCATCTTATCACTTTCCTTCGTTCTTTACTCGCAATTATTTTCTTCCAGGGCATATATATCAATATAATACACTTTGTATGTTGTGTGGAATAAAACAAAAGCAAAAAAAATAAAACTAGTATTCCCCAAATACTAAATGTTAAGTGGATTGTGACTCAAATCAGCAGTTGCAAGGAAAATGTAGAATTTTTCCCCCCATCAGTCACAATTAATTTGCCTTTGTGGGGCAAACCTAACTCAGGAGTCTTTTCCAATCCCCCAGAATATATATTCACAGGGCATTTGACAGCATCTTTTTTCCTTTCCTGCCTCATATGGCCATAACAGAACTAATTGCCTAAGTGTGGCGCTCAAGCAAGTGGACTTATCCTTTTCCCCCCTACACAGACAGCCCAATCTATTTTAGACTGGGTCCAGGCATTTGTGAGCATGACTCTCTTGTTTTGTTATAGTTCATGGTCAGTGTAGATGATTGATCTATTTAAAGTTAAAATACAAGAGCCTCTAAAGAAATTCCCAGTGCAAAGAAAGAAGTAAGAAAGCCCAAGTGTTGGTCAAAATACTTCCCTGAGGCTGCTAAGGGTGCATATAAAAAGGATCATTGCAAAACACCGAATGCTATTTTCGAGTTTTTTTTTTTTTTTTTTTTTTTTTTTTTTTTTAAATGAAAACTCTCCAGGACCCTGGGTGGTGCAGTTGGTTGAAGATCTGACTCTGGGTTTCAGCTTGGGTCATGATCTCAGTCAGGGTCATGAGATCAAGCCTCTCGTTGGGCTTTGTGTTCAGCATGGAGTCTGCTTAAGATTTTCTCTCCCTCCACCCTGTGTTCATGGGAATACAGGAAGACACATACCATTGGGCCTCATGAAGGCAGGAGGACAAAGGCTTTCAGGATCTAGCACAGCTGTGGCCTCCAGGTCATCTAGGGCAGTGTTTCCCAAACTTCAGCACGCAAATCACCTGGGAACCTCAGAATGCAGATTCTGATTTAAGTCTGGAATTTGGTCTGAGTTTCTGCATTCCCAACAAGCTCCCAGTGATGCTGATGCTGCTGGTCTGCAGACCACACTTGGGGGAGAGAGGATCTAAATTTCCTCTGTGTAAGAGTTACTCAAGTCCCTGTTCTTTCTCTGTCCTGTGTCTTTCCATGAATCTGTCTCTTCTGTCCCACTTCCGATTGCTTATATCTTAATCACAAACTCCACAAGGGAAAAGACTGAATTACCTCAGAGTAATGAAAATCTAAGCACCCTTTAAAATACTCTTTTGTACCTTTGAAAGGTACTTATAGAGCATTACTTACATAATCAGAAATGAAAATTATTTTATGTTATTTGTTACTAACAACATTATCACTTTGGCTGGGCAATGCTGGCCTTTCAGAAACCCAGAGCTGGTGAGAAAAATACAGATTTGAGAATCAGAACACATCCTAAGGACACAGCCAGCATCTTTGGAAAGAATTGCAGGATTCCCAAGGGGCCAGCAAACTCACCCGAACACCAAGATGTAGGGGCCACTTTTAGGGAACAGGCTTGAACCTTAACCTTGAGCAAGGCAATAGGGTCCACTGGACCACCGACCTGATTTAAAAAGGCTTATTAAGCCATAGGCCCTAACTGACCAATGGGATCCTTACAACCAGGCACAGTTCCGAAGATTACCAAAAAAGGTAAAATTCCGTATGTCCCCATATTCCCTTACTCTGCCCTATGACTGTAGGCCCTCCCCACCCTCCAGTGCTTGAAGGCTCACAGTCTCTCCTTTGTTGTCCTTCCTGCGGCTCCCTCCATCTCCTTTGCTCTGCCTTGGGTGAATTCTGTCACCACCCATGCCACGGTCCCCATGCAATCCAGATGACCCACACAAGAGCCTCCCTCTCCTGAACTGAGATCTCTCATGTTCTTTTCTGTCGGTGGGTGGGTCCAACCCTGCACTGCAGCTTGTGAGAATTAATAAAGGGAAATCTTTAGAATGGAATTGGGAGGCTGGAAGGAGGAGCTCCCATGCCCTATCACTCATTATCAGTTGCAAGTCCAACAGGAAGAGTTGGACTTTGCATGTGTTTTCTACTTTACTACCCCTGCGGCAGGAAGAATAGTTTATCCTTCTCCCAGCAGCAGTGGTTCAGCCAATGAGAGACTGTCACAACTCAGTCAGTAAAAGCCGCTGTGCATCAGACTCTCAGTTTACTCCAATGGACTTCTTGTTTATAACAGCCTTCCCAACAACCCTCTTTGCTCTAGAAAAGAATCCTCCTCTCCTTCATTCTGGGAATCTGCCCAGGGTTTTGCTGTAGCTTCTTTGCTCTGGATGGCAATTCTCTGCTATTCCCAAATAAACCCATCTTTTGCCAGTAAAAGAGCTGGCAAAGAGTTTTATTTTTGAAGTTTAACAGTTCATCTGGGCTCACTCTGGAAGGTAGTCGGAGAGCTTTGTCATTCTATGAGGGCTACCTTCTTTAGCCATGCTTGCCATGACCCTGCTGCCTGCCTTGCATGGGGACACAGTGAGAGGAAGCTAGAGAGGGTCATCTGAGAGTGTGTATAGGACCTAGAGGCAGCCTGTCGGTAATTAAAGGTGCTAATACAATATTTCTTCAGATTTGCACTAATTACTGGCTTAGGGCTTAACCAGAACAAGATGGCATGTTTTACCAGCCATTTCTATTTTATACCAAGTAACATTAGAGAAACAAATGTTGAATATCATACAGTTGGGTGTAAATCGGCTTATAGCCCTCCCCCCCCTTTGAAAAAAAAGATTTTATGTATTTATTCATGAGAGACAGAGAGATAGAGAGAGGCAGAGGGAGAAGGGGTCTGTCCGATACTGGACTCAATCGCAGGACCCTGGGATCATGACCTGAGCTGAAGGTCAACTGAGCCATCCAGGTGCCCCAAGCCCTCCCCTTCTTTCCAAGCTCTAAGTTCAACTGAGAACTACTTCAAAGAATGGTCCAAAGACCCCAGCCTCTCAGGGCTTTAGAGCTGAAGGATGGGTCTACTGTGCTAGGCTTCTGTGTTTCAATACAAGAAAAGTGGCTCTCCTTAGTCTGGGGCCTTGCCCTCCTAGAAGGTCATTAGTTTTTAAGATCAGTTGCAAGAAGCTGCTTTCTGGACTCATGGGACTGGGAAATCTGCCGATCCTGTCTCAAATGGACCCCTACCTCACCTCCCAACCCCTAATTGACCTCACGTACAAAATGCACTTGGCATAAGACTGACCCTAAGGGTCTACCTTCAATGCTGCCCTTTACAAGGTTCTGACAACACAACACCATTTTCCCTGCTGGGGGTGCTCAGAGCACACATATGCTGCTAGAAGCATTTTATGAGCTGCTGAGAGTTTCAGACAGCTAGGGCAGGGATGAGAACTCAGCAGTATTTACCAGTTCAGCACAGAAATCATTTCTATCACATGGTTTAGACCTTATCCCATTGTATTGAGACAACTGGTCTGTGTGGCTATTTATCATTGGGTCATTTAATATGAGTCATGTTGGTTTGTTTTGCCGACATTCCCACTTCATCCCTGAAAACCCTCAAACACCAGTGGTTCTTTGACATAATAAAGACTTTCCATGGTGGCTTGAGGGTATTTACTTCCTTCACTTCCTTTTTAAAAAAAAGGAAGAAAGTCAGTGTGCCTCTAGGGGGAAGGACAGAGGGGAAAACATTTCCAAAGTTGTGGCAGAGCGAACTACTGTCTTTGGAAAATGAGAAATGTCTAATGGGCAATTTTTTCTTTTTTAAGATTTTATTTAGTTATTTGACAGAGGGAGATACACAAGAGAAAGAGGGAACACAAGCAGGGGGAGTGGGAGAGGGAGAAGCAGGCTTCCCGTGGAGCAGGGAGCCCAATGTGGGGCTCGATCCCAGGATCCTGGGATTGTGACCTGAGACCCTTAACAACTGAGCCTCCCAGGGACCCCTAATGAATGATTTTTTTTAAACGTCTGCTGTAGGTATGTGATGCAAACTCCCTCTGGCATCTCTCCTCTAAAATCTTCAGTAAAATATATGGTACTCACTAATGGTTTCGTGTGAATGGAGAATTTAAGAGCACGTGGAGATCTGCATGTTCTGGGACGTGAAGAGAAGAGCACAACAGCCCTCTTGAGCACAGGGTTGGAAGATAGGGGCCCCTGGCTGTATTCGCCCAGGTGGTGTACTTTTGGGGAGGTGCTACTCACACTGTAATATAGACAAATGTTGCCCCCAACGGTGTGATACTCTCAATCTGCACAACCAGCTGTATTGGCCTGAAATGCAGGGGTATACTGTGCTTTTTTTATATCCATACATTTATAGAGCATTTCCTGGGTATATGGCTAGGATTTTATCTTTGCCCTAGAGTTTCTTCTATGCTTCAGGGAAGGCAAAATGAAATGCAAAGATAAAAACGTAAGGTGGCAGTGCTAAGTGTTACATGAATAATGCAGAAAACTCTTCTGAGAAATACCAGTCCTATGAGATGCTCTGTGAAAAAGTGTCCTGAGACCAATTAAGTTGGCCTTTCCCTGGAGGTTCTCCATGCATACAAGTGTATTAAAAGATCCCATTATTATATAATCTGCACATCATCTGTTAGCTCAGAGTTCCTCATTTATTTCAACATGGAACATGTTTTTTGTGTAACATCTATTAACATTCCAAGAAAATGGGGAGGAACTTCTGTTGTAGAAGGTACGTGCTGAGGATTTAGGGAAGGAAAGAATCACTTTGGGCTGGATTTATGGTTCTATGGAAGCATTTCAGGGAGGCAAAGGAAAAGCACACAGCCCCAAGGAATAGGCAACAGGTAGGTGAACAGAACCAGGGTGGAAGAAGAATGATCTGGAATCATGAGAACAAGGCAGGAAGGTAGGGACACATAGGTGAGTTTAAAGACATTTGAGCCTTGACTTGGGAAGAGGCTGGGAAAAAAAGTTGAAGAGGTAAGTAAGAACCAGATTTTGAGAGTAATAAATGTAGGCTGGAACTTTAACTTCATTCTGTACATGCCAGTAAATATAAGTTTATTTTTAGAACAGTTTTTGCATGGAAAATTGCCATGTACCAAGCAATATAGAAAGTTGTTAGAGGTGTGAAATTTATTAAACAAAGGAGACCATTAGACTGAGGTGGGCTGGTAATATAATACCTTGGTGGCTGGTCTACATAACAAACCAAGATCTAGGTCTATAAATGTCTCAAGGTTATGAAATCAACACGCTAAGGACAATCAATCACAAAGAGCCAAATAGGCCTTAGGTTATAGCCAATCAATGATTTCCTTCTTCTGCCTTTTCTCTATAAAAGTCTCCCTTGGCTCCTGTGTGTGTGTGGGGGGGGCAGGTACTCCTAACCCCTGTGGGTGTGGTGCTGCCTGATTCAAATTGATATGTGTTCAAATAAACTCTTAACATGTTTAATATGCCTCAGGTTATCTTCTGATGGAGGAGAAGGACTCGGTAGAAATGAGAGTTATTCAGAGCCCAAAAAGAAGATGAGAAGACCAGGGCCAGGGCAGTGGACAGTAAGAGGGGATGTGGAGAACCCAACAGAGAGAGAACTAACTGGTCACAGTGGCAGGGAGGGGGGAAGAGAGGGGGGCTGCCACAAATGACTCCAGGGTAAAAGGAGAAAAAAAAAAACAGGCTAAAGGGAGAGCAAGAAGATCTGAGAGGGGCAGGACAAGTGTCACCTTGGCCTTTGTTTCAAGGTCAGTGGTTTAATAGTGTCTGGCTCAACTATAGTCTCTGGCTCCTTCCTGTGCCACATGACCAGGAGATCTGGCTGCAACTATACTTCTCAGTGCATTCAAACTGAAGTTACAGATAGTCAAGTCCAAGCTGACCTTAACCGAGATCGAAGACATTCAGAGTCCCCGTCTTGAATTAAACTCCCTTAGCTTTCCCTAGCAATCACTGTATTCTCCAATGTTCGAGCGCCTGCTGTGTGACTGGCATACGCTGGATATTTACATACATTACCTTTTCATTTCCACAATAACCATACAAGGCAGACTTCATTGATTTCCTTTTCAAAAAATGGCATTTTAATAAGCGTTGGTTAATGCAGACCCCCCCCCCACTTATTTGCATTGGAAGTCTAAGGTTCAGAGAGGTAAAGTATATTATCCATGATCACACAGCTAGGATGTGAGCCCAGGTTTGACAGACTCTGAGTCCTGTGCTATTTCCAGCACACTTCCTGACTCTGACTGAAAATACTCATCTCATCCTAATGTCCCTTCTTCTTTTAACATATAATCTGCATTCTGGCTTCACTTCGATTATTTACTGCTCTAAATAGCAGCTCAAAATCACCCATCTCATGTACATTTTTTCACTTTCCCATCCTTGATCCTGCTTAACTCTTACCCGATTCTGTATTTCTGGTACAATAACGTCAGGTACTGTTAACTAACATCTTATTACAATAGGGAGTAAATCCTTTTGAAGCCAGAGGATTTATTCAGTCCCTGAAACATTAGCTGGGAAGCCCAGAGAGGTATTGTTGGTGGGTCCTAGGCAAAACCAGCTGGGAGTGCTCAGAGAAGAACCCAGTCCTATGAAGATGTAGCCAGACCTGTTAGGGATCAGGCCAGGATGTGGGCACCAGTTTCATGGACCAAGAGTGATGCTAAGTGAGTCCACAGGGAACATTCCTGGGATCACATGAATGAATACCTGAGACTTAGTGCTGGGACAGGAGCAGGGCTCAGGTCTAGAACAGCCAGGGGCCACGCTATAAGCATCTGAATGGACAGAGAGTAGGCCGCAAGATGTAATGGGAATCCACGCTCAGCCTGTTTTCTGAAGGGCAGCCTGTGATCTTCTCCATGCAGAAGCTCAGTGGTGCAGCCTAACAAAGTCCCTCTGGGGCTTGGGCTGAGGCCTCTCTGAAGTCAGCTGTCTTTGAATCAGTTCTTCTGGACTCACTGTCACACTTCCTGTGGCAGTACCCTCCGTGTTTCAGGCCTCAGTGGCTCACCCTTCCATACAACCGCATCATGCCTTTACTATGAATTTGGAGACTGTGCCTTGTGAGGATCAACTTCCTTCCTCTCCACGTTAGCAAATCCCTCAGTATTTTCATTTATCTCCCTCCTTCCTCTTCCTTCTGGGAGCTAACACTCAAGGCTCTGTTCCTGCTTCCCTGAGTGGTCTTTCTCTCACCTGCCTGTTCACTGCCTTCTCCCTTCACTTCTCTATATTACCCAGATCTCCTGTCTCTTAAAGGGGCTGCTTTTGATTTGCTTCTCTATTTAAGCTGTCACTCCTTTTCCTCTTTCCTTCTCCAGCTTCCAGTCCCTCACCTCCAATTATCATGAAACCCTTTGTCACTGGACTTCTGTAGAAATACGTCTTTCCTAGGACCCAGGGAGCTCCTGTGGACCCCTCTACCATGTCCCCCATGCTGAGACTCTCTCCTCTATGATGCTCAGTCCCCTGGTGCCTCCCCTGCTCCTTGTTTGCTTTCTTCTTAGCTCCTCTTCCCACAGTCTGTGTGTAGACAAGTCTTAACTTCTGGCCTGTTCTTCTTTCCTCTTTCCTTTTACTATCTCCCTCAGTGAGAATAAAACTTCCATGACTTAGACCACATACTCTGCACAGCATGGGGAGGCCTATTTCTCTGTCTCCAGCACAAACCTGCTAAATTCCAGCTCTGCTCTTTCAGTTGGAGAAAAAGATTTTAATCCCGCTGTTCTGAGTGGGCTTCAATTGGGCCATCATTCTCTGCATGCCTGCCCTCCCCAACCTCAGGGAATAATCGTTATCCTAATTAAAGCTACTTTTAACGGGCACCTACTATGTACTGTAGGTCATTCACTCTAATGCCAATGATATCTCAATGAGGCAGGTGTTTTTACTCCCATTTTATAAATGAGGAAGCTGAGTCAATGATCTAACTCACCCACATTCACCCACCAGAGCTGGGATTCAAAGCCAGATATCAGTGAATCAACCAGTTAGCTTTTATACTTTGAGAAGAATTTAGGATAGTAGCTAAATGCGTTGCCACTGATGCTAGATTACCTGGATTCCTACCCTGGTTCTGCCACCTCCTAGCTGGTGACTTCAAGCCTGATACTTAACCTTGCCTGTGTTTCAATTTCCCAACCGATGGAATGGAGACAATGATGTCCTGTCTTGGGCTGTTCTGAGGTCACAGCAGTTAAGCACAGTATCTGGCACAGAGTAACTATGTGAGTGCGGGCTAGTATTATGCATACTTTATCACCTGTCACCCTATTTTTCATCCAGTGACTATCCTTACATTAAAGATTTATTTATTTTGGAGAGCATGAGAAAGAGAGTGGGGAAGGGGGTGAGGGAATAAGGGGGGTGAAGGGGATGAGGGGAAAGAGAGAGAAACTCAAGCAGACTCCACACTGAGCATGGAGCCTAACGTAGGGCTCAAGGTGGGGCTCGATCCCACAACTCTGAGATCAGGTCTGAGCTGAAACTAAGAGTTGGATGCTTAACCAACTGCATCACCCAGGTGTCCCAAGAGAATCTTAAGTAGGCTCCATGCCCAGCTGGGAGTCCACCATGGGGCTCAATCTCACAACCCTGAGATCATGACCTAAGCTGAAATCAAGAGTCAAACTCTAAACTGAGCCACCTAGGTGCCCCAATTACATTGATCTTTGACTGCATTCTCAACATCCTTTCGACAAAACTGTCATTATTTTGGTGAAGACCAGTATTTGTTTCTCAAATATATCAATTTGTTTCTAGTTTTACTGAAGTCATCCACTGTGAATAAATGGGCATTGCCTAGCCTATTATACAGAATAAAAGGATTCCCTTCCCTGTTCCCCATTCATTGGTTAAATTCATTAGGCATCACTTTGGATAACTCTTTAGAAAAGTAAGATTAAAAACTTTATTTCTATTATACGCTTAAGCAAAGCAGAGGTATTGTGAGGCTTATAAAAGAAAGAATAAAGAAGGAAATGTATGCTACCAAACAGAACACAATCTATATCGATACTTTATCATTTAGAGCAGTGATTCCCACCTAGAGATGATTTTGCTGTCCCCCCATCCCCCAGGACACTTGGTAATGTCTGAAGACATTTCTGGTTGTCACAGCTTAGAGGATGGTCCTATTGGCATCTAGTGGGTAGAGGCAGGGATGCTGGTAAACACCTTATAATTCACAGGACACCCTCTCCCCATCAAAGAGTTATCTAATCTGAAATGTTCATAGTGCCAAGGTGGAAAAATCCTGATTTCAAGACAGAGACAGGATGGTTCAAACCGGTCTTGTAGTTTTTAGACCAGTTTTTGTTAAAAGCAAACAAAACTAAAAGTCACCACATGAAGTTTCTCTAAATTTCATAGGGATAGTGTTAGTGGCATTAACAGATAGTAATGTAATCACCATTGCTGACTTTATTTTGGAGCACAGAGTTTAATTATATACGACAACACCCATGGAGAGGTAAGAAAATTGTCATGATGGTACAAGAAGAAATAACCACCCTCCAAAGTCCTGGAAAAGTTTTAACAACAAAAGTGGTAGCCAGCAGATAGCGAAGCAGGTAACTGTCACCCTGTTTCTAAAACAGCAGAACCCTCGTGGAGGCAACTGACATCAGCATGCTGTGTCAGAAGGACCTTGTCAAGTAAAGGTTGTAATTGCCAACAGGTTCCCTGGGTAAGAGAGGAAGAGGAAAAACGGGAAAATTTAAAGCCCTCTGTGAATTGCTCTAACACAGAGCACAAAGCGGAGGTGGATGTGACAGCTTTTAAGCTGACAGTTGCTCTAGGTGAGCCAGGAATAGAGTGACCCTGCAGACGTTTAATGAGCCCAGAAGAAGACACTTTGCTCTGCTCCGCTAGATAGAGACGGCCTTCACAAAAAAATCACTGACTTGGTATGCAAATGTTTTTGCGTAAGATGTCTTGCAATTTCTTTTGGCTGCCTGTGAATGCACTGCAAAATGTATGGCTTTGTAGAATTATAGTCTGTTAGAAATAAAAGGAGATAAAGAAATTAATGGTGGGTATGTTTACTCCTGCATAGGACAGAAGAGAGAAAATCCTGAAACATGGTGAGCACATGAAACATCAGAAACCTTTGGGTCAGTGAAGGACAGGTGCCTTCCCCTTCTTCCTTCACACTAGAAAATACCCCAAATTATTTAGTGTTGCCTCAATGCTATCAATCAGTAGATGATAAAGGAAGGTAGTTAAGGAAGCTAAGAATGGAGGAAATGTGTCTGGTAGGATAGAGTTTTGGGGAGAGGTGCCCATCTGGGGAACAGACCAGGCCCTGGAATGGTTTCCAGATGCTGATTCCCTTTCCAGGGTTCCAAGGTGAGCGGCCAGGGATGGGGTATATATGTCCTAGCCACTAGCCCAGATGCAACTCCATCTAAATTAGAAAGAGGTCCCTCCTAAAGGCTTTTTTCTATCTTCCAGAAAATTGTCCCAATAATTACTCAAGTCTACAATGACTACTCTGTCAACTACCCCACCCATCTCCGAGATGTGCAAAGCACAATGTGCAAAATTATAATAAACAAGGAGCTCTGGTGGAGATATCAATGGTCATCAGTGGCTGAAATTTTAAAATTCCATGGTCCCAGTTAATCCCCAGTTAATAAAAGAAAGTTCTTTCCTCAGAACAAAAGTAGTTAACAAATTTAGAAGAACAGACCTAAAAAAAGCACGATTTTTGCAGTTCCCATTGAAATAATTGACGCAGGGTGCCCGAGTGACTCAGCCGGTTAAGCATCTGCCTTTGGCTCAGGTCATGATCCCAGAATTCCAGGATCAAGCCCCACATCAGGCTCCCTGCTCAGCAGGGAGTCTGTTTTCTCTCTGCCCTTTACTCTGCTTGTGTTCTCCCTCTCGCTTTCTCTCAAATAAATAAGTGAAATCTTTTTTTTTTTTTTTAAAGAAATAATTGATGCAGGCAAAAATCACCAATGAATGCTAAAACTACTAGATAGGTGAATGATGGCTGGAGAACAATATTTATGTGGTGCTTAAGTAGCACCCTACAAAATACTTGTGGGTTTTCTTAAACAAACATGTCCTTTTCTTCAATTCTCCCAATATATATTTTACTTATTTATATGCTGTAATCATACACTACTGTACTGATGCATTTCTAAAACATAAACGCAAAAATACATCTGAAAGAGTGAGATAGGGGTGCCTGGGTAGCTCAGTCGGTTAAGCGTTGACTCTTGGTTTCAGCTCAGGTTGCCATCTCCCAGTCCTTAGATGGAGCCCCACGAGGGGCTTTGCGCTCAGGGCTGAGTTTGTTTCAGATTATCTCTCTCCCTCCCACTCTGCTTCTCCCCTCACTCGTACACATACTCTCTCTAAAATAAGTAAATGAAATCTTTAAAATAGTGAGATAAAAACAATTAGGCTATTACAGATTTTTCCCCCAACATCCAAATCATTGTCTTTGAGGCACACTTCAGAAAGCATCAATTTAGTCTATCCATTATTTTGTGCCTGGAGATTTCTCTGATGTTTGAAATTACTGGCCAAAGCAAAAGAAATAAAACGCACATAGAACAACGCGAAAAGGGTTGAAATCACAGAAAAGGCTCTCCTTCACCACCACTGAATAGCGAAGATGAATCTTTCTGACTCGAAGACAGCCAGATGTGTTACTTGCTCTGTTTTGCTCCATTTCTGGACATGTCAGATGTGGTTATGATTTTTATGTTTTTCTTTCCATCCCACATTTTTCATGTGTTGCTCATTTTTACCATTTGCTTTGGGTTTCATGTCATTCTGTAGCATCTCCCCTGCATTCCCTGTCCCAGGCTTTGACTCCCATGACAAGCTGCTGGTTCATTTCAGAACAACTTGTTGCATTACCCAAAGAGACAAAAGTGGGCCACTCTTCAATGAATGGGGCAGAGATAGGGGGCCAGAGAAGGCATCCTCAGGCTGTGATATAAGTAAGGAGTGAGAGGTCAGTGTTTTGGGTTTTTGTTTAAAATATGTCTTCATATGGGGCGCCTGGGTGGCTCAGTGGGTTAAGCCTCTGCCTTCGGCTCAGGTTATGATTTCAGGGTCCTGGGATCGAGCCCCGCATCAGGCTCTCTGCTCAGCAGGGAGCCTGCTTCCCTTCCTCTCTCTCTGCCTGCCTCTCTGCCTACTTGTGATCTCGCTCTCTGTCAAATAAATAAAATCTTAAAAAAATATGTCTTCTTAATGGAGGAATCTGGTAGTCCTCACCTTAACCAAGTAACCATATTTAACATCACTAATCTCCTGATGAGTTCTCAAAATGAAATACAGCAACTGTGAAGTATGCTTACCAAGAATGCTTCACCTGTATTTATTCAAGCCCTTAAGCCTAACTTCCTTTTCATAGGCAATACAAGAGATAAAGAAACAAATAAAACAACACCAAGATGAGAGATAGATCCAGAAATGTAGGTCTGGTCTCCAACAAAGTTGTCAAAAAGTAACAACAACAAAAAGTTGGTGTGCCTGGGTGGCTCAGTCATTAAGCGTCTGCCTTTGGCTCAGGTCATGATCCCAGGGTCCTGGGACTGAGCTCCACATCGGGCTCCCTGCTCAGCGGAAAGCCTGCTGCTCCCTATCCCACTTCTCCTGCTTGTGTTCCCTCTCTCACTGTGTCTCTGTCAAATAAGTAAACAAAACCTTAAAAAAAAAGTTAACCATTGTGTTGCCCCAAATTAGAGAACATATTATTATTAACATTACTGCAGTTGTGATGGGTGAATGGCAACATTCATGGTGAAAAGTCTCCTGGCCAAAATACCATAGGTCTTTAAATAGCTGATCATTATTTTGCATATTATTTTTTCTTCTACATAATGAAAGGCCTTATCAGAATATATTACTTTGTTAAAAATGTGTATCAAATAATATAAAAGCTTATAATAAAAGATAGCCTTTTTTTTTTAAAGATTTTATTTATTCATTTGACAGACAGAGATCACAAGTAGGCAGAGAGAGGCAGGCAGAGAGAGAGAGGAGGAAGCAGGCTCCCCGCGGAGCAGAGAGCCCGATGTGGGGCTCGATCCCAGGACACTGGGATCATGACCTGAGCCAAAGGCAGAGGCTTTAACCCACTGAGCCACCCAGGAGCCCCAAGATAGCCATTTTTTGCATTCATCACTAGCCATCTCCAAGAAACAGCCAATTTTAACTACTTGGCTATGTTTTCAAGTAAGTGTTATCATGTCTTTAAATAATGTGTTCTTATTACCGTTTTTCAGTTTATCAGTGTGAGACCTTCTGCTGTGACAAATGAAGATTTAGTTCTTACACTCTCATCTCATCTCTCTGTCCTCCAATATAGTTATATCATTGCTTTTTGTTAAATTAATGGAAAATAATTGCATAAAAGTGTCATTGCAGAACCAAATAGTATCCTATGAGTATACTTTTTTCTTGTGTGCCTTCGTCCTTTTCCTAAACATCTTTCCTTTCTTTTGCAATGTTTTCCTTACAACAATCCTTCTGTTTTGTTGGTGGTTTTGTTTGTTCCTTCTTCTTTTTAAAAAATAAATAAATTAAAAAAAAAAAGATTTTATCTATTTATTTAACAGAGAGATCACAAGTAGGCAGAACAGCAGGCAGAGGGAGAGGGAGAAGCAGGTTCCCCACTGAACACAGAGCCCAGTGTGGGGCTTGATCCCAGGACCCTGAGATCATTACCTGAGCCAAAGGCAGAGGCTTAACCCACTGAGCCACCCAGGTGCCCCTGTTTGTCTTGTTCTTTAAAAGCACCACCATGTTGGGGCACCTGGGTGGCTCAGTCAGTTAAGCGTCTGACTTTTGGCTCAGGTCATGACCTTCCATTTGTAGGCTGGAACCCTGCATGGGGCTCCATGTCCAGTAAAGAGTCTGTTTCAGACTTCTCTCTCACTGTCCCCCAACCCCTGCTTGCTCTCTCTTAAATAAATAAATAAATAAATAAAATCTTTTAAAATAAAAAAGCACAACCATATTTATCTGGTTTCATCATTATTATTATTATTATTATTTTAAATTTTTTCCAGTAAAACTCTCATAGAGCTTTCTGTGCTGCTCCAACCTCTACCCTTAGATCTTCTTGGTGTTATTCCCTTGAGGACCTCCTAGATTTGGTTTTTCACTTTTGTGGTGTACTCTCTTGTTTTGTACAGCATATTTTCTGGAAACTTCCTAAGACAAGAAAGAAATTATTTCTGAGGCTCTGCATGTCAGAAAATGTCTTTATATTACATTTCAATAATAGCCTTGCTGAATGCACACCTGGAGATTAGAAACCATATCCCTTGATGTTTGGAAAGCAGTGCTCTATTGTTAGGCATTGTTTAATTTTCAGATTGTTTGTTGCAGAGTTTAGAAATACAGTCAATTTTTGTATAATTGTTTTGTATTCTTGTAAACTTGCTGAACTTGTTTATTAGTTCCAATAGTTTTTTAGTGGACTCTTCATGATTATCTCTATGTAAGATCATGTCATCTTCAGATAGAGATGTTTTATGTCTTTTTTTCCTTTCTGGATGCTTTGTATTTTTTTTTTTTTCTCCTTAATTGTCCTGGCTAGAACCTCTAGTACACTGGTGAACAGAAGTGGCAAGTATGGATGTCCTTGTCTTGTTCTTGATCTTAGACAGAAAGCATCCAGTGTTCCACCATTGTTTAATCATGAAAGGATGATACATTTTGTCAATGTTTTTCTTGTGTTTATTGAGATGATCATGGTTTTTTTGTTTGTTCTTTTGTTTTTTGTTTTTGTATAGTTATGGTGTATTACAGTAGTTGATTTTTGGGTATTAATTCCTGGGATAAATTCCACTAGAGCATGGTGTGTAATTATTTTTATTTATATGTATATTTCATTTTCTATATGTAGTTACATATATAAAATTTTTGTTTCTTTTTTATATGCCTTTTCATAAGTTTGCTAGTGTTTTGCTGAGGATTTTCATATCTGTATTTACATGAGATATTTGTTTATAATTTTCTTCTGTTGTTTTTGGCTGGTTTTGGTATCAGAGCAATCCTGGCCTCAGAGATGAGTTGGAAAGTGATGTCCTGCCACTTCTGAGAATATGGCCCTCTAACCCTAACCTGGAGGCACAGGGAGCCCTGTGTTCTCAGTGGCACCTCTCTGGAATGGAGATGCTTTCTCTCTGAGCTGGGAAAAGGGGCCAGTAATAGGTCTTGATTCAAATGCCACAGACTCTTGTTCTTGTGAAGTGTTAGCAGATTTTCTTGAATAAATGTGTCTTCCTCTGCTCTTTGCCCTTAGGATAATCTCCAGATATTTTAAATTGTTGTTTTTGAACACAATTTTGTTTTTGTTTTTGAACACAGGTAGCGTAGGTCTGTGGAGTAGGTCTGTGAAGCCTTTTATACCATCACATCAGAACCAGAAGTAGAACTCTAATTATCCTTTCTTACCTCCTCTAAGAGTCTTTTAATTTTTTTAAGTTATCTTGGTTCCACTATTTAATATAGGAGGAATGAACAAAATGCCCTGTGATTTTTGATTGTCCATTCATATTTAAAACTGAGGTGTTGAAAAGCTGATTATTCTGTAGCAGGCAAGGATAGGAACAGGGAAGCTAATGTGAATCAATTACAGAATTTATCTCTAGACCACTGGGTAAATTATGGTTTCAGAATAGAATATAAAAGAAAACAAAAAAAATCAGAAATCTGGAGGAAAGTGAGTGTGCTAATCATCTCATCTTTTCTAGTTGGAGCAAATCAACACTGATTTGGAAAAATCTAGCTCTTCTCCTCAGCCCTGGCATTCTTGCTAACACTCTCCACACTTGAATTATTTCAGTAACTATTTTTCTTTAATTTTAGAAGGACCCTTTGGGGAAAAGGGTAAAGAAACATTCACCTAAGTTTCAGTCATTCCTGTAATTTAAATTTAATTAAGAAAAAAATCAGATTTATTATTTTTCTTAACAGTATTATGTATAGTGTTATTCTCTATAAAATAATTTGTTTATACCTGTTTATCTCTTTGACTAACTATATTGTTTATATATCTACCAGCCTTCTTCCTCTATATATGTATAGAGAGATTATAACAATGTATGCCAATGACTAATGTTAGTTATTTCTGGGCAGAAGGACCTGGGATGCTTTATTACTTTCTCCCTTTGATTTTTTATATTGAGTGACATTTTAAATAAGATGCCCATATCAATTTTTTTTAAGTCAATACAGAGCAAAAGCAAAACCCAACCCACTAACAGACCAATCAAACATATAATCAGGGCTGGTATCTATGGTGAGGCCAGCCAGGAGCCTGGGATACGAAATTTGGGAAGGCATTTCCTATCAGAATCACATAATGCCCCCTCAGCTCCTCACTGGCCTCACCACAGCAGTCCTGAACAGCATTGCAAACAACACAGGGAGGGCTGGCAGATCAATGGAGATGATCTGGGATCATCCAAACAGCATGTTTGGAATTCTGGGTCAATGAGTAAAGCATACTTTTCCCTTCTTATAAATGGTTATTAAATATGTTTTTAAAAACTATTGTCGAAGAAATAGCCTTTACACTTTAGAAGTTAACTACCTTTATGATCGCTTGGAAATTAACCAGCACCTAGTCTTCCCGTTCCTACCTGTCCCTTGATTCAGCGTTTGTGTGAGTGTGTCGCAGGCTCTGGCCGTAGGGCTCTGAGGGGGCGTGTTGCTGTCAGCTGCAGCATCTCTTGCTTCATCTAGGACTTTCCTGATCACCCTGGCTAAAACAACACAATACCCTCCTTTGTGTTTCCAGCCCATTTTCCTGCTTTAATGTCTCCCTAGCTGTTATCATATTCCAAATGTATTCATCCTTTCTGCATACAGTTTTATTTTGTATGTGATGTATTCATTGCCTGTCTTGCCTCATTAGTATATAAGCCCTGGGATGCTACCCTCATGGAAGCCTGATGGTGTACAAGAGGTTTCCATAGTATCTGCTGAATGCAAGAATGAATGAGTTCATTGTACACTCTCTGAAGGACTGTAGACCCGATGATGTTGTGACAAAATGAAAAATGCACAGTCTTTACTCCCCACAGAGAGAGTCCTTGCCTCTGTTCCCAGAGACAGTCACTGGCTAATGCAATCATTACCTCCCAATCACATACAGTTTATTTTCACCCACCTTTTCCTTTTCTCATAGTGTCTCTCTTTGTTTTCTCCCTTCAACTCTTGCCCGATTAGCATAGGGAGCTATTTTTCCCCCTTAAAAAATCACTCAGACTGGTAAACATAAAAGATAATACTAGTAATGACACACTCATGAAAAGAAAGTCAGTTTTGAAGAGAAAACAATAGCATTATTAATTGTGAACATCTATGTCTGCTATATATCTGGCCCTCTGCCAAGCAATTTATATGCATTGCCTCATTTAATCAATATAGATAAAGAAACTATGGTGGCAAGAAGTAACTTGTCTGGGTCACAGAGCCAAAAACTGGTCTGAACCCATGTCAGTCTGATTCCAGAGCCCAGGCCCTGCCAGGGGTAACAGAGAAGCTGTGCTGTTCATTTCTAATGTAATCCCCTCTGTGGGATTTTCCCTCCATCCTCTTCCCACACTACTTCCTCAACCATGCTACCAGAAGTGGCTCTTTTCATGTTCCCACAGCACTCTACTCATACTACCTCAGCTGTGATCACATAAAATGTTAGGTCTATGTCTGAAAGGCTTAGCTGGGTACATTTGCGCTCATTATCAATGTTATGAGTATCTGCTTGCTTTATTCATTGCAATTAAGGTTGTAATAGAAGCAGGAGCTTTGGAGTTATTCCATATCCATATGTATATATGGAGGATGGGGGAGAGAAAGTTCAAAACCCAGCATCTGCTACTTATTAGCAGTATAAAGTAGGCAAAGTAATTAATCCCTCAGAATGTTAGGTTACTTACATGTGATGTGGGGATAATGATTCCAGTATTACAGTGTAATGAGGATAACCTAAGATGTGTCTGTAAGGTGCCTGGCATTGTGCCTAGAGCAACACAGGTGCTTCGTGAGCACTCTTGATGTGGGTCCTCTATAACGCTGTGCCTACCTTGATTCTGACTACTTCTGTTGCACCTCATACAGCATTTCAGCTATGTTATGTGTTACCTGTTTTGGTTTGCATTAGTTTTCTATTACTTTGCAACAAATTACCCCAAACTTAGCAGCTTAACACAATAACTATTTATTCTCTTAAAGTTTCTGCACATCAGTGATCTGAGAACAGTTTGGCAGGTGGTTCTGGTTCAGTCTCTCAGGAGGTGTAGTCAAGATAACTGACAGCCAAGATGTCAGTTAGACCTGCAGTCATCTCAAAGCTCAACTGGGAGAGTATTTGCTTCCAACTTCACTCATGTGGCTATTTACATGCCTCAGGACATTTGTTGCCAAGCTTATTCATATGGACCTTTCTACAGGGCTCTCAGGCCATGGCAGCTGGTTTTCTCCAGAGGAAGCACTCCAAGAGAATGAGAGAGAGCACCCAAGATGGAAGCCATTCAGTCTTTTTATAGGAAGGAATAATATAGAGCATAAATATCAAGATGTGGAGATAATTGGGGCCATATGAGAGTCTGTCTACCTACATGGTTTAAATATTGTAGAGAGCTAGCTTAGGGATTGTGATGTGCCCAATTGTTTCACTGATTTTCTGGAAAAGTTTTTACAGAAAGTCCTGTGTTTACATACGGAACTTACACACTTTGGAAACATATACTTTGCTAAGTAGGTAACTGGCTATACCAGTAATAACTTCAACATACTCCACAACATAAAAATTGTAACAATAATGATTTCTTTTCATAGTTCTACAAGTTATCATGTTATCAGTACCTTTCATTTCCCACTCTATGCATAATTATACTTTTCCTCTAAGTTGGTTTCTTTCTTTCTTTTTTTTTTTTTAATTTATTCATTTGAGAGAGAGACAGTGAGAGACAGCATGAGAGGAGGGAAGGTTAGAGGGAGAAGCAGACTCTCTGTGGAGCTGGGAGTCTGATGCGGGACTTCATCCTGGGACGCTGGAATCATGACCTGAATCGAAGGCCATTGCTTAACCAACTGAACCACCCAGGCACCCAGTTGGTTTGTTTCTTGAAAACCATTTCCCCTTTGGCTGTGTCCTTGGTACAGTTTCCACCCACTCCCCTCTCTTTGGTTTACAGACACATGCACAAATGTGCACATACACATACACACATTCTAGCTTCCTTCCTCAGAGAGCAGCAAAGATCAGGTAGGTAGTCATGGTGAAATATAAACATTACTCCCAGTCCCATATTTGGAGGGCAACCTGTTTTTTATTCCCAATTAAGTCATAGCTCCAGCTACCTCCCTTGAGTGAAGTATCCTGCCTTGGGATGATCTTGGCTCCTTTTCTCCCTTTCTCCTGGTGGCTGCTCTTAGTCATAGCATTGCCTAATTGTGTTAACCTCCCAAGAGGAATTGACATGGGTCAAATTTGATATTTGTTTCTTCTCAGTCTTAGGAAAAGGATTACATAAATACAAAAATATGAATAATAACTAGTAAAATATATTAAAATATTAAATAAGTATTAAAATATTAAAACCTTATTGTATAAATATTAAAACACATACTTTACATAAATATAATCTGCTTGGATATGAAAAAAGTAGATTCAATAATAACAGTTTGACAATTTGCATTTTTCCGTTTATTGAGAATCTATTTTATTAGAGATAGTATTTAATTATTTGGGTTGTCTATGACTTCCAGTAAGTCCATTAAACTAAATAATTTCTGCTTTCGAAATGTTCTTTCTCAGGAAAGTAGACAGAAATGAGCCAGATGAATAGTTAGAGAAAGAAATATAAGGAGCCATGAGCAGGTACATGTTCTGAAACAAAAAGATTTGATGATGATAGTTACATTGGGAAAGGGGAGAGAAAAAGTGATAATGGAAAAACAGGTGCACTGGCTGTGAATCATGAAAGGGACATGTTTATAAAAATGAAAACGTGAGAGGATCACTTACTTATGATGGACTTTGTGCCATTTACATTCACTAAAAGATAAATAAGGAGAACATCTTGAGGAAGAAGTATAATCCTAGTCCTGTTAGAGTTGTCAGAGACCTTATATACTTTGCTACCCCTATCTGCTCCACTTAGGGTGAAAAACAGGAATGAAAGAGATTAATCTTTTGATGGCCAGTGTTATTTGGTTGAAGAGCTAGGGCTGAGATTCATTGAATTCTTAATTCAGTAGCTTTTATTAATAATTATACTTTATGATCTGGAAGAGAATTAGATTAAGTTTTTACTTGTACATTTCTTATTTTTTATATCACCTAAGAGATTTAGAAATCTGAAGTAAGTCTGTCAAATGAACTATAGTTATAGTATATGTGTATGTGAATCCAATAGAGGGGTTCAGCAACAGATGAGATGAAGCAGAGAAAAGGATCAGAGCCATTGAAGACAGTGCAGTGGAATTTATCCCATCAGAAGAGCAAAAGGAAAAAAGAACGAAATCAGCTTAAGTAAGTTAAGGGAAAACATCCAGTGGACCACTTTTCCACTTTATAAGGGTCCCAGAAAAAGAAGAGAGAAAGAGGCAGGCAGACAACTTATTTCAAGAAATAATGGCTGAGGGATGCCTGGGTGGTTCAGGTCATGATCCCAAGGTCCTGGGTTTGAGTCCTGGATCATGCTCCCTGCTCAGTGGGAAGCCTACTTCTCCTTCTGTCTGACACTCCTGCTGCTTGTGCTCTCTCACTCTCTGACAAATAAATAAAGTCTTAAAAAAAAAAAAAAAAAAAAGAAAAGGAGGAAAAAAAAAAAAAGAAAAAGAGAAAAAGAAGAGAAAAGAAAAGAAATAATGGCTGAAAACTTCCCTAACCTGCAAAAGAAACAGACATCCAACCCAGGAAACCCAGAATATTTCAAACCAGACGAATCCAAAAAGACCCACATCAAGACACATTACAATTCAACTGTCAAAAGTTAAAGACAAGAAAAGAGTGTTAAAAGCAGCAAGGGGAAACCTGTTCTGTATAAAGGAATCCTTATAAGATGGCTATCATCAGAATTTTCTGTGGAAACTTTACAGGCCTAAAGAAAGTGGCACAATATATTTTTTGAAAAAACTGAAAGAAATGGAAAGAAGAAAACTGCCAATCAGGTGTACTCTATCTAGTAAAGTTGTCTTTCAAAAATGAAGGAGAAATAAAGAGTACTCCAGACAAACAAAAGCTGAATGAGTAAATCACCATTAGACCAGTCTTACAAGAAATGTTAAAGGGACTTCTTTAAGCTGAAATGAAAGAGCACTAGTCAGTAAGAGGACAACATGTGAAAGTATAATCCTCACTGGTAAAAATAAACATATAGTTAAGTTTAAAATACTCTAATATTGTAACGACAGTTGTTAATCACTTATAAATCTAATGTGAAGGTTAAAAGACAAAAGTATTAAAAATAACTATAGTAATTTGTTAAGGGATACACAAGATAAAAAAGACCTGTATTTTGACACCAAACACAAAAAAATGTGGGCATTGGAGAGTAAAAATGTGAAGGTTTAGATTGTGTTTTAAGTTGTTATCACCTAAAAATAGACTATTATGAATATAAGATGCTTTATGTAAGCCTCGTGATAACCACAAAGCAAAAACTTACAGCAGTTACACAGAAGATAAAGGAATCTAAGCATATCACTACAGAAAATAATTCACAAAGAAAAAGAACAAGAGGAAAGGAACAAAGGAATTACTAAACAGCTAGAAAATAATTAACAAAAATAATTAACAAAATAGCAATAGTAAATCCATATCTATCAATTACTTTAAATGTAAATGGACTAAATTCTCTAATCAGAAGACATAAAGTGGCTGTATGGAAAAAATAAAAAAAAAAACAAGACCCAACCGTGTGCTGCCTAAAAGAAATTCAACTTCAAAGACACATGTGAACTGACAATGGATGGAAAAAGATATTTCATGCAAATGGAAGCCAAGAAAAGCAGAGATAACTGTACTTATATCAGACAAAACAGACTTTAAGCCAAAGTAATAAGAGACAAAGAAAGTCATTATATCATGATAAATGGGTCAATTTAACATGATGATGTAACAGTTGTAAGTGTTTATCAACCCAGCATAAGGACACCTAAATATGTAAAGCAAATGTGAACAGAGATCTAGATAAAGATCTGAAGAAAGAAATAGATAGCAATATAATATTAGTTAGAGGACTTCAATGCATTTAACAATGGATAGATGATCCAGAGAGACAACCAAACTCAAACATGTTAGATCAGATCGACTTAACAGTCATTTATAGAACATTTCATTCAACAGTTGCAGAATACACATTCTTTTCAAGTGGATAAGGAATATTCTCCAGTTTTGATCATATATTCAAGCATAAAACAAGTACTAATACATTTAAGAAGATTGAAATCATAGTAGAATCCTTTCTGACCACAATGGTATGAAACTAGAAATCAATTAAAAAAGAAAACAAAATTCACAAACATGTAGAGATTAAACAATATGCTACTCAACATATAATGAATGGAAGAAAAATCAAAAGAAAATAAAAAATTACTCAAGATAATAAAAATGGAAGTACACTACACAAAAATACAGGATCCAGCAGAAGCAGTTCTACAAAGGAAGTTTGTAATAATAAATACCTGTAGTATGAAAAATAAAATATTTCAAATAATCTAAATTTATATCTCAAGGAACTAGAAAAAGAAGAACAAACAAAACCTCAAGTTAGTAGATGGAGGGAAATAATAAAGATCAGAATGGAAATAAAAGAAATAGAGATTAAAAACACAATAGAAAAGATGAATGAAACTAAGAGCTGGCTTTTTAAAATTAATTAATTAACTAATTAATTAATTTTAGAGAGAGAGTGTGCGTGTGTGAGAGCAGGAAGAGGAGCAGAGGGAGAGGGAGAAGGAGAGAAGTGGACTCTCTACTGAGTGTGGAGCCTCACAACTCTGGGATCATGACCTGAGCTGAAGGCAGATGCTTAACAACTGAGCCACCCAGGTACCCCTGAGCTGGCATTTTGAAAAGATAAAACAAAATAGGCAAATCTATAGCTATACTTACTAGGAAAAAAAGAGAGAAGAATTAAATAAACAAAATTATTAATGAAAGAGGAGACATTATAGCTAATATCATAAAAATCAGAAGGATCACAAGAGACAATTATGAACAATTATATGTCAACAAATTGGGCAACTTAGAAGAAATGAATACATTCCCAGAAATATACAACCTACCCAAGACTGAATCATGAGGAAATAGAAAATCTGGACAGACCAAAGATTAGTAAGGACATTGCATCAGTAATAAAAAACCTTCCAATAACAAAAAAGTCCAGGACTAGACTGCTTCCGTGGTGGATTCTACCAAACAATTAATGAAAAATTAATACCAATACTTCTCAATCTCTTCCAAAAAATATAAAAGGGAACACTTCCAAATTCAATTTATGAGGCCAACATTACCCTGACAATATAAGAAAAGGAAATTATAGGTCAATATCCCTTATAAAAAGAGAGGCAAAAATCCTCAACAAAATATTAGCCAAATTCAACAATACACCACAATCAAGAGGGTTTATTCTAGGGATGCAAGGTTGGTTCAATACTCAAAATCAGTGTGATATACCACATTAACAAAATGAAGGGTAAAAAGCCATATAATCATCTCAACAGATGCAGAAAAAGCATTTGACAAAATTCAAGATCCATTCATGATAAAAGTGCTCAACAAACTGGGTATGGGGACACATACTTCAACATAATAAAGTCCATATATGATACGCCCACAGATGCTCAATGGTGAAAAACTGAAAGCTTTTCCTTTATGATCAGAAACAAGACCAGAATGGCCACTCTTGCCACTTTTATTCAATATAGCATCAAAAGATCTAGCCAGAACTACTATACAAATAATAATAATAAAAATACATAAAAGGCATCCAAATCAGAAAAGACAGAAAACTGTCTCTGTTTGCAGATGACATAATTCTACATATAGAAAATACTAATGATTTCATAAAAAAAAACTGTTAGAATTACTAACAAATTCAGTAAAGTTACAGGATATGAAATCAATAGACTAAATTAGTTGTCTTTCTATACATTAATAACCAACTATCAGGAAGAGAAATTAACAATCGCACTTACAATTGCAACAAAAAGAAAAAAAATAAATTTAACTAAGTGATGAAATGTCCATACGCTGAAAACTATAAGACACTGATGAAATTTAAGAAGACACAAATAACTTCAAAGGTAACACGATGTCAATAAAAACGTATCTATCAATAATCACTCTCAATGTGAAAGGCCTAAATGCGCCCATAAAATGGCACAGGGTTGCAGATTGGATAAAACGACAGGACCCATCCATATGTTGTCTATAAGAGACCCATTTTGAACCTAAAGATACACCCAGACTGAAAGTGAAGGGATGGAGAAGCATCTTTCACGGTAATGGGCCTCAAAAGAAGGCTGGGGTAGCGATTCTCGTATCAGATAAATTAGATTTTAAACTAAAGACTGTAGTCAGAGATACAGAAAGACACTACATAATTCTTAAAGGGACTATCCCCCAAGATGATCTAACAATTGTAAATATCTCTGCCCCCAATATGGGAGCAGCCAATTACATAAGAAAACTGTTAATCAAGATAAAGAGTCATATTGATATGAATACATTAATAGTAGGAGATCTTAACACGCCTCTCTCAGAAATAGAAAGATCATCGAAGCAGAAAATCAATAAAGAAACAAGAGTATTGAATGACACATTGGACCAGAAGGACCTCATAGATATATACAGAACATTCCACCCAAAACAACAGAATACTCATTCTTCTCAAGTGCACATGGAACCTTCTCAAGAATAGACCACATACTGGGTCACAAATCAGGACTCAACCGATACCAAAAGACTGAGATTATCCCCTGCATATTCTCAGATCACGATGCTTTGAAACTGGAGCTCAATCACAAGGAAAAGTTCAGAAGGAACTCAAACACCTGGAAGCTAAAGACCACCTTGCTTAAGAATTCTTGGATCAACCAGGAGATCAAAGAAGAACTGAAACAATTCATGGAAACCAATGAGAATGAAGACACTTCGGTCCAAAACCTATGGTATACAGCAAAGGCGGTCCTAAGGGGGAAATACATAGCCATCCAAGCCTCCCTCAAAAAAATGGAAAAATCCAGAACACAGCAGCTGTCTCTACACCTTAAAGAACTGGAGAATCAACAACAAATCAAACGAACTCCACACATAAGAAGGGAAATAATCAAGATTAGAGCTGAGATCAATGAGGTAGAAACCAGAGATACAGTAGAACGTATCAATGAAACTAGAAGCTGGTTTTTTGAAAGAATCAATAAGATCGATAAAACACTGGCCACACTAATCCAAAAGAAAAGAGAGAAAGCCCAAATTAATAAAATTATGAATGAAAAGGGAGAGATCACAACTAACACCAAGGAAGTAGAAACAATCATCAGAAGTTATTATCAACAGTTATATGCCAATAAGCTAAGCAACCTACATGAAATGGATGCATTCCTGGAAAACTATAAACTCCCAAAATTGAACCAGGAAGAAATCGACAACCTAAATAGACCGATATCTAGTAACGAGATTGAAGCAGTGATCCAAAACCTCCCAAAAAACAAGAGCCCAGGACCTGACGGATTCCCTGGGGAATTCTACCAAACTTTCAAAGAAGAAATAACACATATTCTCCTGAAGCTGTTTCAAAAAATTGAAGCAGAAGGAAAACTTCCAGACTCTTTCTATGAAGCCAGCATTACCCTGATCCCCAAACCAGGCAAAGACCCTAACAAAAAGGAGAATTTCAGACCAATATCACTGATGAATATGGATGCTAAGATTCTCAACAAGATCCTAGCAAACAGGATCCAACAGCACATTAAAAAGATTATCCACCATGACCAAGTGGGATTCATTCCTGGGCTACAAGGATGGTTCAACACTCACAAATCAATCAATGTGATAGAACAAATTAATAAGAAAAGAGAGAAGAACCACATGGTCCTCTCAATTGATGCAGAAAAAGCATTTGACAAAATCCAGCATCCGTTGCTGATTAAAACGCTTCAAAGTATAGGGATAGAGGGAACATTCCTGAACTTCATCAAATCTATGGAAAACCCACAGCAAATATCATCCTCAATGGGAAAAAGCTTGCAGCCTTCCCGTTGAGATCAGGAACACGACAAGGATGCCCACTCTCACCACTCTTGTTCAACATAGTATTAGAAGTCCTAGCAACAGCAATCAGACAACAAAGAGAAATAAAAGGTATCCAAATTGGCAATGAAGAAGTCAAACTCTCTCTCTTCGCAGATGACATGATTCTTTATATGGAAAACCCAAAAGTCTCCACCCCCAAACTACTAGAACTCATACAGCAATTCAGTAACGTGGCAGGATACAAAGTCAATGTACAGAAATCAGTGGCTTTCTTATACACTAACAATGAAAATACAGAAAGGGAAATTAGAGAATCGATTCCATTTACTATAGCACCAAGAACCATAAGATACCTGGGAATAAACCTAACCAAAGAGGTAAAGGATCTATACTCGAGGAACTACAGAACACTCATGAAAGAAATTGAAGAAGACACAAAAAGATGGAAGACCATTCCATGCTCTTGGATCGGAAGAATAAACATTGTTAAAATGTCTATACTGCCTAGAGCAATCTATACTTATTTTAATGACATTCCAATCAAAATTCCACTGGTATTCTTCAAAGAGCTGGAGGAAATAATCCAAAAATTTGTATGGAATCAGAAGAGACCCCGAATCGCTAAGGAAATGTTGAAAAACAAAAATAAAACTGGGGGCATCACGTTACCTGATTTCAAGCTTTACTACAAAGCTGTGATCACCAAGACAGCATGGTACTGGCATAAAAGCAGACACAGAGACCAGTGGAACAGAGTAGAGAGCCCAGATATGGACCCTCAACTCTATGGTCAGTTAATCTTCAACAAAACAGGAAAAAATATCCAGTGGAAAAAAGACAGTCTCTTCAATAAATGGTGCTGGGAAAATTGGGCGGCTATATGTAGAAGAATGAAACTCGACCATTCTCTTACACTGTACACAAAGATAAACTCAAAATGGATAAAAGACCTCAACATGAGACAGGAATCCATCAGAATCCTAGAGGAAAACATAGGCAGTAATCTCTTCGATATCAGCCACAGCAACTTCTTTCAAGATATGTCTCCAAAGGTAAAGGAAACAAAAGCCAAAATAAACTTTTGGGACTTCATCAAAATCAAAAGCTTCTGCACAGCAAAGGAAAAAGTCAAGAAAACAAAGAGGCAACCCACCGAATGGGAGAAGATATTTGCAAATGACAGTACAGACAAAGGATTGATATCCAGGATCTATAAAGAACTCCTCAAACTCAACACACACAAAACAGACAATCATATCAAAAAATGGGCAGAAGATATGAACAGACACTTCTCCAATGAAGACATACAAATGGCTATCAGACACATGAAAAAATGTTCATCATCACTAGCCATCAGGGAGATTCAAATTAAAACCACATTGAAGTATCACCTTACACCACTTAGAATGGTCAAAATTAGGAAGACAGGAAACAACATGTATTGGAGGGGATATGGAGAAAGGGGAACCCTCTTACACTGTTGGTGGGAATGCAAGTTGTTGCAGCCTCTTTGGAGAACAGTGTGGAGATTCCTCAAGAAATTAAAAATAGAACTTCCCTATGACCCTGCAATTGCACTACTGGGTATTTACCCCAAAGATACAGATGTAGTGAAAAGAAGGGCCCTCTGTACCCCAATGTTTATAGCAGCAATGGCCACGGTTGCCAAACTGTGAAAAGAACCAAGATGCCCTTCAATGGACGAATGGATAAGGAAGATGTGATCCAATAAACTATAGAGTATTATGCCTCCATCAGAAAGGATGAATACCCAACTTCTGTAGCAACATGGACGGGACTGGAAGAGATTATGCTGAGTGAAATAAGTCAAGCAGAGAGAGTCAATTATCATATGGTTTCACTTATTTGTGGAGCATAACAAATAGCATGGAGGACATGGGGAGTTAGGAGAAGGGAGTTGGGGGAAATTGGAAGGGGAGGCGAACAATGAGAGACTATGGACTCTGAAAAACAATCTGAAGGGTTTGAAGAGGTGGGGGGAACCAGGTGGTTGGTATTAGAGAGGGCACGGATTGCATGGAGCACTGGGTGTGGTACAAAAACAATGAATCCTGTTATGCTGAAAATTAAAAAAAAAAAAAGAAGAATGTAAAATAGCTCATTAGTAATTTTTAAATATTGATCACATTGTCATTGAAACACTACTATTTTGGGGAAATTGGGTTAAATAAAACTCATTATTCAATTTAAAAAAAATTCGGTCAATAAAACAAAACTGGATTCAAAAAAAAAAGAAGACACAAATAAATGGAAATATATTCTCTTAAAAGAATATATTTTATTTAAAATTAAATTAAAAGAATTATTATTATTAAAATATCTAAACTAACAAAGGAATGTATAGATTCAATGCAATTCCTATCAAAATTCCAATGACATTTTTCACAGAAATAGAACAAACAATCCTAAAATATGTATGGAACCACAAAAGACCCCAAATGGCCAAAGCAATCTTGAGAAAGAACAAGGCTAGAGGAATCAAAGTTCCTGCTTCAAACTGTATTATACAACTATAGTAATCAAAATAATACAGTATTGGCTAAGAATAGGCACATAGATTAGTAAAAACGGAATAGAGGGCCCAGAAAAAAAACTCATGCATATATGCTCAATTAAATTACAACAAAGGAGTCTAGAATATACAATGGGGGAAAGGGCAGTCTCTTCAAGAAATGGTGCCGGAAAAACTGGATAACAATATGCAAAAGAATGAAATTGGATCACTATTATATATCATACACAAAAATAAACTCAAAATGGATTAAAGATCTAAATGTGAGACATGAAACCATAAAACTCCTAGAAAAAGACATCAGCGGTAATTTCTTTGACATTGACCTTAGCAATATTTTTCTAGATATGTCTCCTGAGGCAAGGGAAACAAAAGAAGAAATAAACTACCAGGACTATACCAAAATAAAAAGCTTTTGCACAGTGAAGAAAACCATCAACAAAACGAAAGGCAACCTACTGAATGGGAGAAGCTACTCATAAATGATATATTCAATAAAGGATCAATATCCAAAATATATAAAGAACTTGTATAACTCAATAATAAAAAAGCAAACAATTTGATTAAGAGAATGGGCAGAGGAACTGAACAGACATTTTACTATAGAATACATCAAAATGGCCATCAGGTACATGAAAAGGGGTTCAACATCACTAACCACCAGGGAAATACAAATCAAAACCACAATGAGATATCCTTTGCTCCTCTTACAATCCAAATTTTATGGGTGAAATTTTAACTGGAGAGACATGGCATCCTTTAGGTTTATTTTAGTTAACTGATCAACATTTATTAGTAGTGGTATTTGAATTGTCTGAATGGCACTGCTCAGTAGAAAGGGCACACTTCCATTTGTTTATATCTTTTTTTCTTATTTTCATAACATAGTTATTGGCCTAAGATGAAAACTTAGTGTCTGTATTGATTTAATTCATATTTTAAGAACTGTAACTATAAAACTGTAACTAGAACAAGATTGATCTATATGATCTCCTAAAACCCTTTGTAAATCAATATGGAAAAGAACTGAGGCATCTGTGTCTATTTAAATGACTAAAGGATGTATTTTGATCAGTTAAGATAATGGATGTTGATAGTTCATTTGAACTATAAAACATTATGCAAATGTAAAGCATTGCCACAATCTGAGGAAAGACTGCTTGTAAGCCTCCTCTAGGCTTCATCCTTCAAGTTTTCAGTTTTATTGCAGAAAGAGGCTATGAAGCAGAGGTGGGGGGGGGGGAGATGGGTTCAGGGGCAGGTGTCGTTTTGACTGGACTCCCCTGGTGTACTCTCACTCATGTTGAAATACTTTTACAGTCTCATTTCTACTAACCACCATAGTATTTTCCCAAATAGGGTACTCACATCTTAGGCTTTCTGCTGGGAACTGAGAAAAGGGTATTGGCAATGCCTAATGTGCAGTTTTCTGCAGCACAGAAAGCTCTTTCCACTACATTAATTCAGTCCCCTCAACAGCTTTTTGAGGGTGGCAGTTTTCATGTCTTTTGTAGATATAAAGAAATGGATATTGGAGTTAATACGATTCATTTATGATCTAATCCCTAGTAGTGGCAGATGCAAGAATTTGATGCAAAATCATGAGTTCTTTATACCACCCCATGTGAGAGATTAGTGTTTGGCCCATTTCCACCAAGGCAAAATGTTGTTCAATATTAGACTCATCATTAGCACATTTATTAGGAGACTGAGAAAAATAGAAAAGCAAACGAAACTCAAGCTGCTCATTTGTAACTTCACTGAAGGGAGGAGTAGATTAAAACCTATACAATATGAAATTTTGGATTTTCTACATACTATTACAATCTGTGAAGCTGAATAAATAAATGATTATAATTAATAAAAATCAAGGACTATTGTTTTTCTTTCAGTAATGACTGAGTGGTTACTATCAGACTAACTTTCCCATAGATAACAATAATAATGCTAGACAAAATTTTTTTTAAAAACTATCTGAAAGTACTAGAGAGTGACAAAAAGCAAGCAGGAACTGAAGGGGACTGTACACTTGGAAGAAGCAAATATCATGTGTGAATTTTCTGTTTTTATGGCTTTGGTGAGCATAGACGTTATACTACATAAAAGGACTAAAATTTAAAGAATAAATTAAAACAGGCAATGTTCATAGCAATCTGACTGCCTTGAGGTACTGTAACCATGAGTGACCATGGCAGTTGGGAAGTGAGAGGAGGAAACCTTGGAAGGGACTGAGGGAGAGGAGAAGCTTCAAATTCTGCATATAAACTCCACCCATGACCCCTAAAAACTATACATGTGCAGCTCTGTTTGAAGCAGCACCATTAAGAATGAAGTAACTAAATATAAAATTTCAGCTGCCATCCATCACAGAGAAAATAAGACAGCATAGGCCAAATATGTGTCCCACCTCAAGGGACTAATGTCCTTACAAAGGTAGCCCAGAGAGCTCCTTCATCCCTTTGTAATGTGTAGAGATAGAGTGAAAATAAAAACATCTAAAAACCAGGAAGCAGGTCCTCATGTGACAATAAATCTAGTGCTACATTGATCGTCGATGTCCAGCCTCCAGAAGTATAAGAAATAAATTTCTGATGTTTATAAGTTACCCAGTATATGGTATTTTTGTTATAGCAGCCTGAAGAGACTAAGACATAAGAGTTTGAAGTTGTGTCCTAAAACAAAAAATCAATACTCTTTGAAGTAATTTAACAGAATCCAGAGATTCTATCATTCATAATGTGTGGGATACAAATGAAAAATTACTAGGCATATTTAAGAGACAGGAAAATGTGACCCACACTTAAAAGAAAAGGCATTCAATGGAGATTAACACAGATGAACCAGATGTTCAAATTAGTATACAGGGAGTTTAAAGTAGGAATTAACAATATGCAGTATATAAAGGAACATATACTCTTTTTTTTTAAGATTTTATTTATTTATTTGACAGACAGAGATCACAAGTAGGCAGAGAAGCAGGCAGAGGAGGAAGCAGGTTCCCTGCTGAGCAGAGAGCCTGATGCAGGACTCGATCCCAGGACCCTGGGATCATGACCTGAGCTGAAGGCAGAGGCTTAACCCACTGAGCCACCCAGGCGCCAAGGAACATATACTCTTAATAAGCAAATAAGAAATCTCTCAAAGAAATATAAACTATACATATGAAAAGAATGAAACAGACATTCCAGAACTACAAAATACACTATCTAAAGTTGTATTTCATATGGGCTTAATGATGCTTGAGATGACAGAAGAACCAGTAAATGTGAAGATATATATATATATATATATATATATATATATATATATATATATCATCCAGGTTGAAAAACAGAACAAAACAACGGGGGATAAAGCAGAACCTCAAGTACATCTGTGCCACTACTAAAATGTTTAGCATTTGTGAAATTGTAATGTCAAAAAGAAAAGTAAAAAATTGGGCAAAAAATTTTAAGGACTCAATGGCCAAAAATATCCTAAGTTTGGTGAAAGTTTAAGTTCATAGAGTCAAGAAGTTTAGTAAACTCCCATCAGCATAAATATGGGCATATAATAGTCAAATAAAATCTTGAAAACAAACAGAAACAATGACACACTACAAACAGCTTAGCATCAATTTGAATATTGCTGACTTCTCATAAGAAACAATGAAAATCAGAAGAAAATTGTTCATTTTTAGAATGCTGAGAGAAAAAAAATTATCAACCCAGAATTTTATATGCACAGACGTTTCATAATAAAACCAAAAGAATCTTCTGCCAACCGACTTTCACTGAAAGGTGAGAGGAATGAGGTCAAGTAGGAATAAAGAACAATGGAAATAGTAAACATATGAGTGAATGTAAGAGACTGTTTTTTTCTTATTTCTTTAAAATACACATGGTTATTTAAAAAATCATAAAATTCTGTCATGGAGCTTATAACATAGGTAAATGTAATACACATAAGAGCTAAATCATAAAGAAGCAGAGAGGTGGCAAATGGACCTAGGTAATTGTAAGAGTCTTATGTTTTACATCTTTTGGTATATACATGTAAACTGAAAATTTAAGGATGTCTACTGTAATCCCTAGAACAGCCACTACAACTAGAAAGCCTACAGATGAAATGGTATTGTTTATTTATTCAAAACATGGTGGAAAAGGAAGAACAGAGGATGAACAATCAGATGGTACAGACAGAAAGCAAATAAAACATAGCAGACTTAAATCCAACCACAACAATACAGTTGACCCTTGAACAATTTGGGTTTGAACTATGTGAGTCCACTTATATGTAGATTTTTTACAGCACTATACTATAAATGTATTTCCTGTTCCTTATGATTTCCTTAATAATATGTTCTTTACTCTAGCTTACTTTATTGTAAGAATACAGCTATAATAAATATACAAAATCTGTGTTAATTGAATGTTTATCAGTAAGGCTTCTGGTCAATAGAAGGCTATTAGTAGTTAAGTTTTGGGGCATCAAAAGTTATACATAAATTTTTTACCGTGAAGGGGTCAGTGCCCCTAACCCTTGCATTATTCAAGTGTCAGCTGGTAATTATATTAAATGTTAAAGGGCTAAACATTCAAAGTAAAAAGCCAGGAATTGGGAGGGGGTGGAATTTTAATTTAGTAGCAAGAAGAAAATCAGAGAAATCTTAGACCGGCAACTTTACTTCTGATTATACAGATTGTTGAATTCTACATTGATTTACCCATGAGACTGTGTAGGTTCTCATGTTTTTTGAATGGTTTGGGTGTCCTTCCTTTCTAGCAAGCATATATAATCTCTAGAAAATGTCCTTAAATTCAAATTTGAAGAAACAGAGGTTAGGGTCTGAGTGCTTCCTCTCCCAGAGGGCTATGGGATTTTTTTTTTTTTAAGATTTTATTTATTTTTTGACAGAGATCACAAGTAGGGAGAGAGGCAGGCAGAGAGAGAGGAAGGGAAGCAGTCTCCCCGCTGAGCAGAGAGCCTGATGTGGGACTCAATCCCAGGACCCTGAGATCATGACCTGAGCCGAAGGCAGTGGCTTAACCCACTGAGCCACCCAGGCACCCCAGGGCTGTGGGATTCTATTGCAAATTTCTTCCTACTGTCCAGCATTGCATACAATAAGATTTAATTTGCCTATTTGACTTGCATATAAACAACTCAGAGGGCCATCCATGAGACCTTTTATAGGACAAAGATTAGACTCCCCAGATTAAGAAAAAAATTATACTATGATTATTATAATTCCCTGGATAACTGCCTTTCTTTTAGTAAGACTGAAAACTCTGTCTTATTCCTTCTTATTTCCCCGGAAAATTAAGCCAGTGACTGGCACAACCATGGGCATTAAATAAATGACACAATATGATTCCGGGTCCTAGAAGTAATTTAAGACTGCCTCTTAAATACATTTACCTGTATATTATTTATTAACTTTTAAAACTACTTTTATTAATGAATAATTTTATATAATAAAAAGTTCCCATTTTAAAAGTATAGTTTGGGGGCGCCTGGGTGGTTCAGTGGGTTAAAGCCTCTGCCTTCGGCTCAGGTCATGATCCCAGGGTCCTGGGATCAAGCCCCACATCAGCAGAGAGGCTGCTTCCCTTCCTCTCTCTCTGCCTGCCTCTCTTCTTAATTGTGATCTCTGTCTGTCAAATAAATAAATAAAATCTTTTAAAAAAAAAGTATAGTTTGATGAGCTAAATGTATACACACATGCAACCATCAATACAATCAAGACATTTGTATATGGGGAACAATGCTAGAAATTATATCAATAAGAAAAGCCTAAAACTCTTCAGCATAAAGAATTGGTTCCCTTATTTTCATTTTTTTCTTACCAGATTGATGTTTCAAATTCTAGGCAGTACTGTATGTAGTAAACCCTAAAGATTCCACCAAAACCTATCAGAAATGATAAATGAATTCAGTAAAGTCATAAGATATAAAATCAACCTACAGAAATCTGCTGCATTCCTACACAATAATAATGAAGCAGCAGAAAGTGAAATTAAGAGGGGTGCATGGAGGGCTCAGTCAGTTATGCATCTAACTCCTCCTCTTCTTTTTTTTTTTTTTTAAAGATTTTATTTATTTATTTCAGAGAGTGAGTAAGAGAGAACATGAGTGGGGGAGGAGCAGACTCCCCACTAAGCACAGAGCCCAGTGTGGGGCTTGATGTGGGGCTTGATGCAGGGCTCAATCTCTGTACTTCGGGATCAGGACCTGAGCCAAAGGCAGATGCTTAACTGACTGAGCCAGGGACCCCCACATCTAACTCTTGATCTCAGCTCAGGTCTTGATCTTGGAGTTGTGAGTTCAAGCCTTATGTTGGGCTCCATGCTGGGCATAGAGCCTACTTGAAAAAAAAAAAAAAAGTGAAATTAAGAAAACAATACCACTTACAATTGCTCTGAAAACAATAAAATATCTAGGAATAAACTTAATGAAAGGGGTAAAAAACCTATACTCTGAAAACTATAAAACATTGATGACAATACAAAGAATGGAAGAACATTCCATGCTCACGGATTGGAAGAACAAATATTGTTAAAATGTCTATATTACCCAAAGCAATCTAAAAATTTAATGCAATCCTTATCAAAATACCAACAACATTTTTTACAGAACTAGAGCAAACAATCCTAAAATTTGTATGGAACCACAAAAGACCTTGAAGAGCCAAAGCAATGTTGAGAAAGAAAAACAAGGCTGGAGGTACCACAATTCCAGATTTCAAGTTACATTACAAAGCAGTAGTAATTAAAACAGTATGGTACTAGCACAAAAATAAATACATAGATCAGCAGAATAGAATAGAGAGCCCAGAAATAAATCCATAATCACATGATCAGTTACTCTTCAACAAAGGGGGAATGAATATACAATGGGAAAAAAAAGTCTCTTCAACAAATGGTCTTGGGAAAACTGGTCACCCAGTTGCAAAAGGATGAAACTGGACCACTTTCACCATTCACAAAAATAAATATGGATTAAAGACCTAAATGTGAGACTGGTGACCATAAAAATCCTTGAAGAGAACACAGGCAGTAATCTCTCCGACATCACCTGCAGCAACATTTTTCTAGACATGTATCCTAAGGCAAGGGAAGCAAAAGCAAAAATAAACTATTAGGACTTCATCAAAATAGAAACCTTCTGGACAGCAAAGGAAACAATCAATAACACTAAAAGGCAACTTTTGGAATGGGATATTTGCAAATGAGATATCCAGTAAAGGGTTGGTATCCAAAATATGTAAAGAACTGATACAATTCAACACCCAAAAAATAATCCAATTAAAAAATGGGCAGAAGACATGAACAGACATTTCTCCAAAGAAGACATACAGATGGCCAACAGAACATAAAAAGAAGTTCATCACTTACCATCAGGGACATGCAAATCAAAACTACAAGGAGGTATCACCCCACACCTGTCAGGGTGGCTAAAATAAAAAAAAAAAAAGAAACAAGTGTTGGTTAGGGATGTGGAGAAAAAGGAAGATTCTCGCACTGTTAGTAGAAATGCAAACTGGTGTAGCCACTGTGAAAAACAGTAGGGAGATTCCTCAAGAAGTTAAAAATATAACTACCCTATGATCCAAGAATTGTGCTACTGGGTATTTACCCCCAAAATACAAAAGCATTACTTCAAAGGGATACATGTACTCCTATGTTTACTGCAGTATTATTTACAATACCCAAACTATGAAAGCAGCACAAATGTCCATTGATAGATGAATGGATACAGAAGATACACACATATATGTACATATGTATGTATGTACGTATGTGCACATATACATATATGCACGTATACATACATGTATGTATATATACATGTACATATGTGTATATATACACGTATACATATATACATACCATGGAATATTATTCAGTCATAAAAAAAGAAGAAATCTTGCAGTGGATAGAGCTAGACAGTATAATGTCATGTGAAATAAGCCAGAGAAAGACAAACACCAGATGATTTCAATCATCTGTGGAATTTAACAAACAAAACAAACGAGTGGGGAGAGTAAAATCAAGGAACAGACTGTTATCTATAGAGAACAAACTGATGGTTACCAGAGGGGAGATGGGTGGGGGTGGGGATGGGAGAATTAGGGGATGAGGATTAAAGAGTACACTTATCAGGATGAAAAAAAAAATAAAATGAAATGAAAAAAAAATTCTCTTAATCAAAAACAAAAACACACCAAGAGGCAGGCCTAACAATAGCATCTTCTGAGAGCCCCAAAGCTGGAGAATTTCAAAGCAGATTAGCTGTGTTATGGTCAGTGGGTTTAAAAAAAAAAAGATGGAAAAAAAAGACAAATTCTAAGTAGATCCTTGGCAACAAAGGAAGTCAAGAATTCTGGCCCTGATTTCACACAGTTAACAGAAATTTGCCAATTATTTAATGTGCATGTGGCACTGTGGTCGCTAGAGAGATCTATGAGTGAGACAGTACTTGTTTTCCAAGAGGTCACAATCTCCTTGGGATTAAGGTGATACAAAAATAATCATAAACCAAGTGTACGTGTCACAGAGAGACACATGGGGAATACTAATTGAGGTTTCAATTTTTTAAGAGACCAGCCATATCTTTAAAACATATTTGGTGTTTATTAAAATAATCTAGTGTGGTAATCTCTGGAAGTCAAAGAATATTAGAATGAAGGAACCAGACCTTTCTTATTTTTGCTGTTGTTTAAAGTAGTTAGAAAACTTGCGAAGACAAGTCTATGACTTGCTTACATTCCAGACTCAGTCTCTTAGTCAGGAACCACAGCTTCCCACTAACAGTGGCATAAAATGGGTTTCTGGAATGTGAGAATGATGGAAGAAGTAGCTAAGGTCCAAAGTTGAGGTGGCCTTCCTTCCCTGAGAATGTAGAAATCACACCAGGACAAACAAAAAAGAGAGTGGAGTGGGTTTGGCAATGGACTTCAGGGATTGTCCAGAATTAGAAAGTTAAGATGATAATTCTGGGCTCAAAAACAAAGTGGTACTCAGATCCATCCTCACTGATTGGGAAGAAAGGAGTCCTCCTCCTAGAGTTGAAATGAAGTGTCCTCCTCCTTGCTAACCCCATGGGAAACTGTCCTGCACGCAGCTGGAACTGGAAGTCTATGTAGACATGTACACCCTGTATAAACTAGACCAAAAATTCCCTTGGTCACTGATTATGCTCAGCTTTCAGTCTTCTGCAGAAAAGTGGATTGGATGACCCCAGCTTTTAGCTGTGGCAACTTGGGGGCGGGAGAGCCCCGTTGTGTCTGGCAGAGGTCACAGGCAGGATCCTGAAGGGAAAGGTGTGAGGACTGGGGGCAGCTAGGAGGGGAGTCAGAGTAGGACCCAAAAGACAATCCATTGACGTGACTGACTTTGATCTGGTCGACAGCCCTTTGTAAAGGAGCCAGTTGGTTTTCTGGAGATAGGAAGAAGAGGTGTTCTGGGTTCTGGTCCTCGTCTGTGGGAATGAATCAGGGGCAACGGAATAAATGGTCGCTTATTATCCAGTAGTGAGCCTCCTGAGTCCTCCCCAGCTACTCCTTCTTGGGCTACCATCTATCTTTGCAAAACCCTGGGTGTTGGTGCTGAAACGCAGGATCTGGTTGGAGGATGCCCACCTGCCCCCAGCTAATCTGCCCCACCTCCCCTCACTCCTCCCTCCTTACTAGCCCAAAATAGTTGCCGGGGGCCAGTCAACATCTGGCCAGGTTAGAACAGGCGCAGGAACTCACCTTTGCGACCTCGTTTTTGCATTTGGACTCCTGATGGGGTGCATCCACGCCAATGAGAATCTTACAGATTCTAACTCCTATGCTTTTGATGGTATGGGGAGAGGGACTTCCTCTGACTCAGTGTATAAACAATGATTCCTGAAGAGGTGCGCCCAGGTTACACAGCCTGCAGGCGGTGCCCGCGGACCAGAGGGCACGGTATGGGCCCCGACGCGGTGCGGGGCTGAGGGTAGCCGGCTCACTTCTGAGGCCGCTGGTGGCCAGGACACCTCAAAACCACACCGAATCTCGTAGCTTCGGGCGCCCAGGACGCGCAAGGTACGCTTCGGGGGCGGTCCTGCCTGACCCCGGAAGAGAAAGTTGTTTTGGGGAAGGGGAGCGAGGAGCCGAGAGCGAGTTAAGTAACTAAAAATCAAAGTTGTTCTGCTCCCCTCACGCCATCTCTCCTCTGCTTCATCTTTATCTCAAGCTCCACTGGAGTCGGGCTTCCTCGGAGGGCCCGGCGCTCCTCGAGTCCCAGCCCGAGTAGGGGGACACCGTGCACCCGGCCCACAGGTTTCGACCCTCTCTGGCTCCGGGTCTCCAGGAAAACCCGGAGCGGAGCATCCCCCGGGCCGGGAAACGCCCTCGCGCGCGCCCACTGGCGCGCATGCTCAGTCGCGCGGCAGCCGCGAGTAGGAAGCTCCGCGAGGCAGTAGCGGCAGCGGCGGCGCGACGGGAGGGTGGGAGGAGACGCACCCGCTGGCGGGCGGGGGCGCTGGGACGCGGCTGGGGCTCCCGCCCGAGGTTCCTGGGAGTGTTTGGGACCGTGAACCCCGGCGCGAGGAGCTAGCGAGCACGGGAGCCAACGAGTGCGGAGTGGACAGCGGGCGGAGCGGAGCCGCGGGACGGAGCGGGCTCAGAGCCCGAGTCTCCGCGACTCGGCTCGGGACCCGGCGGCGGGGGCGGCGATGTTTCACTGCATCCCCCTGTGGCGGTGCAACCGTCATGTGGAGACCATCGACAGGCGCCACTGCTCGCTGGTCTATGTCCCCGAGGAGATCTACCGCTACGCCCGCAGCCTGGAGGAGCTGCTGCTGGACGCCAACCAGCTCCGCGAGCTGCCAGAGGTGAGTGTCCGGTCTCACCTGCGCGCAGTCTTCGGGAGAACACCGACGAGCCTGGCCAGCCCTCTCCCCCTCTTTCCCTCTCCTCCCCACTCTGCCCTCCTCCCATCTCCAGATCCGGGCCGCAGGTCCCACAGAACCACCACTACCTGTATTCACCTGCTTCTTCCTCCCTTACTCCTCCCCACCCCCACCGTCTGCATTAAAAGTTCCTTGTCGTTTTGTACAAAGTGAGCGACTTGCTATTTTCCCAGTAGTCACTGGAGCTTGTGCGACTAGGGAAACGTTCTGGTCTGGTAAGTAGTTTAGATACACGTCTAAGTACTAACAGCTGGTCCCGATACCCGGGCAGGTGAGGAGCCAGGTGGCTCCGGCTGTTCCCGGGTGAAAGGACAGAGCGTGGCATCCGCTCCCTGGGCAGTTTTCCCTGCGCTGCATTCCCAGATCACTGGATCACTGGCCAGGGCGCGCTTACCCGTTGGCTCCGACAGGTCCGGTGGAGGTGGGCAGCCCTCAGGAGAGTCGCACTGTCTCGGCATCTTCCGAGGAATGTGCCCTGGGCCTTATCGCTGGTGGCCAGTGCTTGAAAGTGGTGTAGTTTGGCTGGCCGGTCTTGACTCCGGGACTGGTCGAGAATTGGGGGTGGGTAGGAGGAGAGCTATGCTTTGGGAGCTGTGGGCAGGTGCCCGCTGCTGGGCCCCTGCCTGCGTGGACCTGTTGCGTGGAAGGAGCCGCTGTGAATGTCAGCAGAGGCCGTGCCTGACGGGCCAGTCTTGCAGCTGCCTCTCCCAAAGCGGGTACCTTCAGCCTGCTGACTTCTGTCCTTGCAGTGATGCGTTACCTCTTCGGAGTTGTTTACGTAAATTAATCAGTGGGCTGAGGCCGAACTTGTTAAGGGACAGATGCTGATTGAGCTCTAATGGAGGGTCTGCGACTGCGAACTTTTAATCTTCGAACTTGCGCCGGGAATTTAACTTGAGTAAAGCTCGAAGAGGAAGGTATCGCAAATCCAAGGGTGTGCAGGAAGTCGGCGTGCAGTAATCCAAAGGTGTGCAGGAAGTAGGGAGACTAGACTGCTGGGAGTCGGGGGGAGGATCCGAGGCCTGGAGTTGGAACACAGATATCTTTCTTGTCCTTTAGTGATCATGAGGCCGAGGCACTGTCACAGAAACACTCGCTAGTCAAATGATCTGGCTTGTTAAAATGACCTGATACCTTCTTCAGCCCTGCCGGAGTGTTTTAAAAAGGAGAACAGTGTGCTTTTTCTTAATATTTCAGGTATTATTCTTGGATTAACTTTTCCTTGGTTCATGTGGAATTGGATGGTTTGCTCTGTGTAATCACGCAGATTATCCTCACTGGGATCTTTGCAAAGCGCCCCCCCCCCCCCCAGCTTTATTTAGCTTAGAAGCAGAAAAGCCATCCAATTCCCCCAGGCATTTATTATTTTGCAGGCATTTCCAAAAACATGGCTTTGTCTGGCCTTTAACTTCCTTAAATTTGACTTGAAAGTCATAAGCTCACTTGCTGCCTTAAGTTGTAAATAAGTTTTAGGCATTGCTATTGCCAGAAATACAGACTATATTATTTAATACTTTTCAAGTGTGTCAGAATGAAGTTATTAAAAGATTGAGTGAAAAGCTATTTAACTAGAAATGTTTTGGTGTTCCTTGTGGTATTTTTGTTTGTTTGTTTGTTTTAGTAGAATTGGAAGATTTCCTTTGACTGGATTGGCTTTTCACTCTCTTCTGCAAAGTTTGTGGGTTTTCCTGTAATGTTGGGGAATTCAGCTTCGTAAGGGGAAATTATGGGTTTTGAAAGTGTTAGGTATCCCTACTGATCCTAACTGGGAACTTCTCAGAAGCTCAAAATAGTCTGATAGCACTCTATAGATACAGCAAATAAACATGCTTTTCAGAGACTAAAGGTGGTCTTGCTTATGGTAATTATTGCTCTTAGAGCTCTGAAATTAGTTTTATGGTTTCTAGGTTGTTGAAAACCTGTTACTTCATGACTTATTGTGTCTGGGTGCCTGGATTTGTATAAACCAGACAGGAACAACCACCTTGAAAGCTCAGATATTTCATTCAAAGGTACAGCCTTTCCTTGGGCTGTTATTTCACCTCTGAGATCTGTAGTGCTCATTAGCACTGCTTGCTGCTGTCCCTGCCCTCTCCTCCAACCCCTTTCTCTTTACCTGCCCCATCACTAGGGGGCCTCTTTTTGCTGACAGACCCCCAAGGTCCTTGTGGTGGTCATGCTGGCTATCTGTTCTCTTCTCTGTAATTTATTTGGAAGCACAGACAAGGGGGAACACTGCACCCCCTACCCCAACAGCAAAGATACACACACTATCCGGGCTTCAGAATGATGAAAAGGTTTGTAACCTCTGACTTGATCCAACTTCCTTGTTTTGCAAATTGAAACTCAGACCTGAAGTGACTTTTTCAAGGCTGTCCAGGTGGATAGTTGTCGTTCCCTTCCGCCCCACCACCCCCCGCCCCGTTTTGCACCTTTGGACACCTAGGAGGAACCTGGCATATTCAGTTTCTCAAACCCATTAAAACCTCAGTTATTTGACCCCTCCTGTTTTACTCACATCATTAAGCCTGGCCTCTGCCAAACAGTTATTCACCTTTCGTCATTTGTCATTGGTGGGGGTATAGAGATTAAAGAAGGTATGATTCTTAGGAGCTAGTCACAGCTTTGTGCAGAGACAGATGTGGTGAGTGTGGAGTGGAGGGGGCATCGCAGTTCGCTTGATGGTTACTTACCTAACCTAACCTTTTGCTGAATCTGCATCCCCATCCTCAACAGGCTGTCTACCTTGTGATAGCCTCTCAGTGCTGCTCTTCCGCAGGGAGGGCTTGGGAGATTAGCCTGACCCCAGATAGGTGATAGTCTCACCATCCCGTTCCCATCCACCATCTCCTTCCCACTTCCTCCCAGCTAGATCTCTGTGGCATGTGTGTTAACAGAGACAGTCTCTAAACTCCTTGAGACGCTGGTGTGTTTTTGCTTATTCTTAGGAGTGAGCACAGAGCCTGGCACCCAGTACGTCCTGCTCAGTAAACAGCTTTTATCTGTTGAATGAATTTAGCCAAGTCGGATACAAATCTTCCTCCTTTGGTTCTTTCTCTTCCCTTGAGCATATCACTGCTCTGACATCTATCCTTTTCTAATATAGTCTGAGAACATTCAAGTTGGGAGTGATTTTTTTCAGAACTGTCTAGCTGGTTAGACACACGGTCTCTGGCTGCTTCAAGCTGGAAAGCACTTCAGAAGTTAAAGGTCATTGATATGGCGGAGCTGTTTTGTCTTCTACAAGATCCTCCGCCCCACTGTGTACCTCCTCAGTGTTTCTGACACCATCAATTTTCCCTTCAAGGTGCATGGATTGTTGAATACCTTGGCATATGTGTGTTTTACTGTGCTCTCTCTGGCTCCAATACAGAGCCTCGTCTAATGGGCAGCAAATATTTTGAATGAATGCTGTTGAGCCTAGGAAGCGTATAAAACTGAGCTTCATCTTGTACCTGCTTTTTTTTTTTTTTTAAAGATTTTATTTATTTATTTGACAGAGAGAGATCACAAGTAGGCACAGAGGCAGGCACAGAGAGAGAGGGGGAAGCAGGCTCCCTGCTGAGCAGAGAGCCCGATGTGGGGCTCGATCCCAGGACCCTGAGATCATGACCTGAGCCAAAGGCAGAGGCTTAACCCACTGAGCCAGCCAGGCGCCCCTGCTACCTGCTCTTAATTAGAGTTCAGTTGGCCTTTTGATGATGGCCAGATGACATTATCTCAAATATCTACTCCCTCCCATTATTCTTTCTCATATCCTGCTTAATTTTTTCCCCAGCCCTTAGAGCACTATTACTACCTAACTCTAGACTATATGCTTGCTTACTTGTTCTTTGTCTCCCCAACTAGAACGTCAGCTCCATGAGGACGGGGATGTTTTTGTTCATGGCTGAACCTAGGACAGTATCTGGTATATAGTGGGCACTCACATGCTTGTTGCATGGATGAGTCTTCCCATGTGATGTCATGGGTAGTCTGCCCCTCTTTCTCAGCCATTGTGTTCCCTTCCCTACAGTCTCACAGCTCCTGTACACAAATCTATTGAAACTAGTCATGGCATAAAGTCATTCTGAATTCAGTAGTTTTGTCTTACCAGTCTTCTCCATTTCTTCTGTGCTGGGCACGTTTGTCTTCTGTTTTTGAAATAATTTTTATACATTGTAAACATAATTTCTCACTATGACTTCAACATCTCCAACTGTAACCTATTAAGAGGATATCCATTCCCACTTGGAATAAGTCCCTTTTGTCTTAAATTTACCATGTTTCAATTTAGGTCTGTCTCCTGCAGTTCAGTTTCTGATGGGTGGTACAGCCATTCTTCCTAGCTGACAAGTCTGTGGACCAAGGCTCTTTGGACTTGTCTTGAAGGAGCAGAGGCCAGGGGTGCTGGAATAAGAGCTTAAATGCTGCTCCATCACTTGGACTCTTTCTCCAGGACTAGGTTTCCTCACTTATCATTTTAGTACCTGCTTTTTTAGGGTTATTCTGGGGACTAAAGAGAGAATGCATTCAGAGCACTTACAGTCAAATATAAGATGTCTGTCTTTGTAGATACTATGATAAGACCCTTTTTAAAAATATAAAACAATGTTTCTTAACCTGGAATTGGAAAACATTTTCCTGGGAGTTTGTAAATGATTTTTTTTTAAACCAGAATTAAAACTTTAATGTTCTCTTCAAAGATAATTTAAAAAAATAGATTCCATATATCTAGATGAAGTCACAAATGAGTAGAGCCATAAGATCTTTAGTAGTGTCATAATCTGTGTTTGATTGAGCACTCCCTTAATTGTTTCTAGCCAAGGGGGAAAAGAACAGACGTGGGCTTATTGTAGAAATCATGTGCTTGTGTCAGGTGATCGCTGGAAGTTCCATGAACAAAGGTTTCATGGCCGTTTGTTAGAGAAGAGTGATGGGTAGCTGAAGGGGTCACAGAGCCCGTGGTGGCGCAGGCAGACAGGAACCTGCTCCGAGGTATTGCTGTACCGTTGTATGCAGCCATGCGAGGACTGCAGAATTGCATCATTGTCATCTGTCACGTTAGATTAATGTTGAGTTCTTTCTGGTTGGTTTTTGTCAGATTTTTACCTTGATTCACCTTCTAGTTTTGTAAGAGCTAAAGCACAGGGAGGACATACCTAGTTTTATGTTTAGACATACTTAAATAACATTATCATAAAAATAACTTAAGTCAAAGCTTAAGAAGAAGGGAGCCCAAGAGAGAGCTTCCCCCTAAAAGTGATGATCCACACATTTGTCAAGATAAGAAAGCTGTTTTCATTTCTCAGACACCTTGTTATACAGTTTAGCTCTTAATTGTTTGTGATTCTCTCTCTTTTTGTAAATAAAAGATTTTATTTATTTGACAGAACGAGCACGCAGGCAGGAGAGCACAAGCAGGGGGCGGGGCAGAGGGAGCAGGAGAGGGAGAAGCAGACTCCCTGCTGAGCAGGAAGCCTTTGGTGGGGGGGGGGGGGGGGGGCTCTATCCCAGGACCCTGCGATTATAACCTGAACTGAAGGCAGACCCTTAAGCACTTAACAGACTGAGCCATCCAGGAGCCCAATTGTTTGTGATTCTCTTCTGTGTTCTTTTAACTCCCCTTCTACCTCTCGCCTGCCCTCAATTCGCCCCCTCCTTTTGTAGGTAAGGACACTGACCTAGAGAAGTTGTAATTTGCCTTGGGTAAGTGGAAGGTAGACTTTGTCTGATTAAGAGACATTGAGTGAGTACCTGGTACTTATTAAGTAGAAGAACATCACTTACTGAGATTTCACTGAGCTCCAGACATTAGCTACTTAAGTTATTTCTCTTAAATTGAGTAACAACACATTTAGCCATTATGATTTCAGTTTTTTTGCAAAGTTTTTTTTTTTCCTTTTTTTTTTTTTTTTTTTGCAAAGGCAGGAATTGAGACTTATTTAAGAAAATTATTTAAGAATCTTGTTAGGGGAAGTTGGTCAAGGTCAGTTCTGGAGCTGATGTTGGACTCCTAACTCTGTGTGAGCATTTACCACCTGGGAGCCCACCTGGGAGCAAGGAGGCCTGGCACTGTGTCAAAGCTTAGGAGCGAGCCTGTACGGAAAGCTCTTGGCAACCTTGAGGAGTCTCACACTCTCTGAGGAGCTGAACGAAGGCTTTAGAGGTGGTGACATTCACGCTAGACTGGAAGGAAGAAAAAAGCACGTCAGCTGTTGAGAAACCCCAGTCCTTTCCAGAATGCTCGAGTGGGTGACACCTGAGTGGAAGGGAGTGGCTGGAGAGGAACCTGGGGCCAGATCATGAAAGGCTCTTGACAGTTTTGCGAAGGAGGTGTACCCTGTCCTCCTGGGTGGAGGCCAGGTCAGGGTGTAAGCAGAGATGCTGTACAGTTAGAGCTTTGTTTAGATAATTCCAGGGCAGAGTACAGAGTCAGGGAGACTAGTCAGAGACTAGTTGTGGTGGTGTAGGCCAGAGAAAATGATACGGCACCTGTGGGGATGAACAGGGGAGACAGCTTTGTCCACGATATTCACACTGGGCATTTCCTGCTCTTGCGTCCAATGTTCTTTCCGCTGTGCTTCCTTCTAATAGTGCACTGAGTGGGGTACTTCATACTTTCTGAAATGCTAAGTAAGAAACATTTACCTCCACATTTTTCTCAATTGTAGCATGTGTCTGCATTCAGTTTGCAAATTGCTTGCTAAGACATGGCAAGCATTGTATGTAGGCATTGGCTCAGGGGAAAGAAGAACAGCCAGATGTGCTCTGAATGGCAAGAGATTGTTATTTTTGGGTTTCAGATAAATGTGGTCATCGAGTTTATAAAAATGAACCCGCAGTAATGCTGGGAAGCCTGTGCGTTCCATTTTTCTGAGTAATATGAAGGTGTACTATGTGTGTTCTGTACCATGAATGTTAGTTTCATCATCTTCTGATGCTTTGAAAGACTAATACTTGGAGAATTATTATTATTTTTGAGTTACTTGGAAGTTACATGTCTTTTTAATGGCTCAAATCTTTGAGGAGAAGTAAAACTATTTAATAAAACTTTTCTGGAATTGACAAAGTTGAGGCACACTGGTAAAATAACAAAACAAGCTTATTTCCACAGTTCCTTCTCCCCTCTTTCAGTGAAAAAGGGGGAACCTTGAACCTTCCTCCCAGCTTCCTAGTGCAGAATTTGTAATTTCTATACCATAATAAATAGGGTACTTGGGATTTTCTTAAAAAGGACTACAACCAACTTGACATTCTGGGGATAAAGCATAGTTGATATTTATACAGGAGGGTCAGAAATAGTAAGGTAAACGTTTTTTAGCAATGATGACAAAAATCTCAACCATGATCTTGCTGTGCCATGGAACAAACAGGCATTAGATTCTTTTAGGTGAGGATCTAGTGACTGCTACAGGCTTTTGTCTTTGTTCACAGACATCTTGGGAAAGTTTGCTTATTTTAGGACTCTACCCAGAACATAAGGCTAGAAATGTTTGTCCTCTACTTCATCTGATAGTTATGAGGGATGATGAGATCATGGGCCAGATCTTCGTAAATGCATAGGAGAAACTTCTGGATGTCCATTTACTTTCTCTTAGGTATTATTTAGTGGACAGGAATGGTAATTTACTATTGCATGTGGTATTTTGGAAGATCTAATGGTGTGTATGTGCGTCTAGTGTAAAATACTTTGAACTCTTAGAAGATGAAATGTTTAAAAAAAAAGAAAAAATATTTTTTTGCTCATTATTATTTTGAAGAGTTTCCTTATTTGGCTGTAACTCTAGAGTCTAGAGAATCTGACACAGTTGGAAGAAATTTGGTATTTCAGTTTCCAAGAACCACAACGAATGGATTTGTCATGTAGTGGGTGGAAGGAGGTGATACACCTAATTACAGCATGTTCTAGACTGATTCCTGGGTAGTGTGGCCAGATGAACAGGACTCTGTCTGCCCTGGCCACTCTAGTCACCTTTCTTTCCACAATCTATGCCCGCATCTTGGGAAATTATCAGGAGGGGCTGTTGGCTGACTTGTGGTAGAAACTAGGAGCTCAAATTGGATGAGCATGTGCAAAGGCCAGAAAGTGGCTTCTAAACTTCTGAGTATGTGACGTGGGCACCAACTGCTTCACTTGATTTGGTAGATGCTGAGACCTCAGAGCTCATGCTGTTAGTGCAACTGGCCTGACTTTGGACCATGATGTGGCTTTGTTTTTATCTCATTAAAGGAGTAATATGGTTTGGATGCTTAAAAGAATTCAAAGAGAAAAAAGTGATATTTCCCTTGCTTTCTTTGAAGTGATGCCAGCCATTAGCAATTTTAGAATGTATTCTTACAGATCTTTTCTCTTCATATACCACCTGTTATGCCCCAATAATGGGTCCGTGATTAAAGGAGTGAGACTGATACAAAGCGAAGGTCAAGCAAAGCTTTATTTCGCACCAAGCATCAGGAATCTAACCGAACATTCGGGGCTGCACCTCTTACAAGAGAGGGTGACCCTTCTCTGTTTCACAGACTAGCTTTTAAGGGCAAAGGCCATGCGGTTGGGCCTGGCCACACACAGGTGTCCAATGAGATTGTAACACACACAGGAAACTCCACAGTGATGCTAGGTGACCCATTGAGTTACAATTTACCCTAGTAGACATTTGAACCAGCCTATTACACCTTGATTGGGATTGGCGCCCAAAGGGCGGGGCTCATACTCCTTAGTAACCAGGGAGACAGTATGCATCCCCCCATTGATCAGATGTCTCCACCTGGTCTGACCCACCTTTGTATCTGGGCTTTGTTACCTGAAGCTGGTTTCCGGGACTTGTCTCCAAGTAAATCCCCTAGGGGAAGGGGAGCAGGGACAGTTTCTAAGTAGGTCCTTACACCACCATATGTTTATTATTGTTATAATGAAGAACTCTTACTATATAAGTTGCTTTGCTGCCTGCCTTTTTACTTAAAGCTGTCTTGGACATCTTCTCTATCAGTATGCGTAGATGTATTTTAGCATTGATACTGGTGCTGTAGTATTTCACTGTACTGGATATACCACAGTTGACTGGTTTAACTTTTCTCCTATTGCTGGACATTTAAATTGTTTATAATTTTTTGCAGTGATGAACCATGCTGGATTAAATACTCTGGTACATACTACTTTGTACTGCTGTACAAATGTTTCTTTAATAGTGGATTTTCTAGGAGCCTGGAGACTGGTTCTATCATCTCTGCTTCCTTTATTTTTGACTGTGACTCTTTTCCTATAGGCTGGAAAAGCTCTCAGATGGGCTTTAGGCAGTTAATCAGGTATGTGTTCCAGGGCTTTGAAAGACTGACAGCTAAGTCTTTCCTTCAGGTAGTCAACACTCTTTAGTTGGGGAGAAAAGTTTGGGGTCATGGAATTTCTAGTGTGGCTCAGAGTCACATGGATCAGTAAACCAAGAGTTGCTGTGGGCCCTTGTAGAAGGCTCATTGGGGCATCAGGAAAGCAAGACTCTGGTTTTCACTGAAGGTAGGTTCAGATGGGCTGGGAAAGCTGGGCAGGTATTGCAGACAGGGAGCTTTTGTGAGGAGACACAAAGTTGTGCCGTGGAGCAGAGACCCTCGCTCTGGGTTGCCTTTGTTCTGTTTCTGGAGCAGGGGCCAAGATGATAGAAAGCACGTTGGGGGACAGGAAGCATGGGTGCTGACTTGGTGTGCTGACTGTGTGGATCAGCCTCTCCCAGAGGCTCAAACTTTTTCAGCCATTTCTCCTTCAAATCCTTTCTTAGTACTTAGCTGGGTGAGTGATCTTTCTAAAACAAAAATGTGACGAATAACTTCCTGCTGCAGTGGCTTCTCACACCTTTGGGATACAACCTGGCAATGTTTTTGTTCTCTTATCTCCCATCTCTTTCCAGAGTGAGCTCTCCAGCTTGTGTTTCAGCAAGAGTTAGCTGCCCTTGGTTACCAATATATCATTTCATGCTTCTGAGTCTTCATTTTTTATTACTCTGTGTACCGGGAGTTACTCTTTCTCTGCTTCTTTGCGTGGCTCATTACTCTTCATCCTGTGGGATACAGTTAGGGAGGTAACATTCCTCTAGGAAACCTTCCCTTCCCTCCTCTCTGGTCTCTGGGGACACCTGTGTCATTATTCATACCTCTTTGTAATTATTTCTGCCTCCCATCAAAGTGAGTTTCTTAAAGCTACACACTTTTTCTTCTTTGCACTCCTGCTGCCTAACTGGGTGGTTGGCACAGAGCAGACATTTAATACATATTTGAGTAGCATTCTTGGGGAAGTTTTCAGCCCTGTTGGAGAGTGGAATTAGAAGTGGGTTTGGACGAGACCTGTAGGTGAGAGCTTAATGATTATTACAAGAAGAGCTGGGCTTTCTGTAGTCTTTGCATGGATGGGTAGCATCATGATGGAGTGACATCAGCATGGTCCTGATAGACCTAATTTTTTTCCTTGCTCAACGGCCCTAGCATTGTGACCTTGGGCAAATCATCTAATCTTTTGAGCCTGGGTTTCCTTATCTGAGTGATGAAGGGATGGTGTCAATGATGTTTAGGGTCCCTTTGAGTTCTAATTTTGTGAAATTGTATGACTTGATGCTAATTTTATGAAATTTTATGACTTCATGCCATAGTGCTAACCTTAGGAGAGTGATCCCACAGTTGTGCACATACTCTGTGAGGTTGCCTAATGTGGTTTAGTAGAACCACAAGTCTAAGCTTAATAATTATAATCAAGGATTTGATGATAAGGAGAAGCTGTTCCAAATACCCACCTGTGGTCCGCTGTTGATTTCCAGAACCAGTTAAGGGAAAAAGATCAGCAGATTTTCTCTGGTTAAAACACAGCCCTAAAAAACAAAAACAACAACAACAACAATAAAAACCAACACAGCCTTCCATAGCCATACCCCCTTCAACATTACCCCACCCCTGACATGCCCACACCCTCACCCAGACCCACACCCTCTCCACAGACCCACACCCTCCCACATACCCCCACAGACTCACCCCCCCATAGACTGACATCCCTATAGACTCACACCTTCTCCATAGACCCACGCTCTCTCACATACCCACACCCTCCCACATACCCACGTGCCCTCATAGATACCCCCCCCATAGACCCACAGCCCCTGCATATAGGTACATGCCCATCCTATAGGCCCATAACCCCCCAACTTCCCCCACATGCTCTCACCTCCCCCTATCCCCACACACCAACAACTTTTGAACACAGATGTTCCTCCATGTCAGTTGCATTTCCCCAGCTTTTAGAAGTGAAGTAAAATGGGCAACAAGGCTGGGACTTTTTTGTCCCTTTTATTTATTATTATTATTATTTTTTTTTGATGTGGTTGGATATTTAATTATCAGATATCTACTTAATATTTATTTTATTTTATTTTTTCAGTGTTCCAAGATTCATTGTTTATGCACCACACCCAGTGCTCTATGCAATACATGCCCTCCTTAATACCCACCACCAGGCTCACCCATCCCCCCACCCCTCTCCCCTCCAAACCCCTCAGTTTGTTTCTCAGAGTCCGCAGTCTCTCATGCTTCATCTCCCCTTTCAATTTACCCGAATTCACTTTTCCTTTCCTTTTCCTAATGTCCTCCGTGTTACTCCTTATGCTCCACAAGTAAGTGAAACCATTTGACAATTGACTTTCTCTGCTTATTTCACTCAGCATAATCTCCTCCAGTCCCGTCTGTGTTGATACAAAAGTTGGCTATTCATCCTTTCTGATAGCTGTGTAATATTCCATTGTATATATGGACTATATCTTCTTTATCCATTCGTCTGTTGAAGGACATCTTGGCTCTTTTCCACAGCTTGGCAATTGTGGCCATTGCTGCAATGAACACTGGGGTACAGATGGCCCTTCTTTTCATTACATCTGTATCTTTGGGGTAGATACCCAGTAGTGCAATTGCAGGGTCGTAGGGTAGCTCTATTTTTAAATTCTTAAGGAATCTCCACACTGTTTTTCAAAGTGGCTGCAACAACTTGCATTCCCATCAACAGTGTAAGAGGGTTCCCCTTTCTCTGCATCCTCTCCAACACTTGTTTCCTATCTTATTAATCTTTGCTATTCTAACTGGTGTAAGGTAGTATCTCAATGTGCTTTTGATTTGAATTTCCCTGATGGCTAATGATGATGAACATTTTTTCATGTGTCTCTTAGCCATTTGTATGTCTTCTTTGGAGAAGTGTCTATTCATGTCTTCTGCCCATTTATTGACATGATTATCTGTTTTGGGGGTATTGAGTTTGTTAAATGAACTGAAACAGTTCAGAGGTGGTTGTTTTAAACCTTACTTTGCATTGATTTGAGTACTGTGACTGTATTTAAGCAAACTTAGTTTGGGGACTGATGATTAACTATATGGGTTCTTTGGGAGTATCTGGGTGGCTCAGTTGGTTGTCTGACTCTAGTTTTCTGCTTAGGTGTTGATCTGAGGGTTATGAGTTTAAGTCCCCTACTGGGCTCCACGCCCAAGCGTGGGTTAGCTCCAAACCTGCTTCTAAATCCTCTCCCCAGTTAAAATGAAGAAGAAGAAGAAGATGAATATGGGTTCTTTGGATGGATTAATTTCAGACTGAGGTGGCTTTCAGGGAGTGTGCTAGGATCAAAGGCACAGCTTTTTACTAGATATTGGTATTTGGCTTCCTAGGCAGCTCCATTCAGGAATGGGCACTGGGGTGCATCTCTGCTGGATTCTAACACAGCCTCCCTCCTTCCCCTATCCATGGCCCAGATTTACTGAGTGTTGGCTGTGCTTTAGGCATTGTTCTATCTAGAAAGATAGGTATCTTGCCTTATTCTTACAAGCTTCCATGCCAGGTAAGGGAGACAGCCAGTAAGTGGAAAAGTAAATAAGAATTTCAGATAAGGATAAAAACTGTAAAGAACTGTAAAGAAAAACTGTAAAGAAAACCAAATAGGGAGCTGGAGGTAGGGAGCAATAGGAGGGAGGAGGCCATTCTAAGGAGGTGACGTTTGTGTCGCTCAGTGAGGCAACTGTGAATTCGCCAGAGGTCCTTGCATAGACTTGTGGAGGAGCTTGGCCATTTTATGGGCAGCAAGAGGGCCAGTGAGGCTGCAACACAGTATGACAAGGAGTAGGAAATCAAAGTGAACATGTTAGTGGGGTTTATGTATGTCGGGGCTCTGAGACCCTGTTGAGGAGTTCAGATGATGATGATGATGATGATTTTTGTCAATTGAAGTATGGCAGATCATAAAGCCATAGGATAGCTGACTTAGGCTTTAGAAAGTTCCTTCTGTCTACTGGTTAGAGACTGCAGGGAGGAAGAGTTCAGAGAAGTGGGGACACTGGGAGAGGAGGCTTTTTAATGAAAGGTTCTAGAGGACAGCTGATGGTGACTTGGATCAGGGTGGTAGCATGAGTAATGAGCTATGTCTAAGGGGTCAAGTCAAGAAGACCTGCTGCTGTATTGGACTCGGGGTTTCGTTTTGTCACCTGGGGCGGGGGTGGCAGAGCCATTTACTGAGTTAGAGAGGACTGGGAATGGGAATATAGCATCATGGGAACTAGGAACTGGTAAGTACTTGAGTTGGGACACGTCAGGAGTATTTATGAGACCTAGAACTTAGGAGAGGAAGTCCGGGTAATGATAATTATAATAGAGATAGCACACTTTTTTTTTGAGCAGTGTGCCTTGAATTGTTCTAAATAACTTCCTCTGATTAACTCATTTAATCCTCATAACAAACATTACTTCATTTTACATAAATAGCTTTATTTTGCTGTTGAGGACACTGGGACACAGATGAATTAGCTTGCTGAGGTCACACAGCCAGTAAGCAGCAGAGCGTGGGGTCATGGGATGCAGTCTGGTTCAAGAGCCATTATTCCTGACTACTGTGTCTTCCTTCCTTAAGGTTAAATATGGGACGACATGTCGTCTGCATGAAGAGCCACCTGATGGGCCAGGAGTTGTGTCTGTTCTGTGAAAGGGAACAGAGAGATATCCCTGATGCCTGAGTTATTTTTGCCTCATTAAGAAAAAGAGCGCTGAGCAGAAATATCATTTTAAGAATCAGGTCACCAAAAATTAATGTAGCTCACTCAAGCATAATCTTTAAAAGAAGATCAGTGGCCCTTATTCTTTGGTGCTGGATTTCTCTCCTTCAGCAAGTAACCTATAGCTGCAGCCTTACAAACTCCTAAAGGAAAAGCACATCCATTTGGAAAACCTGTGGGTCTTACTGAATATAATGAACACTGGTTTTATCATAGCAGCACCCTCACTAATTCTGGTCATAATTATTCAGCTGTTATGCACTTGTCTATGTTTTCAAAGCATGATCTCAAATATTTGATTTGCTTATGAGGCAGTTCTTGGCCTTGACTCTAAAGGTTATTATCATCAAGAGGTTCTAATGTGCCTTTTGGAACTGCATATATTCCAGTACTGTTGGAAATGGATGCCATTGAGATGAAGTTAACAGAAAATATGTGCTTTACAATAGACCTGCTTTGGTGCATGGCATGTTACAATTATTTACATACCTTGTTCTTGGTAACTTCATTCTAGAATGGCAAGAAGAGGTTTTTACGTATGCCTCGCATCTCTGCTGAGTGATTCACTGAGTTCTGTTGAGGCCAGGAGAAGAAAGAAGCTAATCCTATACCAAGTCTTCACCCTAACCCATCCCTGCCTCTCCTTAGTAACTAACCACTGAAAAAGAAAAATCTATATAATGTATATTATATAGAAAGATTATAGATCAAATTATATATCTAATCTATAACCTATATATATATAAAATTTATAGTCTCTATATAAATATATAATCTGATATATATTTGAAATCTATAGTATATATGTATAAAATTATATATGTATTTTTTTGTAGGGTAAATGAAGTAGAGGGTTATTGCTGATGAGGTGTAGCTTCTATAGCCTTTTTAAAATGTATGTATCTCAGTGTTTTATTGCAAGGTTCAGGTGTAGATCCCAAGTAAATCTGGCTCAAGAGGAGCGTCAGGGATCTTCTGTGGTTTCAGTTCCCTGGTAGTTTTCCTGACAGAGAGTCTGTCCTGGAGAAACGGAGGGATGTATCTGGAATACTCTTGACTGCAAATAAGAAGCTTTGCAGCCTAAAATGCCTTCAGTAGGCCTGTCACCATCTCACCTATAAGCAGGCCCAGAGGAGGTGCTGGTGGGGTTGCTTTAGTGGGTTGGCGGCATGGGGTGTGCCTTCGGTGGGACCAACTGAGCCTCTATCCTGCCACAACCCCTCAGAGGGTGGCATCTCCAGGAGAGGCATCCACAGAGTCATGGGGCCTCCCCTTGTCTGTTGTTGTTTGTTTTTCCGCTCTAAGTGGGACTTAGTTAGGCAAGGATGGGCATAAGAGGTTTGGGTCTGGGTGTGGGGTGTAGTTGCCTGCTGCTGGAGGAAGGCAGGGGAGACAGACGGTATGAGCCTGGCTGACTGTTGCAGATACCCTCGTTTCCCGCCAGCGAGTAGTGGGTCGTTGTTATGTCTCTCTCTGGTTTAACCCATGTCTTCTGCCAAAAACACAAGGACCATCTGTTCAGGAAAAGTCTCTAGTAGGAGATACTTCTGTTTCGAAGTATCCTTGAAAAAAAGAAAAAAAATAAAGCTCATACTTGTAGACATTTTTTTCCCTAGATTTTATTCTCACTATGTGTGAAATTTCAGGAGAGGAAAACAGAAGTAAATAGGATATTATAAAGGTTAAATTACAAAATATAAAGATTAAATTACCAAATTGTTTTCTAAATTGTTAAATTCTAATGTATGTTTTAAGTACTTCCTGGTACTTTCTCTTACACATTTTAAGTGTTAAATTTCTGTGACTGCACGGTCTCAGGTTTTCCTGATCTCTGTGCCTTTGTCAGTGCTCTGCTCGGAATGCTCTTCCTCAGTGCTGATGCTACCACCTCCATGAAGTCTACCCAGCTCTACAGTCACATCTGCGTCTCCATGCTCCCCTGACCCTTTCTCAGTTCACTTCTCTCAGACTGTTTGTCAGGACTGGGCTTTGTTGTGCAACTGTATATTCCCCTCAGCTTGTCATCAGGGACTGATTTTATGTGTCTCTGTCCCAGACATTTGGGAATTCAGTGCCTTATTCAAAAGAAATGCTCCAAAAATGTCTGTTGCATTGAAAAAAAATGGTTTTTTTTTTTTTTATGGTGTAGTTTAGGTACATAAATCCTCAGACATTTCTTATGTGTCTGACTGCTCCCTTCTAGTGCCTCTCTGTAGTGAGTTCTTCTGAGGGGCTGATGGTGCCAGCACCACAGCCTCATCTGGGTTGGTCCGAGCCTAGCATCCCCTGAGGATCTCTGGGTAGCCCCAGACTGCCTCTCAGGCCAGCGAGTCTGTCCCGTCCTCTGGCTGTCCACCTGAGAGTGAGGTGGTGGTGTGGGCTGAGTCAGCACGTCCTGTTGGCAGAGGGTCAACAGTAGCACAGAGAGATAACACATCATTAGTCATGTTGACAGAAGGACGGTCCTCTCCCCCTTGCCTCTGAGTGGAGGTGTTAATGAGGAGCAAAATGGCCAAGAGGCAGGAAGTGTTTCTGAAGCCGTGGGCCGGGCTGCCCACACCCTGCACACACGGGATAACTTGCCTTCGCCTCGGGAGAGTGGAATGAAACCTCAGCTACAGTTTTGAAAGTGAGAATAGCAGCTCTTCACTGACTGCCCACAGTTTTCCAGCTGCACTTGCAGGCACTTACACAGAATTTGTTCCGTCTTTGGGTTCAACCTTACATGGGGGATTTTTAAAAGGCCCATTTTACAGGTAAGAAAACTGAGTCACTCATGTGGGAAACAACCTGATTGGGGTTAAACCCAGGTCTGCGAGACTCCAAAGGCTGATGTTTTTTGTGAGATGTTACTTTGGCAGATCTGATCAGGTGGTGGCCTTGAGATCTTCATGCAGCTGGTGTGGCACTGAAGGCCCACTGCGTTGTCAGGCTCCAGGGAGGCAAAAATGAATGCCAGTCTCTGTTTGGTGTTGGGGTTTAGTGATGGTATCAGGCAACCAAGCAGTTGGTGATGAAGGCCCAGTTTTAGAGCTGGTGGCTAAAGGTTCCTGGTGGTGGAGGGCTGGAGGGACAACACACAGCCAAGTGGTGTGGGAGGTGCACGGGGAAGAGTGTCAGAGGGCAGGCAGCAGCCTCATCATGGGTGGCTCTGAATGCCAGGTGAGGGAGCTTGGCTGTTGTTTTGTTGTCACCAGAGTTTAAGCCCAGGGGTGTCTTGTCAGACTTGAAGCAGATTGTGGATGGCTTTGAGGGGAATAAGATTGGAGACTGGGAGGATACTTTGGAGGCAAATAGGCGACTTGGTGACTGACCACATTGGAAATGGAGAGTCTGGTGGTTGCAGGGGTCAAGTGTAACAGGGTAACAGTTGAGTTTTCAGCTTCAGTGACTGTGTACCTCTTACTGGATTTGAGGAATGAGGGAAAGGATGCATGTGGATAAATGAGAGATTGAGTCTGGTGGTTTTTTTTCCTCAGGGAAAGATGAGATAGGGCAGTGGCTAGGTGAGAGGTGGGGGTTAAGCAGGGGGTGCCTGTGGGTGCTGGAGCTGGAAAGGGGTCTAATGGGCATTCCTTGGATTGGTGAGAATTTCTGGTGGTGCCAGCAGCCTTCATGATTTGTGTGTTTGTTTTTTTGTTTTTTGTTTTCCCTCTAGCGTGCTCAACCATACCATTCCAGGATCAGAAAGGTAGATTGTAGGTGGCAGGATAGGAGGGAATGAGGCCACTGATGTTTCTGATGGAAAAGATATTTGTGATGCTGCATAAGCAGAGAAAGAAGGGATTTTTTAAGCAAGAGGCTGATGGTCAGGAGAAAATAATGGAAATGAAGCCATGGGAGAGGTCATGGCCAGATCTGAAATATTGGAGTTGAATGTAGGTGAAAGGAAGCTGCTCTGGGGAAAGGAAGCACCTCTGGGTGAGGTCAGGATTCCAGGGCCAGGACCCAGGAGACGATGGTAATGTGCAGTGGGTGTGGAAGTCAGCAGGAGCTGCTAGGCTTGCTTGTTGGATGGGTCACCTCCATTAGGAGCCATGAGGCTAGACACCTGTGGCAGGCTCCTGTGGACAGTGTAGGCTCAGGAGGTCTAGCTGCAGACAGAGCTGTAGCAGAAGAGAGAACATGTGGCATATGAAGAGGACAGCCATTACCACTGCGGCCCAGGCTCAGCCCCAGCCCAGCCCTGTCACATGGGGATGCAGGCCTGGTGTGTGTATGAGTGTGTGTGTGTGTGTGTGTGTGTGTGTGTGTGCGCGCGCGCGCGTGCGCAAGTGCACGCACGTGCGTTGCTTCACTCAGTGCTTGCTTGCTTGCTATTTGTTTTTTGTTTTTGCCCTGAAAATCAGAATTTTTATGTGAGGTCTCCCGATTTTTAGGTGTTGACATCTTATTCAACGGTTTTAAACATTCACTGTTTATCAGGTGTACAGACTGGACTTGGGCTGTTTGTGCCCTCTGCTGTACAGACCCCTTGACATTCCTAGGACTGTGGCAGGAAGGAGGTGGGTGGGAGGTGTTTGTGAACTGAATCCCAGAGTCTTGGTAAATGCCTTACCTTCCTGGTCATTTCATTCCATTTGTAGGATGGAGGTCTGAAAGATAAAGAACTAACTAGCTAATTAGTTTTTCAGTAGGAGCTAATAGGCGGTGATGGTAATCTGAAGCCTATGGCTCAAGTGAACTACAGATCGTGATAAAAAATCAGCTCGCTCCTTCCGAAACTCCTGCATCCTTAATTTTGTTCACTATTCTTGAACTTCTTTCTTTTTTTCTCTCTCTCTCTTCTTTCTTTCTTTCTTTCTTTCTTTCTTTCTCTTTCTTTTTTTTTTAAAGATTCTTTCTTTTTTTAAAGATTTTATTTATTTGACAGAGATCACAAGTAGGCAGAGAGGCAGGTGGAGGGGGAAGCAGGCTCCCTGCTGAGCAGAGAACCCCATTGGGGGGCTTGATCCCAGCATCCTGAGATCATGACCAGAGCTATAGGCAGAGGCTTTAAACCACTGAGCCACCCAGGTGCCCTGAACTCCTTTCTTTCTTTCTTTCTTTTCTTTCTTTTTTTTTTTTTTTTAAAGATTCTTTCTTTTTTAAAAAGATTTTATTTATTTATTTGACAGAGATCACAAGTAGGCAGAGAGGCAGGTGGGGGTCGGGGGAAGCAGGCTGAGCAGAGAGCCCCATGCGTGGGGGGCTTGATCCCAGGATCCTGAGATCATGACCAGAGCCATAGGCAGAGGCTTTAAACCACTGAGCCACCCAAGTGCCCCGAACTCCTTTCTTTCTTGATTCATACCTTCTCTTTTGCTTGTTCATGGCATTTTCTTTCCTGCCCTTTTTTCTCTCATTTCTTCTTTCTGAATTTACTTCTCTATCTCCTCTTCATTTTCTTACAGGGTTCAGGCCGAGTTAGTTGTTTAAAGTAATGGGTAGTTTTTGTTTTGTTTTATTTTGGTATTGATTCAGAAAATTTTATATTTTCTTAATTTTTAAAATATGTGAATTAATGAGTTGTGACTATAGAGGAATGACAGTGAAACTTAGGCATTTCACATCCAAATGCACGTTTTGCCCTTCAAATTAATCACTTCGTGGGTTTTACTCAAATTTCAAAGCACTGTTTGTCTGCAGACCGCCTACATGTAGCTTCAGCCATCACCTGTGTTTGTGGATCTTTGTCCCTTTGATGGTGCGGTTAGTGTTGGGACAGGCTAAGAACTGGGTTCTTGAATAAGAATAAGGTTATGGATTGGCCTGGGCAAGATGATAGCTCTGTGTGAAAGGGAAGTGTGACCGTGAAGTAAGGCTACCGTGTTGGCTGTGCTGCTCAGCTGTGTGTCCCTGGGGGTGGGAGTGGGGGTGGTGCACAGATGTGCCTTTCAGCCCAGCTTTAAAAGACTTTGCTTCCAGATACACTGTATCTGTTAAGTGGCTTAACAGTTAAAATTTCCCATTTCCAAAGACAGTTAGTCTTTTGGAGATGAATGTACAATTTCTCTTGGCCGTCGAAATACTAAAATAGCCTTTGGGACCTGCATTATCGTCACTGTGGACCTGCTGAACTCTGGAAACTCTAGGTTAGGAACCACTGGGGAATGGGTTTCCTAAGTGATGATTTTTAGAAGAATTTTATTTTTAAGTAATTTTTAAGATTTTATTTTTAAGTAATCTTTATACCTAATGTGGGGCTCGAATTTGCAACCTTGAAGTCAGGAGTTACATGCTCTATTGATTGAACCAGCCTAAGTGATGATTTTAAAGAATGCAAACACACACACACACACACACACACACACACACACACAGCCTATTGCTAAATTGTCTATCTGTTAAAGAACCAGGCTGCTTCTCACTGGCGAATCGCTTGTGGGGGCACCACAGTGGCTCATTTAGACTTGGTTCTTTATCAGAAGCAGCTAGGAGTTGTTATTTTATTTTTAAAATATTTTATTTATTTATTTGACAGAGAGAGAGAGACACACAACAAGAAGGAACAGAAGCTGGGTGGGTGGGAGAGGGAGAAGCAGGCTTCCCGCTGAGCAGAGAGCCCCATTTGGGGCTTGATCCCAGCATCCTGGGATCATGACCTGAGCCGAAGGCAGAGGCTTAACCACTGAGCCACCCAGGTGCCCCCAGGAGTTGTTTTAAAATATGGATGCTAGGGCTCTATCTCCAGAGATTTGGATTCATTACATCAGTGTGGGACCCCAGGAATCTGTAATGTTTGGAGGTGACCCAGGTGAATGATGTTGGGTGATCCTGTGTCCACAGAATGAGAAACTCTGGTGTAGTGGGCTTTGAGACTGAAGAGACTTAGTGCTACGTGATTTTGGAAAGATGGCAAAATTACTTAATATCCGTGAGCCTTGGTTTTGTCATTGTTTGAGAATGAGAATGGTGATAGTACCAAGGGAGGGCATTGTGAGGGTGCACTTATAATACACAAAGCGTCCAGCTCTGTTGGGCACAAACGTGTTAATTACCTGTTGTTGGAAATAAAGGATCCCTATCCCTACTCTGAAGTTGGCATATTTGTCCGTGGGAGTATATAACTAACCCCTGAGGATAAGGATCACATTTTATGCTTTCTCCTGTGTTCTAGAGTCCAGTATTCTGTGGGGCACATGGGTGATGGCGGCCTCTTTGTTCTGCTTCGTGCTGCTGTTTATGGCACAGCCTGTAATTCCAAGTTCATAACCTGAGATTTGCCTGTCTCTTGTTTTACACTGTACCTTAGGGCTTCTTCCTCCTACGTACTTGCGTGTACACACATACACAACCCCCTCCCCCAACACACACACACAGCTGAGAGTGTCCTCAGGAGCTGTTTCTGAGGCCTTGCTCAGGTCTCATCCTCTCCCCTCAGGTCACTGAAACATGGTGATGGTTGTCTGTAGACCTGCCCTACCAAGGCGCGGGGACTCTCCAGACCATACATTTGGCCTATGCTTGTTCCACGTACAGGGAGATGAATGTGTCAGTTTTCAGTGGACAAATCTAGGTTAAATTCCCTTTCTCTGTGACCACAGGAACGTGAAGATGGGGTGTCCTGTGCACAGTCAGTGGTCCCCATGAAACGTTTCCTCTTGGCCAACGTGATCTTGATCTTCCGGGAAGACAGGCAGGCCAGTTTTTACAACATGTTTTATTTTTATTTGTTTTTAATGCTAGCACTGAAAAATAATGCCTTGGTTTTGGCCCATGGTGCTGTCAAAACAAAACACTTCCTGTATCCCCGATCTAAGCAGGTTTAACGAGTACCTAAGCATGTTGCTGCTTTTCGTTTTCATCTCCCCTTTGTAACTTTTGAAGTGGAACAACTCTGCATTCTTTTCTTGCTAATCATTTAAAATTTTAATTGAAAGTTCTGCTTTTATAACGTGAGCTCTTTTGGCAAATGCATGAAGGTGTGTCTAATGTAATTCAAGTTTCGAAGCAGTTTTAAAGTAAAAGAGGCTTTAGTCTTCATTGCCTTTGACGCTGGGCTATTAGATATTTTTAGCATACAAATTATGGTGAGCGTGGTACCAAAGGGCACTTTTTTTTCTTGTTTGGTATGTTTCCTCATTCTTGGGTTGGTAATTATATTCAGGATAATTTAGCCTTGGACTACAAAATAGATGTTAGCTCTGTGTTCTTATTATATGATAATGCTTCTGTGTTTGTTACCTTACAGAAGATATAGACTTGTTTTAGGAATTGATCCCCATGATATCTCTCCCTGCAGGTCCTTGAATCTTATGAAAAGAAACTTGTGGGGAAGGAGAAATCAGAGATGGAAATTCTAAGTTCCTTGTGACTATAGAAATCTGTGAAAAGCCTTTTTATGTTCGTTTTGAATTACTAAAATCAAAGTAATGCTAAACTTGTTGTTAATGCTTTTGAATATAGCTTTACTACAGTAGGATATATAAATAGCATATTACAGTTCCTTATTCCCAAGGATAAGATTTTTAAATGCTTTCAAGATTTTAAATATTTTCCAGGATACTTTGTAAACTAAATCTTTTCTTTGTAAATAACCTCATGCAGACTAGAGGGAAGGAGAAGGGACACAATGACACCTCTTCTTTCCCATTCCTGCACTACTTCTTGTGAATGCTTTCCCATGTGCCAGGCAATCTGAAACAGCCCGAGTGCCCTCTAAAAATCCAGCTGTCTTCCTTTTTAAAAACATGGTAACACATTAGTTAAGACAAAAAGAGATAGCCAGGATTTTAATTAATGCTTTAATTTTAAAGCTAAAAAAAATTCATTTGGGTTAACATTTTTGATACTGGCAATTGAATTTTGGGCTGGAGTGCCTTTTTTTTTTTTTTTTTTTTGGCCCTGACTGTGGGAGTGATATTGATGCCCATTTTGAAACTGACAAAATACAGAAACATTTAAAGAGGGAGAAGAAAAAAGTCCCTTGTAAACCAGAGGTGGTGATTGTCTAACACTTCAGTTGCATGCCAGTTCCTGGCTCCCGAGCAAACCTAAAGTCGTCTTTCACCCTGAGCATCTTAGCTGCCACCTGGGCATTGCGGATGCTGCTTACGGGTCTTTTTCTTTCCTGGGTTCGGAGCTCCTTCAGGGAAGGGGCTGCTGTAATTTTTATATCCCTAAAATGTAGAGTAACGTAGGTATTCCAAAAGGATCATTTAAACCAAATTCCATTTATTTTAACTTCACAACATTTAGTTGCATAGAGTCAATACTGTAAGGACAATGCTTATTTTCTTTGAAATGTCTACTAATATTTTAAAGAGCATTTTATATCTTGAACCTGTAATACAGGCACCTGGTAAAATATTAAGCCAATGCAGAAAGTGTGTGTAGTGGAAAGTGGGTGTCCCTTCCCTTTTCCCCAGGCCTCTACTTCTCTTCAGACCAGAAAGCTGCTTTTGTATTACTTTGTATCTTTCCAGAAGTAGTTGTGGATATACAAGCATTAATACAAATGATCTTTTAAAAGGCTGCCTCTGGGATGTAGGGCAATGGTGGATATGTGAGTGAAATAGCCCTTTTGGAAGCCATTTCAGCAATATCTTTTAAAATTGAAAAATCAAGCCCAGCAATTCCGTGGCATTCTGTTTTAAAAATAGAGATACCAGTGTGTCAAGATATATATGGAAGGATTTTTATTAATGCATTCCTGTGGTGGCGAAAGAACAAACAAACAAAAAATGAATGGGGGGGTTGGGGGGGGGAGGAAAAGCGAATAAAATGAATGCTGTCAGGGAAATGGTTGAATAAATCATGATGCAAATGTGCCATGAGTCTGGTACAATCCTTACAAAGATGAGGTAGAGCTTTATTCGTTAGTTGTCATGGAGGATCTTTCTCGATACATTGTTTTGTAAGAAAAGAAGGGTGTAGATTGCATTGCACAGTATCTCTTTTTAATAGAACAGTGATAAACTCTAAGTGACCATGTGTCTGCATGTTTATGTGTGATGTAATGAGCATGGAGAAAGAGAAGGAAGGAATCAGAAATACTTTCTAAATTGTTTCTTCTTCTTTTTTGAACATGCCTTTGAATCTTTCCTGGTGGAGTCAGCATTGTGGTCATACAAGTGATTTGCCAGATTTACTTCCTTTTACTTCTAGGAAGTGGCAGTGGGTACTTCAATCCTCATTTAATCCTATTTCATCAGTGTTCTTTCGTTCTGAGGTCTGAGTCATCTGAGGCAGAGCATCAGAACTCACCTAGGGCAGCTAAAGGCTTTGTGCAGCACATGTGTGTGGGGTTTGAAGCCATCTGGGAGGGCACAGACCCCGCCAGGGGCAGTGAGCAGCACCAGGGAGGACTCGCCAGCCAGCTGCACTGCCGGGGCGGAGAGGCTGGGGAAGAGGCAGCAGTGACCTGCGTGGGGAATGATCAGAGGCCAGGTTAAAGCCCTGGAAGTTCAAAGGAAAGAATTGCTGAGAGCCGTGGAAGACGGAGGCAGTTAAGAGTCAGATGGTGACTGGGGTGTTGTGCTGGAAAAATGAGTTAGGTGGAAGTGCTGAGATGATGAGGGTTAATAAGGCAAAAGCAGTTTGCAGAACCGATGTTCAGATAGCTTTTCCGGGTTTACGTCTCAGCACGTCCCTTTGTTACCAGTCACGTTTATCTTCTTATCCTTCCCTGGATTCATGCTTCTGGCAGGAAGGAGTGGGAGGTGGATGTCATTCAGCTGGGCCTTGAAAAGTACTTGAAGAAATGGCGTCCTTGCCTTCTCTTCACAGAAGTGCCTGAATGATGAGTTGAGTGGATATGAAGTAAGCTCTGGGGGAGAAGTCTAAATTGCTATTAGCAGAATCCTCAATATTTTAGGCCTGGATTGGGAAGGTACTTTATCTGCTCATGCATCTGTAAAGGAGTGCAAACCCTCCACTGCATGGGCCAAAGAAATGTCAAGTCAGACGGAAGGGTGAGGGCAGTGGGGGCTCTGTGTGTTTGAAGGAATATATGCCACTGTCCTCTCTGTCCTTGAGTCAGCCCTACCCCACTTCCATCTAGTCTCATATGAAAAAAAAAAAAATTTCTAGTGCATTTAATTTACCTTGTTATGCTTTTATAGAGATGTTATTTTTTGCCAAAACTTTGTAGAATGTGATCCCCAGAGGAAATACACCAGCCTAGGGCAAAAAAACTGTCACTTCCTTTAGTCTGGGCTTAATATTTTTATGAATGTAGTCCTAAAGCATATAAATGCATATGTAACTATTGGATTCATAGTGAGCTTATAGTTTAGTTAGTGTGTATACCTTTGGGTATACAACTCTTAGACTCAACACTGAGCTTTCTAGGTAAAGCCATCCCCAAGTTTTGTACGTGCATGCTGATTTTGGGTCAAGTCTCCATCATTCTGTACAGAATTTTAGTCTCCTCGGATCCAGTTGTAAGACTTTGCATTTCTCAGGGCTCAATTTAATCTCATTAGATTAGCACATTGGCTCTATAACTGCCTTTAAAGAGATCCTCTTCCATCTGATTTTTACACAACTTACTGAGTCGTTTCAGGAACCCTGAAAATGGAATAAAAGTGCCATCAAATGGAAAGAAGGTAGGTGCTGGAGACGGAACTGAGATGTCTGTTCTGCTCTTTGCTAGTTTTGACCTTCAGCAGATCGTCAGTCTCCTTGAACTTCCATCCCTATACTCTTCCTTTGGTATAAAATGGGAAAATCTTTGTCTCACAAGCTTTTTATGAGAGTAGGGTGAGTCCATGTGTATAAAGCATGTAGTGCAGTTTTGCACATAGTAGGCACTCTGCTGATGAGTATCAGTGTCTTAAATTCATTAGTTAAAACCTGGGTCATAGCATAGCCCTGTAGTCCGTCGAACAGGTAGCTAATGAGCCCACTGGTCAGCATGCTTTGGGTTAACTTTGATTATTGAACCAGCTTTGAGTCCCTCCATTTTATCCTTTGGCATTTTGTCTAGGATACTGTAAGAGGTGTTATCGCAGACCCTGGTGCATTCCAGATGTTCTGTTGAGGGACTTAGGAAATTATTCTGATATAATATACAAAAAAAAAAAAAGGCAAGACATTGAATTGTACATAGAGTACAATCACAGTTTGGTAAGAAGATAGTTTTAAAGTGAAATAGAAGTGAGTAGGGGAGAAAAGAACAAGGCAACACCCTAGAAGGTCAACACTATTATTACATAGAAGGATCTCCTTCAGGCTCTGAAGACTTACTTGATCTGTCTTCCGGTGTCAGAGCTTATCTTCTGTCATTTAGAGAACACTTAAGAATCTGTCACTTGCACCACGCTTTCTTTGAACAATTGAAAGCAAAAATTATTTTTTTTTCTTTACTTTGTAATAGAGTTCACTGTTGAGCTTTCACTGTGGAAAATCATTTGTATTAATGCTGTGCCTCACTTGAATGCCTTGTAGATTCTCACATGCCTGCCTCAGACCCAAGAAACTCTCTAGCATTTGCTTTTTCTCTACAGGCAGAGCTGGATACAGCTCTCCTGGGCTCTAGCATGGGCACTTTGCCTTTGTGGGCCCCTTCCCCCATAAAATTATTATTGGTCATATTTTGTGTCTGTGATAGACAAATAAAATTCAGGCTGGATTCATTGTTATTTTATTCATTTTTTCCCTTTTCACCTTCAAAGAAATTAAAGCATTTTTGAGCACCCCTCCAAGTATCCTGGACTCTCAGCCCTCTGCCTCCCATGCCTAAAGGCTGAGTCACCCGACTTGCAGACTCCATTGTACCTGTCACTGAGAGCCCCCCCTGCACTTTGAGGGGCACACAATGGATGGTGGTGGTACTGTTCTGTTTTGTATCTTGTCCACTCTGAGAATATGGGATGGTCTTGGTAACTATCTGAGAAGTAATCGCTTGCTTTTTCCTTTTTAATACATTCTCTTTACTTCTTCTCAGGTTCTTGTGCCTTGGTAACCTTTCCCAGATTCTATGCAGATTCCTGCCCTACTAAAGATGGCTGGAAAGGAGGTTTTTTTCAGTTAACTGCTCTGGCCCATGTTATTAACGCTGCATTGCAAGATTGACTTTGGAAACACGTCAAAGTTAATGCTTTGCTTTCTAATGCTAGGCTTTTTAACAAATTTTTAAATATATATGGTGTATATGATTGTTTCCCTTCCCCCTCTTTTGAATGGGGCCAATCAAAAGTGCTTAGGCTTTGTCAGTGATTATTTTGAAATAAATTTATTACAGGAAATATAACTACTGCACTTGTCATGAATTGAAATATCACTTTCTCTTTGTTCCTACCCCAGCTGTATATTTCTAGGTCCTGTAAGAATAGCTCATCCACTGTTAAAATGTCAGGTGGCCAGTAAAGAGTACAGATCCTTGACAAGAAGAACATAGCAATCGAGGGAAGAAAATTGCAGAGGAGTTGGGGAGGATACAGCAATAGCAAAGGCTCCGATGCCAGAGAGAGACCAAAGAATGTGGTTAAAACTTGCCTCTTGAGTGTTCAAACAGATGGGCAACACTAAAATAAAGGCCCACGAAAAGCCAGAGAAAGCTCACTCATTCAAGTATACCCTTGGAATGGAAGAGGTCAAGGCAAAATCAGGTGAGGCTTATCCTATCAGTTTTTCTGTAGTCTGGAATGTTGTTGGTATTTCCATTATCCTCCTAAGTAATGACTTTGAGCAGTGAAAGCATGTCTTCCTCGAGGTTGCCAGGGAGGGCAAGTTTTCAGTGCTTATAGGGTGGCCAGGCTGGTAGCCAGGTCCTACTAGATACATGGACACTGAAGCAGTTGATTCACATTTTGATTGTAGTTCGCTCAGGATTACCAGACAAATGGCCTCCTCCCTGTTGCTGGCAAAGTATTGAGATCTCTTTGACTGTAACTGAATTCTCCTTCCATTTTTTCCATTCTGGGTCCTGGTACCATATGGTTCTTCATAATGCAATGGAACAATGGCTTCACGGGGAATACATTTCTCTGTGGTGTCTTGTTCTTGTAGACATTTAACCCACATGTATATTCCAGGGAGGTGTGAACTCGTTCCCATCTGTAGGGAAGGCTGAGCCCAGTTAGGGGGTGAGCCTTTTAGGTGCTAGAAGCGGTGTTTGAGCAAACCCTATCATATGATATGTCCTCTGGCTCTTCCAGCTCAGCCATCACAAAGACATGAAAATAGATTGGATGCTAGACTGCATCTCCCAAGTTCAAACTTTTAAGGTTTCCTGAACTCTCCATCTTCCCTGATCCTCATTACGATCAGAGTTAAAGCAATGGTCATTTGTTCTCTGTCTGAGACATCTTGGTACTTAACTCAGAAGTGTCTCTCCAACTCTCAATGTTCTCATGTAGGAGGCTTATTTTTAAAATTTAAAAATAGGGAGGTTCCTGGGTGGCTCAGTGGGTTAAGCCTCTGCCTTTCGGCTCGGGTCATGATCCCAGGGTTCTGGGATCTAGCCCCGCATCTGGCTCTCTACTCAGTGGAGAGCCTGCTTCCCTTCCTCTCTCTCTGCCTGCCTCTCTGCCTACTTGTGATCTCTGTCAAATAAATAAATAAAAATCTTTTTAAAAAAATTTAAAAATAGGACAAGGGGCTTCTATTAGCATAGAAAATATTAATAAGAATTAAAATTCCATATTTAAAAATTCTCTATAACTCACAAGGAAGGATGCGAATCCTTCCATAAAGAATATATTGCAGCATCTGTCCTCATGAAAAAGCCAAGTCAATGATGCTGTCTTGCCACACTCTTTTCTCCCTCCGTCCAGTATTTAAGAAAAGTAGTGCTGTTTTTTTTGCTACCTGACTTTTTCTCCAGGGGATGTGACATCATGTTCTGGCTTGAATTTTGGATGCTGTCTTCTGACCCCAGATAACCTGTAGATTGCTTTGCTGCTTCTTGTAAATACTAGACTTGGTACTAGGTAATTGTAGGCCAAAGTGCATATCACAAACTGTTATCTAAGAACCTTGGTAAATTTTGAGTGGGAGGAGGAGACTATGGTAGGGAAATTGTGATTGTAGAATCTTAGGGTTGGAAAGGCACTTTCTAGATCAACTGTCCATCGGATTTATCAGTTTGCTTCGTAAAACCATACAAAGTAGTCCTCTGGGCTGTGCCTACACCAAGGGTTCACTGTATTCCCAGAGGACCCTGTCACATTTTAGCTCAGTTTATAGAGGGACATTTTTCTGACTTTAGTTTCCTGCCCCTGGGCCATACCAAACAACTCTCATCCTTTGACTGTGTGACAAGCCTTCGAATATTTAGAGGCCATTTGACATTCCCTGCAAATCTCTCCTGACCGGCTTTCAGCTCTTCACAGGTTGTGACCAACTCTTATCACTAGCTTTGCTGTTCTGGTGACTCTGTACTGAGCATGGTCTGGTATCCTGGCAAGTACTCACTTTTGCCTGGCAACCATACATGGAGAAGATGTGTGAAGTTTTCCTTACACTTTTGATTTGTGTGATTTTTAGGAACACTTCATGTTGGTAGTAGGTTCCAAATCTTGAATATGTAATGGGGGAGGAATACACTTTAGTTGTAAAGTTTCATGGGTCTACACGGAGGAAGAAATGTTTGAAAAGTGACCAGGTTCTAAAATTTGGCTGCCTTGCCTTAAAAAATGTGCTTATATAGGAGCCTGCTAATTTGGGCAGCTGGTCGGTCCTCTTTGGCCGCGGAACCTGGACGCCATGTTAGGCTCAACCTCTCTTATTCAGCAAACTCTCTCTACTGCTGCCATTTTGAAAATTAACACTGGGAATCGGCGGGCGAGTCTTTGGTGTGGAAAATGGGGAGTCTTAAAAAAACTATAGGTATGTTTTCTGTCCCTGGAGGTGTAGAAAGAGGATAAGTTCATAGTGGCTTTAGAGACAAAGAATTTTTTGGCCAAATAGCATTAGAAGTTGTACTGAGTCAGCTTTCAGAAATAGAGCAGCAGTAGGTGGGGGGGATGGAAGACCTTTATGAAGGAACTTTATAAATGAAAGTGCATCAGCCCCAGTGCAGGCTCAAACTCTCTGAGGATGGAGTCTTGGAACCTGAGGCATATGCTAAGAACCGGTTTGCTGGGGCAAGTGGGGGACAGGAGATAGCCCAGCTTTTAGGACCATAAACTGAATTGTCTTTAAGCTATTCTAAAAGTGGGACTTTTATATTTATAAATATGTTTTATATTTTATATTTTATTGATCTACTTTCTGGTTTCTTATGGTATATACTTTTTTATTGCCTATGTTTTTCCATTCTCCTTCTCTGGTTATTGCTGACTTCTACCCCTTCGAGTAACTTCCTGGCTAACATCCTGAAGGATGTTTCAGGCAGAGGAAGGGCATGATCACAGTTGCCTTTCTTCTCCTTGCTCATCTGTATGACTACTCTTTTTCATCTGGGGCTGCCACTGCTGCCTGGTGACACTCTGCTGCATGTGCACAAGTGTGCGTGCTCGGGTATGACCCCCACCCTCTCCCCTACAGGAGCTTTTTTGGCTAATTGCACCTTCAATCATGAAATTTTAATACCACAGATGTACTGTGAACCCAGGCCATTGTCATAGGTAAGACTTTTAAAATACCCCACCATTAATTGTCATCCTCTTGGGGACTATATCATCCCTGTAATGAATGCATGGTTTAACTCTGGCTCTACCTCAGGGAAGGCATACTTCGGTGATTCTTTTTTTTTTTTTTTTTTCTTAAAGATTTTATTTATTTATTTGACAGAGACCACAAGTAGGCAGAGTGGCAGGCAAAGAGAGAGAGAGAGAGGAGGAAGCAGGCTCCCCGCCGAGCAGAGAGCCCAATGTGGGGCTCGATCCCAGGACCCTGAGATCATGACCTGAGCCGAAGGCAGAGGCTTTAACCCACTGAGCTACCCAGGCGCCCCTACTTTGGTGATTCTAACATGCAGCCAGGTTGGAGACCCAGTAGTCAAAGCCAGTGTTCCCAAAACTTACTTGATCAAAAGAGTTAACTGGGAGCGCTTGTTAAACTCTCGGATCCCCAAGCCCTTCATTCTGAAGATGGTGAATGAATAGGTCTGAGGTGGGGCCTAGGAATCCATGCTTAATAAATGCCCCAGTAATTATTAAAATTTGGACGGTTTGGTTCTCTCCATTCTGACGCAAAAGCCGCTCCTCCCCACCGCCCCCCCCCCCCCCCCCGACGTTTTCCTGACTCGAGATTGTGGGTGTGGGGCTACTGTTGCTAACAGAGCATAGATAGGCTCTAAGTATCCTGAATTAGGATGTAGCATTCATTTTCTAGTAATATTTTAATAAAAAACAGCCAAAATAGTGTTAGGCCACTTCAATGGACAACCTCAGGTCGAGTATTTATTGTGTAGCTGAGCTGTGGTAGGTGTTCCGAGGGGCACGGTGGTGTGTGTAATACCCCAAAGGCTTATTCACCTAGTGGAGGAGCACAGATAAAATGTTCTGGAGGAATGGTTTGAATTTTGCCCGGGTGATAGGGTAGAAAGGCTCCTGAGAGGGTGTAGCATTTTAAGGCTGAGTAAGATGTTGATAGCCGGAAAAGGGTGTTTGGAACATTGAAGTCTGATGCATAACAGGTGAGTCACTGGGGCCAGAAGGGGGGTGCACGGGTCTGTGGGTGTGGCAACTGACCTTAGAACGACCACGAGGGCAGTCGTGGGGCAGAAGGTAGACTGGACAGGACACTGGACTGGCAGCCGGAGAGGCTGCGTGCAGGTGTGGCCTCAGGGGCCGTGTTGCCTTTCTAAAGTTCAGTTCGTAATGACTGATTGCTCACTGACTGGTTCTTTGGTGGCATGACACAGAAGAAGGCACTTTATAAGCTGTCAAAATCTACAAAAACCTTGATGGTGGGTAATATAGAATATGCCCAGGTTAAGGGTTCCCTGATTAGGAGATTAAGAAGGAGTTTGTACTCTGTTCTGGGACTAGTGGACAGCCCTTGGAAACTTTTGAGAAGACACATTTATACTGGTATGGGTCGAGTAGACTTCCGGGCTCACTTGAAGGCTTAATCATGGCAAGTAATGTTGTTTCTATGCATATGGGTGTGCGTTCCTAGTTTCCCTCTGTGACCTACAAATGACTGTTTGGAACATAACCCAATTGAGAGTTGAGAGCTCTCTGTTTAAAGGCCAATGAAAAACAGCATGGGTAATTGGTGTCACCTGCTTTCCTTCCTTCCTTTTTCATAGTTAAAGACTGTTGGCACTGGAAAGGAAGCCCAGGGATCTAGTTGCAGGACCAGGACTGAAGGAGTCCTGCCTCAGGGCAGCCCCCTGCAGTGCCGAACCAGGCAGGCTACCCCCCAGGAGAGCTGGCCAGTTGAGCTGCGGGCTGCCCAGAAGTCTCTGATGCACACAGCATCTTCCTCGTGGTCGGGCGTCCCAGACCTCCCTTCCCACCCTGTGTTCTGTTTGTGCCCAGGTCAGATCCACCTTGAGTCTTGACTTGCTTTGCACACTCTGGGTTACTGAGCTTCCCCGAAATCCATACAGCCCTTTCTTGTTTCAGTTTACTTTTCTGCTTTATTTTGTTTTTAATGATTTGATTATGATGAATGATTTGATGAAACAGTTGTTTTGAATTTACTTGCTGTGTTTGCATAGTAGCTTGAGTACTTGGTTGAATGTGGGTTACTGGACTTGCTGGCTAGTACTTACGGTCTCTTCTTGAGGCGCTTTAAGCTTTGGGCCCCAGCCATCTAGCCATCTCTTGATTTATGTGTATAATCACTTTTTGTTTGTGGTCCTTCTCTCCTTTCGAAAATGAAAGAAGTCTAAAAAGAAAGAAGTCTAAAAAAAGTCTTGTATTGGCATGATTCTTGTTCAGCATTGAGCTCCATCCTAACCATACATTCCAAAGGCAGCAGGATGTATAAATGGATCTGAATGTCTTAGATTTGAAGAGTCTCACTAACGTGGATATAGAGGAGGGTGTGTGAATGTGGTGGCATAAGAGTACTGGTAGCTTACATTTATTAAACATTTCTTGCATGTCAGGCACTGTTCTAAACGTTTAACCTGCATTCACTCATGTAATTATCCCTACAGTTCTGTGAGAGAGAGATTATAGCTCTTATTACCCCCTTTTACAGATGAGGAAGCCGAGGCATGGAGAGGCAAAGCAACTCATTTGAACTCACCAACCAGTAAATCAGGGAATTGGGATTACAGACCTTGGATTCCATCGTGCTTCTTGGCCCTACTGTTTACAGTGGACAGGTGGACACATCTCTATAAACTGTAAACTCCCTGTGCTCCAGGTTCATTATTTGTGAAATTAAAATGGTCACCTGGCTCAGAGTTAAAGGAGGAAGTGACCTTATGTATGCAGACTAGTACCTGCCACCTTGGAAGCGTTTCTCATTCTTTGAGAGCTGCTTTTATAAAAAGTAGTGTTGGAAAGTTTTTGAAATTAGACTTGTCGAAGTCGGCTCTCATAATGTAGCATTTTAATTTTATATTGCTTTAATCCATGCATAGGTGATATTCTTTCTTCAAAGAAGTCCTTGATGAGTCATCCCTCAGGATTGCCAGACTGTGGAAGGTGCTTTCCAGGGAGAAAAGGGGACAGTGGTACCAGGTCAGGGCCAGCCCCCATTGGTGCTGATGATATGGGATAGTGAGCCACAACACGGAGAAATGAGTTACAGGTATCTGGGTAGAAAGCTCGACTCAGCTGGGAACAGGAGGCTGGGCCAGTAGCACAGAAGTCTGGGAACATAGAACTCCTCAGGATATTGTATGGAGCCGGGTTCATGGCATTTTGTCTGGATGCTTGGAGCTGTTGGTTATTTCCTGGAGGTCCAGGAACAGAAGGAAATCTGTTGTCCCTCATACTTTATTTTGGGATTCTTCATTTCCTTTAGGATTCCTACATTTCCTTTTTTTCTTGAATGTTTCTAAGCTGTTCTTGCTGATCTCATGTCACAAAGAGATTTCTGACTCTGAGAACTCCTGAGGGGATGATGTTCTGAATGAATAAGTGCTTGGTTTGCGGTCTTCATCCCAGGGAACCAGCTGGTCAGCCAGACAAGCTCACTGACAGGAAGTTTTTGAAGAGCTTCATCACAATGAAAGAACCGTGTCCTTAGATGGATGCTGTGGTTAGCAAGCGGAGTGGTTCCTTGTGTGGCCTACAGGCCACCATGTAGCATGGTGATACATTCCTGTGTGTGTGTGTGTGTGTGTGTGTGTGTGTGTGTGTGTTGAGGTGTATATCCTTACATTAAATGAGCACCAGGAATGTCAGCTTGGCCTCTTACTAAGTTTGCTGGTAAACAGTAAAAATAAATTTAAAGAATGTCAGAAAGAGAAGCTTAAAGATGCAGCTCTGAGAGAGCTTTTCCTTTCCTCACCACAAAGAAAGCAGACTTGTTAGGCTTTAGCATTTGATCAGAGGTAACTGCAGACCATGGGAGTTGAGCAGAATCAGTTGGACACTAATGGTTTCTCTTGTTCCTTAAACAGTAGGGCGATTCAGAAAGTTTTCAAAATTAGGCCTTGTGTTTGTGGTTCTTCATCTGGATTAATATTAGAACTTAATATTTAGTTCAGTTTGTGGGGCGAAAATGTAGCGATCAGCATGAGCTCTGTTTTGTTTTTGCATAACTGTTTGTGAGTTGCTAGGGAGTCTACTCTCAGTTTTTTCCATCTTGCTTTTCACAACTGTTTTGGTCAGCCAGTAGGAAACTGTGTGAATTTAGTGTGTATGAGAAATTTAAATCAGAGAGGACTATTTTAACGATGCAAGGCTGCTCTTAGAAGAGCTATAAACACTTTGGAAGGCAAACATGTCTAGGTGGAGGGGCACTCTTCTACTAAAATTACTTCATTACACAATTTTAATCTTAAAATGTGATTCTAGAAATGCCAAAATGTATGTGGTAGCTCATATGTATCTAGAATATGTAGAAAATGTTTTAGGGCAAGTAAAACCCTTCTCCACTATTAAATTCTGCAGTGATCATCATGTTTCTAAATGCCCGAATCGGTTAGGGCCTAACAGTGACCTCTTAGCCTATGCAGAGATCAAGTCACACATTTAAATTATTTGGAGTCCCGTGAGACTTCAGTAGGTCTGCGTCTGATGCTTGGGTTATTTGTTCTTTTAATGTTTGCTGTATTTTATGGCTTGGTGATACACTCCCGCCTCTTTTGGAAAAGTACCCTGGCAATTCCTTGAAACCCACTCTCCCAAATAAATATAGTAACATCCTGGTGGCTGCTGCAGGGCTCCCGTGTAAGCCATGCTGCCGTTGGTTGGAGATGGGTTCGTGGCTGCAGGAGGCCCAAATGCTGTATGTGCTAAGTGGTTAGTGAGATCCTTCCCCCGGCCCTTCAAGATCTCTCGATAAATAAGTACACACTAAAGTGCTGTTAAATGTTGCCTTAGAAGATTACGGTCCATCCTTGAATGATCACACTCTGGTAACTCAGATTAATTTTTGAAATACCATGTCAGTGACTGAATCCCTCCATTTCTTTCTTGCTGTCTGGAAAGATCAAATGTTCGCTTGGGAGGGTGTCCATTTAATGTTTAGGAGACAAGAAACTTTAACTCATGGGCAGTCCAAGATCATCTCTGCTTCCAAGGTAAGGGCGCATTGGTGTTGCCCATCTTTTTTCTTAGCTGAGCCTGGTACTTCAGAAGAACCGCTTGTTGATCCACACGTTGGTGTATTTCCTGGGAAAATTCAGAAACAGTGTTCTCAACATTTCCCTGAATAATCCATTTTTTTTTAAAGATTTTATTTATTTATTTGACAGACAGAGATCACAAGTAGGCAGAGAAGGAGGAAGAGAGAGAGAGGAGGAAGCAGGCTCCCTGCTAGGCAGAGAGCCCAATGTGGGGCTCGATCCCAGGAGCCTGGGATCATGACATGAGCCAAAGGTAGAGGCTTTAACCCACTGAGCCACCCAGGTGCCCCTGAATAATCCATTCTTATGAATGGATTCATAGGAACCTTTCAAAGGAATCTGATTCATAGGAATCTTTGATCTTCTTATTGGTGTGGCGTGACTGACCATAAAACACCCTAGCTGACTTTTTAAAATTTAACCTGAAAGAGCAGAACATGTAGTTTATGACAAGAGGCATTTATCCTTTTGTATCATTTTGTGCCTCATTTATTATGATTTTCACTTTTTCTTCTTTGTAGTTTAAGCCACTGGTTTTATGTCAGCTCCTCGATGTCGGTTGAGAGTAAGAACTACATCTTACTTGAACATCTTTTTCTGCACTTCAAAACTCTGTATCAGCTAGGCCTATTACGTATATATGTGGTGCTTATTAATGCTATTAGTGTGCATAAATTGTCTTGAATCCAAGATAGAATGTCCACTAAACACATTTTATTCCATTTGAGTCATGTAATGCTTTCCTGAGTACAATATATGAAAAATTCAACCTTATTGAATATCCTGTGCCAAAATATAAGGCCCCTTTTAATAAAACTTAATTTAATATTTCTTTGACTTCTTTTGGAAGAACTATTTCGGTATGTAAACTGGTTTCAAGTTTTGCTTGAAGTTACAGTTGGCTCAAGTTTGAAGGAAAAGCAATTCTTTCTTCAGATAAATAGAATCTTTGGCTTTCTATAATATAAAACATCAAGACATCAAAATGATCATAAATCATTGAGTTTAAGTTCTTTTTTTCCCCAGAAGGTATACCTTTTTAAAGTAATTTTTGCCCAGAAACCAATATTGCACTGTATGTTAAGTACCTAGAGTTTAAACTATAATAAAGAAAGAAAGAAAGGTTTTTCCCTGAAATTCCTATTACATATAACCAAAATAGGAATTATACCATATATACAATTTTAAATTCTTTTTGATAACCCTAGAACACATGTATTTGTATTATTCGATATTCCTCAGACACATGACTTACACATTTTTTATTGAAGTATAATTAACATGCAGTATTATAGTTTCAGGTATATAACGTACTGATTTGAGAGTTCTCTGCATTAGTTGGTGCTCACCATAATTAGTGTAGTCACAATCTGTAACTGTACAACGTTATTACTATATTATTGGCTATTCCCTGTGCTGTACTTTTCATCCCTGTGACTTATTTAGTTTATAGCTGGAAGTTTGTACCTTTTTTTTTTTTTTCATTTTATGATGCAACATTACTTTAATAAAGACATTAAAAAAAACCTAAACACTATCACTCACAAACATAGAAGCAATACAAAAATACTTGCAAAGTCTTAGAAAATTGAATTCAGTGATATATAAAACATAAGACATTATCACCAAGTGGGTTTATCCCAGGAATTCAAGTTTAGCTTAAAATGTGAAAATCAGTCAATGTAATAAACGTTATCAACATACTAAAAATCGTATCATCATTTCAGTAGATGCATAAAATCCATGCATATGTATTTCATTGTATGTTGCTCTTTTCACTTAGCTTTTTTTTTTTTATTTCTTTGAAATAGTTTAACTTGTAATTGGCTCTATTTTTTTTTTAAATTTTATTTTTTATAAACATATATATTTTTTTCCTCAGGGGTACAGGTCTGTGAATCGCCAGGTTTACACACTTCACAGCACTCACCATAGCACATACCCTCCCAAATGTCCATAACCCTCCCCAACCCCCCTCCCCCCAGCAACCCTCAGTTTTGTGAGATTAAGAGTCACTTATGGTTTATCTCCCTCCCAATCCCATCTTGCTTCATTTACTCTTCTCCTACCCCCTTAACCCCCCATGTTGCATCTCCTCTCCCTCATATCAGGGAGATCATATGATAGTTGTCTTTCTCTGATTGACTTATTTCGCTAAGCATGATACCCTCTAGTTCCATCCACATTGTCGCAAATGGCAAGATTTCATTTCTTTTGATAGCTGCATAGTATTCCACTGTGTATATATACCACCTCTTCTTTATCCATTCGTCTGTTGATGGACATCTAGGTTCTTTCCATAGTTTGGCTATTGTAGACATTGCTGCTATAAACATTCGGGTGCACGTGCCCCTTCGGATCACTACATTTGTATCTTTAGGGTAAATACCCAGCAGTGCAATTGCTGGGTCATAGGGTAGTTCAATTTTCAACATTTTGCGGAACCTCCATGCTGTTTTCCAGACTGGTTGCACCAGCTTGCATTCCCACCAACAGTGTAGGAGGGTTTCCCTTTCTCCGCATCCTCGCCAGCATCTGTCATTTCCTGACTTGTTAATTTTAGCCATTCTGACTGGTGTGAGGTGGTATCTCATTGTGGTTTTGATTTGTATTTCCCTGATGCCGAGTGATGTGGAGCACTTTTTCATGTGTCTGTTGGCCATCTGGATGTCTTCTTTGCAGAAATGTCTGTTCATGTCTTCTGCCCATTTCTTGATTGGATTATTTGTTCTTTGGGTGTTGAGTTTGCTAAGTTCTTTATAGATTTTGGACACTAGCCCTTTATCTGATATGTCGTTTGCAAATATCTTCTCCCATTCTGTCAGTTGTCTTTTGGTTTTGTGAACTGTTTCCTTTGCTGTGCAAAAGCTCTTGATCTTGATAAAATCCCAATAGTTCATTTTTGCCCTTGCTTCCCTTGCCTTTGGCGATGTTCCTAGGAAGATGTTGCTGCGGCTGAGGTCGAAGAGGTTGCTGCCTGTGTTCTCCTCAAGGATGTTGATGGATTCCTTTCTCACATTGAGGTCCTTCATCCATTTTGAGTCTATTTTCATGTGTGGTGTAAGGAAATGATCCAATTTCATTTTTCTGCATGTGGCTATCCAATTTTCCCAACACCATTTATTGAAGAGGCTGTCTTTTTTCCATTGGACATTCTTTCCTGCTTTGTCGAAGATTAGTTGACCATAGAGTTGAGGGTCTATTTCTGGGCTCTCTATTCTGTTCCATTGATCGATGTGTCTGTTTTTGTGCCAGTACCATGCTGTCTTGAGGATGACAGCTTTGTAATAGAGCTTGAAGTCCGGAATTGTGATGCCACCAACTTTGGCTTTCTTTTTCAATATTCCTTTGGCTATTCGGGGTCTTTTCTGGTTCCATATAAATTTTAGGATTATTTGTTCCATTTCTTTGAAAAAAATGGATGGTACTTTGATAGGAATTGCATTAAATGTGTAGATTGCTTTAGGTAGCATAGACATTTTCACAATATTTATTCTTCCAATCCAGGAGCATGGAACATTTTTTCCATTTCTTTGTGTCTTCCTCAATTTCTTTCATGAGTACTTTATAGTTTTCTGTGTATAGATTCTTAGTCTCTTTGGTTAGGTTTATTCCTAGGTATCTTATAGTTTTGGGTGCAATTGTAAATGGGAT
>NW_022631021.1:18248982-18254372 GCF_010015895.1 Lontra canadensis | reverse complement strand
CCCCCCTCCCCCCAGCAACCCTCAGTTTTGTGAGATTAAGAGTCACTTATGGTTTATCTCCCTCCCAATCCCATCTTGCTTCATTTACTCTTCTCCTACCCCCTTAACCCCCCATGTTGCATCTCCTCTCCCTCATATCAGGGAGATCATATGATAGTTGTCTTTCTCTGATTGACTTATTTCGCTAAGCATGATACCCTCTAGTTCCATCCACATTGTCGCAAATGGCAAGATTTCATTTCTTTTGATAGCTGCATAGTATTCCACTGTGTATATATACCACCTCTTCTTTATCCATTCGTCTGTTGATGGACATCTAGGTTCTTTCCATAGTTTGGCTATTGTAGACATTGCTGCTATAAACATTCGGGTGCACGTGCCCCTTCGGATCACTACATTTGTATCTTTAGGGTAAATACCCAGCAGTGCAATTGCTGGGTCATAGGGTAGTTCAATTTTCAACATTTTGCGGAACCTCCATGCTGTTTTCCAGACTGGTTGCACCAGCTTGCATTCCCACCAACAGTGTAGGAGGGTTCCCCTTTCTCCGCATCCTCGCCAGCATCTGTCATTTCCGGACTTGTTAATTTTAGCCATTCTGACTGGTGTGAGGTGGTATCTCATTGTGGTTTTGATTTGTATTTCCCTGATGCCGAGTGATGTGGAGCACTTTTTCATGTGTCTGTTGGCCATCTGGATGTCTTCTTTGCAGAAATGTCTGTTCATGTCTTCTGCCCATTTCTTGATTGGATTATTTGTTCTTTGGGTGTTGAGTTTGCTAAGTTCTTTATAGATTCTGGACACTAGCCCTTTATCTGATATGTCGTTTGCAAATATCTTCTCCCATTCTGTCAGTTGTCTTTTGGTTTTGTGAACTGTTTCCTTTGCTGTGCAAAAGCTCTTGATCTTGATAAAATCCCAATAGTTCATTTTTGCCCTTGCTTCCCTTGCCTTTGGCGATGTTCCTAGGAAGATGTTGCTGCGGCTGAGGTCAAAGAGGTTGCTGCCTGTGTTCTCCTCAAGGATGTTGATGGATTCCTTTCTCACATTGAGGTCCTTCATCCATTTTGAGTCTATTTTCGTGTGTGGTGTAAGGAAATGATCCAATTTCATTTTTCTGCATGTGGCTATCCAATTTTCCCAACACCATTTATTGAAGAGGCTGTCTTTTTTCCATTGGACATTCTTTCCTGCTTTGTCGAAGATTAGTTGACCATAGAGTTGAGGGTCTATTTCTGGGCTCTCTATTCTGTTCCATTGATCGATGTGTCTGTTTTTGTGCCAGTACCATGCTGTCTTGAGGATGACAGCTTTGTAATAGAGCTTGAAGTCCGGAATTGTGATGCCACCAACTTTGGCTTTCTTTTTCAATATTCCTTTGGCTATTCGGGGTCTTTTCTGGTTCCATATAAATTTTAGGATTATTTGTTCCATTTCTTTGAAAAAAATGGATGGTACTTTGATAGGAATTGCATTAAATGTGTAGATTGCTTTAGGTAGCATAGACATTTTCACAATATTTATTCTTCCAATCCAGGAGCATGGAACATTTTTCCATTTCTTTGTGTCTTCCTCAATTTCTTTCATGAGTACTTTATAGTTTTCTGTGTATAGATTCTTAGTCTCTTTGGTTAGGTTTATTCCTAGGTATCTTATAGTTTTGGGTGCAATTGTAAATGGGATTGACTCCTTAATTTCTCTTTCTTCTGTCTTGTTGTTGGTGTAGAGAAATGCGACTGATTTCTGTGCATTGATTTTATATCCTGACACTTTACTGAATTCCTGTACAAGTTCTAGCAGTTTTGGAGTGGAGTCTTTTGGGTTTACATCATACAGTATCATATCATCTGCAAAGAGTGATAGTTTGACTTCTTCTTTGCCGATTTGGATGCCTTTAATTTCTTTTTGTTGTCTGATTGCTGAGGCTAGGACTTCTAGTACTATGTTGAATAGCAGTGGTGATAACGGACATCCCTGCCGTGTTCCTGACCTTAGCGGAAAAGCTTTCAATTTTTCTCCATTGAGAATGATATATGCAGTGGGTTTTTCATAGATGGCTTTGATAATATTGAGGGATATACCCTCTATCCTTACACTTTGAAGAGTTTTGATCAGGAAGGGATGCTGTACTTTGTCAAATGCTTTTTCAGCATCTATTGAGAGTATCATATGGTTCCTGTTCTTTCTTTTATTAATGTGTTGTATCACATTGATTGATTTGCGGATGTTGAACCAACCTTGCAGCCCTGGAATAAATCCCACTTGGTCGTGGTGAATAATCCTTTTAATGTACTGTTGAATCCTATTGGCTAGTATTTTGGTGAGAATTTTTGCATCTGTGTTCATCAAGGATATTGGTCTGTAGTTCTCTTTTTTGATGGGATCCTTGTCTGGTTTTGGGATCAAGGTGATGCTGGCCTCATAAAATGAGTTTGGAAGTTTTCCTTCCATTTCTATTTTTTGGAACAGTCTCAGGAGAATAGGAATTAGTTCTTCTTTAAATGTTTGGTAGAATTCCCCCGGGAAGCCGTCTGGCCCTGGGCTTTTGTTTGTTTGGAGATTTTTGATGACTGTTTCAATCTCCTTACTGGTTATGGGTCTGTTCAGGCTTTCTATTTCTTCCTGGTTCAGTTGTGGTAGTTTATATGTCTCTAGGAATGCATCCATTTCTTCCAGATTGTCAAATTTGTTGGCATAGAGTTGCTCATAATATGTTCTTATAATTGTCTGTATTTCTTTGGTGTTAGTTGTGATCTCTCCTCTTTCATTCATGATTTTATTGATTTGGGTCCTTTCTCTTTTCTTTTTGATAAGTCTGGCCAGGGGTTTATCAATCTTATTAATTCTTTCAAAGAACCAGCTCCTAGTTTCGTTGATTTGTTCTATTGTTTTTTTGGTTTCTATTTCATTGATTTCTGCTCTGATCTTTATGATTTCTCTTCTCCTGCTGGGTTTAGGGTTTCTTTCTTGTTCTTTCTCCAGCTCCTTTAGGTGTAGGGTTAGGTTGTGTACTTGAGACCTTTCTTGTTTCTTGAGAAAGGCTTGTACTGCTATATATTTTCCTCTCAGGACTGCCTTTGTTGTGTCCCACAGACTTTGAACCATTGTATTTTCATTATCATTTGTTTCCATGAATTTTTTCAATTCTTCTTTAATTTCCTGGTTGGCCCATTCATTCTTTAGAAGGATGCTGTTTAGTCTCCATGTATTTGGGTTCTTTCCAAATTTCCTCTTGTGATTGAGTTCTAGCTTCAGAGCATTGTGGTCTGAAAATATGCAGGGAATGATCCCAATCTTTTGATACCGGTTGAGACCTGATTTAGGACCAAGGATGTGATCTATTCTGGAGAATGTTCCATGTGCACTAGAGAAGAATGTGTATTCTGTTGCTTTGGGATGAAATGTTCTGAATATATCTGTGATATCCATCTGGTCCAGTGTGTCATTTAAGGCCTTTATTTCCTTGTTGATCTTTTGCTTGGATGATCTGTCCATTTCAGTGAGGGGAGTGTTAAAGTCCCGTACTATTATTGTATTATTGTCGATGTGTTTCTTTGATTTTGTTATTAATTGGTTTATATAGTTGGCTGCTCCCACGTTAGGGGCATAGATATTTACAATTGCTAGATCTTCTTGTTGGACAGATCCTTTGAGTATGATATAGTGTCCTTCTTCATCTCTTATTATAGTCTTTGGCTTAAAATCTAATTGATCTGATATAAGGATTGCCACTCCTCCTTTCTTCTGATGTCCATTAGCATGGTAAATTCTTTTCCACCCCCTCACTTTAAATCTGAAGGTGTCTTCGGGTTTAAAATGAGTTTCTTGTAGGCAACATATAGATGGGTTTTGTTTTTTATCCATTCTGATACCCTGTGTCTTTTGATTGGGGCATTTAGCCCATTAACATTCAGGGTAACTATTGAGAGATATGAATTTAGTGCCATTGTATTGCCTGTAAGGTGACTGTTATTGTATTTTGTTTCTGTTCCTTTCTGATCTACTACTTTTAGGGTCTCTCTTTGCTTAGAGGACCCCTTTCAATATTTCCTGTAGAGCTGGTTTGGTGTTTGCTAATTCTTTCAGTTTTTGTTTGTCCTGGAAGCTTTTAATCTCTCCTTCTATTTTCAATGATAGCCTAGCTGGATATAGTATTCTTGGCTGCATGTTTTTCTCGTTTAGTACTCTGAATATATCATGCCAGCTCTTTCTGGCCTGCCAGGTCTCTGTGGATAAGTCTGCTGCCAATCTAATATTTTTACCATTGTATGTTACAGACTTCTTCTCCCGGGCTGCTTTCAGGATTTTCTCTTTGTCACTAAGACTTGTAAATTTTACTATTAGGTGACGGGGTGTGGACCTATTCTTATTGATTTTGAGGGGGGTTCTCTGAACCTCCTGGATTTTGATGCTTGTTCCCTTTGCCATATTGGGGAAATTCTCTCCAATAATTCTCTCCAATATACCTTCTGCTCCCCTCTCTCTTTCTTCTTCTTCTGGAATCCCAATTATTCTAATGTTGTTTCGTCTTATGGTGTCACTTATCTCTCGAATTCTGCCCTCATGGTCCAGTAGCTGTTTGTCCCTCTTTTGCTCAGCTTCTTTATTCTCTGTCATTTGGTCTTCTATATCGCTAATTCTTTCTTCTGCCTCATTTATCCTAGCAGTGAGAGCCTCCATTTTTGATTTTACCTCATTAATAGCTTTTTTGATTTCAACTTGATTAGATTTTAGTTCTTTTATTTCTCCAGAAAGGGCTTTTATATCTCCCGAGAGGGTTTCTCTAATATCTTCCATGCCTTTTTCGAGCCCAGCTAGAACCTTGAGAATTGTCATTCTGAATTCTAGATCTGACATATTACCAATGTCTGTATTGATTAGGTCCCTAGCCTTCGGTACTGCCTCTTGTTCTTTTTTTGTGTGGTGAATTTTTCCGCCTTGTCATTTTGTCCAGATAAGAGTATATGGAGGAACAAGTAAAATACTAAAAGGGTGGCAATAACCCCAGGAAAATATGCTTTAGCCAAATCAGAAGAGATCCCAAATCGTGAAGGGGGGGTAAGGGGATAAAAAGAGGTTCAGAAAGAAAAAAAAAAAGAAACAAAAAAAGAAAACCAATAATGAAAAAATATGAAAAGGAAAAAAATATATATATATTAGATAAACTAGTTAAAAAACGTTAAAAAAGAAAAGGGTAAAAGTTAAAAAATTTAGCAGAAGAAGAGAAAAAAAATTGAAAAAGAAAAAAAAATTAACTTCATGGCTAAAGAATCATGGGGAGAAAGCCATGAGTTCCGTGCTTTGCTTTCTCCTCCTCTGGAATTCCGCTGCTCTCCTTGGTATTGAAACTGCACTCCTCGTAAGTGAACTTGGTCCTGGCTGGGTTTCTT
>NW_022631021.1:18053864-18248882 GCF_010015895.1 Lontra canadensis | reverse complement strand
TTTAACTAGTTTATCTAATATATATATATTAGATAAACTAGTTAAAAAACGTTAAAAAAGAAAAGGGTAAAAGTTAAAAAATTTAGCAGAAGAAGAGGAAAAAAATTGAAAAAGAAAAAAAAATTAACTTCATGGCTAAAGAATCATGGGGAGAAAGCCATGAGTTCCGTGCTTTGCTTTCTCCTCCTCTGGAATTCCGCTGCTCTCCTTGGTATTGAAACTGCACTCCTCGTAAGTGAACTTGGTCCTGGCTGGGTTTCTTTTTGATCTTCTGGGGGAGGGGCCTGTTGTAGTGATTTTCAAGTGTCTTTGCCCCAGGCGGAGTTGCACCGCCCTTACCAGGGGCCAGGCTGAGTAATCCGCTTGGGTTTGCTTTCGGGAGCTTTTGTTCCCTGAGCGCTTTCCGTCCCTGAGCACTTTCCGTAGAGCTCCGGAGGACGGGAATGAAGATGGCGGCCTCCCAGTCTCCGGCCGAGAGGAGCCGAGAGCCCGGGGCCCCACTCCTCAGTGAGCCCTCAGAGAACAGCGCCCAATTACTCCCGTCACCCTGTCTCCGGCCTCGCTCCGAGCTGACCGAGCCTACGACCGGTTCAAGGTAACCCCGAGCTGAGAGTCACTCCTTGGCTCTGTCTCTGTAGCCGGCTTCCCCGTTCTAATACCTGCAAGCTCTGCGACACTCAGACACTCCCAATCCTTCTGTGACCCTGCGGGACCTGAGGCCACACTGACCCCGCGTGGGCTTCACCCCGGTTTAGCCTCTGGAGCGATGTCCCTCAGCGGAACAGACTTAAAAGTCCTGATTTTGTGCTCCGTTGCTCCGCCGCTTGCCGGGAGCCGGCCCCTCCCCCCGCGGTCTATCTTCCCGTTGCTTTGGATTCACTTCTCCGCCAGTCCTACCTTTCAGAAAGTGGTTGATTTTCTATTTCTAGAATTGCTGTTCTTCTTCTCTTCGATCTCCCATTGGATTTGTAGGTGTTTGCAATCTTTAGATAAGCTATCTAGCTGATCTCCCGCAACCTGAAGTAGTCTCAGCCTGCTACTTCTCCGCCATCTTGACTCCTCCCTCCTGTACCTTTTTTTTTTTTTTAAAGATTTTATTTACTTATTTGACAGGCAGAGATTACAAGTAGGCAGAGAGTCAGGCAGAGAGAGAGGAGGAAACAGGCTCCCTGCCAAGCACAGAGCCTGATGCGGGGCTCGATCCCAGGACCCTGGGATCACGACCTGAGCCGAAGGCAGAGGCTTTAACCCACTGAGCCACCCAGGCGCCCCAAGTTTGTACCTCTTAATTCCCATTATCTCTTTTGCCCTGCCCTTGCCTACCTCCCCTCTGGCAACCACCAGCTTGTTCTCCTTATTTAAAAGTTTGGTGTTTTTTTTGTTGTTGTTTTGTGGTTGGTTTTTTCGATTCTGCATTTAAGTGAAGCCATGTGGAGTTTGTCTTTCTCTGACTTACTTCACTTAGTATAATACCCTTTAGGTCCATCCATGTTGTTGTAATGACAAAATCTTTCTTGTGGCTGAGAAATATGTGTGTGTGTGTGTGTGTGTGTGTGTACACGTCGTCTTTATCCATTCATCTACCAGTAGATGATCAGGTTGCTTCCATACCTTGGCAATTGTAAATAATTCTGTAATAAATGTAGGGATACATATATTTTTTCAAATTAATGTTTTCATTTTCTTTGGGTAAATACCCAGTAGTAGGATTGCCGGATCATATGGTATTTATATATATATATATTTTTTAAAGATTTTATTTATTTATTTGACAGAGAGATCACAAGCAGGCAGAGAGGCAGGCAGAGAGAGAGGAGGAAGCAGGCTCCCTGCTGAGCAGAGAGCCCGATTCGGGGCTCGATCCCAGGACTCAGAGATCATGACCTGAGCCGAAGGCAGCGGCTTAACCCACTGAGCCACCCAGGCGCCCCTGGTATTTATATTTTTAATTTATCGAGGAACCTCCGTGCAGTGGCTGCAGCAATTTACAATCCAGTAGCAGTGCACAAAGGTTCCTTTATTCCCCCCCCCCCCACCCACATTCTTGCCAACACTTGTTGCTTCTTATCTTCTTGATACTAGCCATCCTGACTGGTGTGGAGTGATATCTCATTGTGGTTTGGTGATCAGTGATGTTGAGCATCTTGTCATGTGACTGTTGGCCACCTGGATGTCTTTTTTGGGAAAATTTGTCTATATGCAGGTCCTCTGCCCATTTTTCAATCATATTTTTTAGTGTTGAGTTGTATAAGTTCTTTATATGTTTTAGATATCAACCCTTTATCAGATACATTTTTGCAAACATCTTTTTCCATTCAATAGGTTGCCTTTTTGTTTTGTTGATGATTTCCTTTGCTGTGCAGAAGCTTTTTATTCTGGTGTAGTTCCAGTAGAGAAATAAGATTTTTAATGGTCATATAATAGTTTATTGCTTGAATCTACCATCCTATGTTTAATCCTTCCCCTCTAGCATTTCACGTTGATCCTTTTCCCCAACTTTGTCATATTTGACCCTTCTCTGTGCTGTGCTGGTCCTGCTCAATCCAAGTCTTGTCAAGTCTCCATCTGTGCCATCAGCGTGTCCTTCCATGTCCTTGGCTTGTCCCCTCACTCATGTTCTCAGTAAAGTAGTGCTGTTCTAATTTATGCTACTTATAGTATATGTGCTGCTGAAGCAAGCACCTAATTCATCTTCATTTTGATAGAAGTTTTTCCTCTTTAAACCCTTGCAAATACCTCTGCCAGCCTTATCTACTCTTCTGGTCATAGTATAATAAATAAAACATTCCTGGCTTCATGTTTTTCCAAGGTGATTCACACCTGAGCTATTTTAATTGTTGGGGGTGGGTATTATGGTATTATGAATATCCTTAGGGCACTCATAACCTTTGTTAGGGTTCATTAATGGTTATAGTTTGATGATGTATGAAAGCACCTCAAAAACATGGAAATACGTTAACAAATGGGAGAACACAAAATTATTGGTGGAGCCCAGAAGACAGAAAAATTTGAAAGAGAAATATTTTAAGCAAAGTAAATGTAAACATCTTTATTGTAAATGTTCAAGTATACATCCTAGCACTCAGTGGGAAACTGATTTCCTTCTCTGAAATTTGATTTACCTGTGACCTTTAAGGGCCACATAAAGACAAGAGCCCACATTCTTCTCTTTGTTTTACAAAGAAAGGGTATCTGTGCTGCTGAATTGTGAACCAGTTAAAAAAATTTGTATTTTAAAACAGACTTTTCTCCTGTGATATGTTTCATTTATTTGGACAAATAAGTGGGCAAGGAAATAGATTTCTTCCTGCTTTAGATTATAGAGGAAGTGGTTAGTTTTATTGAGGAGTTAAACCTTTATCTCATTTCGTATTTAGTATCTGTGACCTGGCCCATGTAATAGTGCATGGATAGAAGCTTTCAATTTTGTGAATCAGTGTTTCAAATTCTTAAGTATTTGTGACTCTCTTTTGAATACCCTTGTAAGTTTATCTGAAAATGGTTGAAAAAAAAAATTGGATTGCCAGTTGAATAGACAATGTTGTTAGTCTTTTTTGAATTTTACCAAGACTGTCCTGGAGCTGGGTGATACCTTCCCCTGTGCCCCCAAACTGGACCAAGCCTTTTTTTCTTTCTATGCTCTTTTGCTATATCATATTATAAACTTGTTTCAGATTTCTGTCTCCTGCTTTCCATGTCTTTGTCAGTTTTCCCCTTGCCTCAGTCTTTATCTGCAGTTACTTGCCCTGCCCGTGATCCAAGAAGTGGATTCATTTTCTCATCTGTCCAGATTACTTTCCTTTTATGTCTCCTCTTTTGGCCCAGATCTCGTGGGCAGCAACACCACTTATGTGCTCTTACATGCTGCTTTCATTAGCGTGCTCTTTCCTTTCCCTTTCAACTCATTCATCAAGATGAAATACAGCATTGGCGCAGTTTAACTCCTTACCCTTTTCCAGGCCTGAACGCCCCTTTCCCCTGGCTTTGTTTTACTTAGCTAATGAAAATATAGTTTCCCCAAATGTTTTTTGTCAGTTACCTGCACATTTTAATTAGCAGTAATTGGGCCTCAGATAAACCTCATTGGCTCTGATACTGCCACTGTGCAAAGCTACGTGAGCATTTTATTTGCTCTATGAGCCTCCAATGTGATTGTGCTTTAGAATTTTCCTTAAAGAATGTTATTGACTAACAGTAGCAGCAGTGCTAGGGAAGCCGCTGAATGGGGTGGAAACCTCAGTTTTCTTATTTGTTAAGTGGAGATAAAAAACTTAGCTTCCTTGGTCCCTGTAGGGATTCAACTACGTGAGGTATCCTGGCGCCCCTTGCTTAGTCTTTTATCACCAAAAGGGATTTCTTCTTCATTGATGTCTGCCAGTCCTGTGCATGGTTGGACATCTTTATTGAGCTATGACTTATACGCTGTACAGTGTACCCATTTAAAGTGCTTGATACTGTGGTTTTTAGTATATGCAGAGTTGTGCAGCCGTTACCACAATTAATTTTAGAATGTCCTCGTCACCCTATACCCATTAGCAGTCATTCTCTGTTTGGTAGGCAACCACTAATTTACTTTTTGTAATTTTATGCATTTTTTAACCTCATGCTTGTTGTGTTGTGTGCTAATAGGATTTTCATTTTTCTTAAAGTGCACTGAAGGTATTTTGAAATGCAATCTTATAATTTTTAGAACTAAAAAAAGCCCTTCAATCATTTTATGCTCCCCCCCTTTTTTTTAAACAAGGGAACAAAGTGATTCACCTGGGGACATTCCCATTCCATAGCTCTTTACCAAAACACACACACGCACACACACACACACACACACACACACACAGTCTTGTTAATGCTTCTTTCATCAGTAGTTCTCCTTTTTGAGTGTCTGCTAGAACTCTTTCAAGTTCAGATCCTAGATGTAAAATATGATTATTTGAACTCTCTGCTTCAGACAGCCGATCCTGTCACTATTCTAGGAATATTTCTTGGGCTTCTTCCTTTACCTGTAACTTTCTCATGACTCAAAAATCTTGGCCAAAGTTTGTACAATATATTGTTCTATTTTCTGTTTAAATTTTCTTTAAACAGTTGTTACTCTGTGATCCAGCATAGAAGGTTCTAGGATAATCTATCCAGTTTTTATGTTTTTCTGTGACATCCCTGCGGCTCCTACTCATTTTATGGTAGATCATTTCATCTACCAGTTTTCTCCCATCATGCCTCTTTTCAATGTGATTTTTACTGCTTCTTTCATCTGCCAGTACAGACTAATTCTCCAGCCCCCTGAATGTGGCAGAAATGACAGCATGCATATTTCAAGGCCCCAAGAGTCCTTTCAGCCTCTTCTTTTGCCACTTTTGAGTTCTGCTTGGAGAGCTTCATGTAGAGAAGCCACTGTATCATAAGGGAGAGGGCAGAGGCCATGTGGAGAACAGAGGTGCTCTGGCTAACAGTTGGTACTAAATGCCAGACCATAAGAGTTAGGCCAGGGTGGATCTTCGAGCCTTTCTGACCTTCCAGCCGACGGTAATGGTTGCATGAGTGAGCTCAGATGAAAGCAGCAGAGGAACTGCCCAGCCAACCTACAGAATGTGAGAAATTTAAAAAAAAAAAAAATGTCGTTTTAGAATTTGCGATGGGTTGTTATGCAGCAGATGTTAACTGGTACATGTAGGTACCAGCATGGTGGCAACATTGAGATGATTAAAGAATGTAATCGCTGTAAAGTCCTTAGTTTACGGCCAAGCACAGAGAATCCCTTAACAGAGGCCAGTCGCTTTATCATTTTAGCTGTAGCATGATCATTACTCCTGTTGCTTTTGGTCACTATGGTAGTTTTCTTTCTCCTCTTCTCCAGGTATAATGTCATTCCTTTTCATTATCATTCACTGTGATGAGCTGAAGAATTGGATGTCCTTGGTGCTAATTGTCTAGTATTTTCCTTCCTGATTAGTAAATAGTTTAAAACTTTCAGAACTATTCCTACTATGAAATAAAACAAATATATAGCAAAGTGCACAAGGTGTAAATGTAACTTAAAACAAATTATGGAATGAATTCTTGTAACCGTCACTCAGGTTAAGACATTTAACATTGCTTGGATTCCAAAAGCCCATTACGTGTTCTTCCTGGTCACAGTCTTCTCCCTTATACCTACAGGTAGCCACTACCACTACCCCAATTTCACAGAAATCACTTCTTGGCTTTTCTTTATAGTTTTTACCACCTCTGTGTGCATTTCCAAACAAAGTAGTTTAGTTTTCAGCTTTATATATATTGTGTATGTGTGTGTACACACACATACATGCATTTTTTTGGTGAAAACTTCATTTGCTGAATATTATTTCTAAGACTCCTTCCTATAATGACTAACAGTAAATAAGCTTTCATTTTGATTGCTATGTAGAATTTCATTTTAAGAATGTACCTCTCTGGGGGCACCTGGGTGGCTCAGTGGGTTAAAGCCTCTGCCTTTGGCTCAGGTCATGATCCCAGCATCTTTAAGCCCCACATTGGGCTCTCTGCTCTGCGGAGAGCCTACTTCCCCCTCTCTCTCTGCCTGCCTCTCTGCCTACTTGTGATATCTGTCTGTCCAAAAAAAAAAAAAAAAAAAGAATATACTTCTCTGTTAGATCTAGTATCGATGAGTATTTGAGTTATTTATAGTTTTGGGCAATTACAAATAATTCTGTCAAGCACATTCTTTGAGGTATTCTGAAATGACATATGTGAGAATTTTTAAAAAAGGTGTATACCTAGGAATAGAATTTCTGGGTAATGAAGTTATAGTCACTTTTTAATAAATTTCACAGAAAAGAACAAATGATATACAGTGGACCCTTGAACAACATGATAATGGATTAGGGCTGCTACCCCTCACCCCTGAGGACAGTCAGAAATCTGCATATAACTTTGGCTCCTCCAAAACTTAACTACTAATAGCCTACTGTTGACGGGAAGACTTACCTATAATATAAATAATAGATTACCACCTATTTTGTATGTTCTATGTATTTCACACTGTACTCTTAGAATAATGTAAACTAGGGAAGATGTTAGGAAAATCATAAGAGAAAATACATTTATAGTGCTATACCATATTTATTGAAAAATGCAGTTCAAACCTGTGTTGTTTAAGGGTTACCTCTATCCTGTAACAGGTGTTAATCTCTCTCAAGATTAGAACCATAGCTTTGTCAAAGAAGTTGTCCAAAAAGGTAGTTCAGGTCAAAGGGTAAAGGAGTAGGAATGTGATGAGAGTTACGTAGAATGAAAAGGGGTGACCATTTAGTTGAAGCATTCGAATGCAGAAGGGAAATCTGTGAGTCATTTTGGTGTCATTATAGCTGGAGTCAAACAATTTTTCAGGAGTTTAATAACATTCTTTATGCTGTTGTCCTCTAGGTGAATCTGTAACAATGCTTTATGTTTTCTTTACTCTGAGGATAAGTTTGGGCAATAGGGGGATAATTGACTCATCCTTGACCATATAGTAATTTAGAAGGACATAGCTCTTTTAGGACTGAGATCTCCCATGTCCCTTTCTTTTTTTAATTTCTATTTAAATTCAGTATAGTTAACATATATTGTATTATTCGTTCTAGGGGTAGAATTTAGTGATTCATCAGTTGCATATAAACCCAGTACTCAGTACGTCAAATACCCTCCTTAGTGCCATCACCCAATTACCCTATCCCCCCACCCACCTCCCTTCTAGTTTGTTTCCTAGAGTTAAGAGTCTCTTATGGTTTGCTTCCCTCTCTGTTTTTATCTTATTTTATTTTTCCTTCCCTTCCCCTGTTTTGTTTTGTTTTGTTTCTGTTTTGTTTCTTAAATTCCACATACGAGTGAAATCATATGGTATTTGTCTTTCTCTGACTGATTTTGCTTAGCATAATACCCTCTAGTTCCATCCATGTCATTGCAAATGCAAGATTTCATTCTTGATGGCTCATATTCCACTGTATTTCTCTCTCACACACACACACACACACACACACACACACACGTATATCAACAGATGAATGGATAAAGAAGTATATATGTATATATATCCATTTATCCATTCATCTTTATCCATTCATCTGTTGACAGACAGATCTGGGCTCTTTCCATATTTTGGCTCTTGTGGACATGGCTGCTATAAACATTGGGGATGCAGGTGTCCCTTCGAATCACTGTGTTTGTATCCTCTGGGTAAATACCTGGTAGTGAAATTGCTGGGCCATATGGTAGCTCTATTTTTAACTTTCTGAGGAACCTCTATACTGTTTTCCAGAGTGACTACACCAGCTTGCATTCCCACCAACAGTGTAGGGGGGTTCCCCTTTCTCCACATCTTTGCCAGCATCAGTTGTTTTCTGAGTTGTTAATTTTAGCCATTATAACTGGTGTGAGGTGGTGTCTCATTGTGGTTTTGATTTGTATTTCCCTGATGCCAAGGGATATGGAGCATTTTTTCATATGTCTGTTGGCCATTTGGAAATCTTTGAAGAAATGTCTGTTCATGTCTTCTGCCCATTTCTTGACTGGATTTTTGTTCTTTGGGTGTTGAGTTTGATAAGTTCTTTATAGATTTTGGATACTAACCCTTTATCTGATATGTCATTTGCAAATATCCTTCTCCCATTCCATAGGTTGCCTTTTAGTTTTATTAATTATTTCCTTTGCTGTGCAGAAACTTTATCTTGATGAAATCCCAGTAGTTCATTTTTGCTTTTGTTTCCCTTGCCTTTGGAGACAGTGTGTAAGAAGAAGTTGCTGTGGCCAAGGTCATAGAGGTTGCTGCCTGTGTTCTGCTTGAAGATTTTGTTAGATTCCTGTCTCACAATTAGACTTTTCATCCATTTTGAGTCTATTTTTGTGTATGGTGTAAGAAAGTGGTCCAGTTTCATTCTTCTTCATGTGGCTATCCAGTTTACCCAGTACCATTTGTTGAAGAGACTTTATCTTTTTTTCTAGTGGATTTCCTTTCCTGCATTTTCAAAGATTAGTTGACCATAGAGTTGAGGGTCCATTTCTGGGCTCTTTGTTAGTTTCCATTGATCTATGTGTCTGTTTTTGTGCCAGCACCATACCGTCTTGATGACAGCTTTGTAATAGAGCTTGAAGTCTGGAATTGTGATGCCACCAGCTTTGGTTTTCTTTTATGACATTCCTTTGGCTATTCAGAATCTTTTCTGGTTTCATGTACATTTCAGGAATATTTTTTCCAGCTCTGTAAAAAAACTGATGGTATTTTGATAGGGATTGCTTTGATTGTATAGATTGTTTTGGGTAGCATAGACATTTTAACAGTATTTATTCTTCCAGTCATGAGCATGGAATGTTTTTCTGCTTCTTTATGTCTTCCTCAATTTCTTTCATGAATGTTTCTATACTTTTCTGAGTACAGATCCTTTACTAACCTCTTTGGTTAGATTTATTCCTAGGCATCTTGTGGTTTTTGGTGCAGTTGTAAATGTAATTGATTCCTTGATTTCTCTTTCTTCAGCTTCATTGTTAGTGTGTAGAAATGCAGCTGACTTCTGTGCATTGATTTTATATCCTTCCATACTGCTGAATTCCTATATCAGTTCTAGCAGTTTTTTGGTGAGTCTTTTTAGTTTTCTACATACATTATCACATCATTGGTGAAGAGTAAAATTTTGACTTCTTTGCCAGTTTGGGTGCCTTTTATTTCTTTCTGTTGTCTGCTGAGGCTAGAATTTCTTGTACTGTGTGGAACAACAGTGGTGAGAGTGGACATCCTTTGTGTTCCTGACTTAGAAAAAGCTCTCTGTTTTTCACTGTTGAGAATGATACTAGCTTTCATGTATTGCCTTTAGGATGTTGAGCTATGTTCCCTCTAAACCTACTTTGTTGAGGGTTTTTATCAAGAATGGATGCTGTACCTTGTCACATACTTTTTCTGCATCTATTGAGAGGGTCACTTGTTTCTTATCCTTTCTTTTATTAATGTGACGTATGACATTGATTGATTTGTGAATGTTGAACCACCTCCGTAACCCAGGAATACTCCTATGTCCCTTTTTAAGAAGAAGGAGATCACCAACAGTCTACCAAAAGAGAGGGAAAAAGAATCTTGTCAGAAAAGGGAAAAGGAAACGAGCTGTACAGCCAAATTAAAGACTCTGCATCTACTAAAAGCAAGAGTGGCTATAAGAAGACTGTGGTGTGGCCTAACGAGCCAAGGCCGTTTGGGTTCCTTTGCATGTAATTGTACTCAGTGTCCTCTAAAGTGGGCCAGTGTGCTGTAATCAAACATGGTATAGTTGAAGAATGGTGTCTGTGTATTGCATCACATGATCGCTCTGCGCTTGGCGCCCTGCCAAGACAGCTACGTGAATTGTTCTTCCTGTGCCCTGGCTAATGTCAAAGAGGAGGCAGAAGAGCTTAGATCTTGTTGGATTTTTTTTCACCCTGAGGACATTGAAAACCTGAGGATTTCATAAAGTTTCAGAGGCATTGTGTCCGTCTTGTAAGAAAATAGTTATAAAACATTTGGATGATGAATTAAGATCCTATCAGGGCAGTGAAGGAAGGACTTAGGAATTACTGTTTTCATTTTGGGAACCTGTCAGATAGGGTCGTTTTATGTCTGGTATCTGCTTCCCAAGTTGAAGAAGGTAGTGTTTGTGACAGTCTCCTTGAGGGTGCTTTTAACATGCAGAACAAAACTTTAATTTGCCTGCTGTTATGATTTCTACTGGCTATGAGGATTTGTATGTTGTTGCCACAGTCGTAAAACATACTTATTATTCACTGCAGATCGAAGTACCTTAGTGACTTGATTTCTTGGATTATTTCTGAATGGTCCCTGAATGTATGGAATTGGTGATGTTTTTGTCCTGTTGCTATTATATCTTTCCTGGAAAATAAAGTGAGGTTTTCATGCTTGAGTAAACACATTGATGCATTATGAAACTGTCAGCCTCTTTGAACAATTGGCATAAGCTCAATTATTCAAATATGTGACTCTTTTGAATGGCTTTTGTGTCAGCTAATGCTTTCATACAACCAGCATCAAGAAACTTCAATACCTTTCTTAAGAAATTAAATCTCAACTGTATGATTAAAGAAATCCAAGGGATTAGTCCTTTCTTGGAGCACTTTCATTATCATATACAGCTAATTGGTAGCATTTGTTTTCTGAGATTCATCATTTTATTTAAAAATCTCTTTCTTTTTTGTTAAAAAATAATTTAAAGCTGTTTATGCATTTTCCTTATCACCTGAAACCACTTTTTTCTTGTGTTTCCTTCCTGTCAACGTGCACACATGCTTTTTTTACATCATGTACTTGCATTTTTGTCTTTTTAAAATTATATTTGCATTCTAAGTCTTTTTCAAGTTATATGGTCTTCATAGTAATCCTTTTTGTCACTTAGTATTGAATTATTTAATAACATGCTAACCATTTCCCTTCTTTGATATGTGTGTTTTCAAGTTTTTCATTTTTGTTGATAATGCAAAGACATCTTGTGCATTATAGCTTGTTTTTCTTATTTTCAATTATATTGCAAGGACAGATGTTTAAAGTATCATTAAAATGTCAGTGAACTTGGGGAGCCTGGGTGGCTCAGTGGGTTAAAGCCTCTGCCTTCGGCTCAGGTCATGATCCCAGGGTCCTGGGATTGAGCCCCACATCGGGCTCTCTGCCTGCCTCTGCCTACTTGTGATCTCTGTCTGTCAAATAAATAAATAAAATCTTTAAAAAAAAAAAAATGTCAGTGAACTTGAAAGCTTATGTTCCATGTATCGCCTTACTGCTTCCCAAGTGTTGTTAGTGTCTTCTTTTTGATTATAGAAGTAAAAAGTCTCATTTACCAAAAAAAAAAAAAAACCAAAACTGACATTTATTAATTGTTAGCATCTTTCAGAATTATTCATTTGGAGCAGCCTATAATCTTACAGAGACTTTTTCCTTTGTAAATTCAATTTCTGTTTTTAGCGAAGTAATATATGCAAATCACTTTTTTTTTTTTTTAATCCAATAAGCCTAGTGTGACAGGGAAGAAGAGTAGCCTCTTGCCTTCCCTGTCCCCACTCCAGTTTCTGGCTCTTGAGAACCCCCAGCTCTAAGCTGTTTCTACTGTTGTATGCCCCCACATTGCTAAGCTTGCTAATTTTAGTTTGATTTTTTTTCACTTTATAGTTATCTTTTGATTTCTTTCCATGGAAAATGAGACTTTAACACTTAGGATTTCTTCTCTATCCTCTAAATATTGACGTAACACCAATTTCGTTTTTATCAATATGTAGCTATTAAAACATTACAACTAAATATTTTTCATAATCAGGTCTTAAATTTATATTGTGAATATGTCTTCTCATACTTTATATTTTTCCTGAAATTAATAACTCCTACCTTTTTTGCTTACTTTCTTTTCTTTCTTTTTTTTTTAAGATTTTATTTATTTATTTGAGAGAGATCACAAGTAGGCAGAGAGGCAGGCAGAGAGAGGGGAGGAAGCAGGCTCCCTGCTGAGCAGAGAGCCCGATGTGGGGCTTGATCCCAGGACCCTGGGAACATGACCTGAGCCGAAGGCAGAGGCTTTCACCCACTGAGCCACCCAGGTGCCCCTGTTTCTAATTTATCAATAAACAAATCTTCTTGATACTTTCAAACACATCAGATAATCCCAAAGATGTGTGTTTTGCCCCCAACAATCTTTCCTCTGGGAGCCTCTCTGTTTGCAGTGTGGACTGGTCCCTCCCAGGGCCTGCTACTCAGCCAACATCTTGGAAGTCCCTTCACTGTTCTATCCTGGGAATTTCTTTTGTCTCTGTTTTGTTGATTCTCTGATTGCTGGATATCAGATCATCCTCCTTTGAGATTTATGCTCACATTTAATGGATTCCTGAGGGTGCAAGGAAGATACATTGTTTTAAAACCATGCATGTCTAAAAATGTCTTTATTTTGTCGTCGTTCTTGATTGTGGTTTTGTTGGATATGTAATTTAGGTTGGAAATAATGTTTTCTTGGAATTTTGAAGGCATTGCTCCAAGGCCTTCTAACTTTCAAGGCTGCTGTGGAGTCCAGCACCTTTCTGATTCCAGTTCTTCATTATGACCCCCCACCTAGCCCCCCCTGGTCTCTGGGAGCTTTTGGAATCTTCTTATTTCTGGTATTCTGAATTGTTATATTTCTTGGTATTCTTCCATGTCTCTATCATTAATTTTATTGGCCATGTGGTGGACTTTTCCAAACCAGAAAATGCATGTTTCGAAGTCCCCTGTGCTCTCTTTTTGGAATAACTGTTAGTTGGATATCGTACCTTGTGGACCGATCTCATGTCTTTTTCTGTCCCATATCTCTGTCTTATAGTCTTTTTATCCTACTTTCTGAGGGATTTTGTTAATTTTATTTTTCACCTCTTTTATTGGATTCTTTTTTAATGCTACAGTTTTTTTTTTTAAATTTTATTTCCAAAAGCTTATTACTTTGAAGCTTCCTTTTTATGGTATCATGTTGCTTCATTTTCTCTTATTTCTCTGAGGGTGTTACTTACATTTTTCAGTTGATGAAGTTTTTTTTTTTTTTTTTTTGCCTCCCACATCCTATTTCTTTCATATTTGAAGGGACATGGATATTCTCGTGCATGTTAGGGGCTTTCCTCAAGTGTCTAGAGAACCTTGGCTTTGATTAAATGAAATATCCAGACACTTGAAAGGCGCGGTAGGGGCGTGGAGATGGTTGGAAGCTCTGTGTGCATGGGTGAGGCTTACAACCTGGGACTTCTCTCTACTATAATTCACATCTACAGGGTCTCTTCTCATGCCTGGGAACTTGGCTGTGGGAAGAGGGTGGGATCTCACTGATTGGGCTTTGATCAGTCCCATTTTTTTTTTTTTTTAAGATTTCATTTATTTTCTCAACAGACAGATCACAAGTAGGCAGAGAGGCAGGCGGAAAGTGAGAAGGGAGGAAGCAGGCTCCCTGCTGAGCAGAGAGCCCAATGCGGAGGCTCTATCCCAGGACCCTGGGATCATGACCTGAGCCGAAGGCAGAGGCTTTAACCCACTGAGCCACCCAGGCGCCCCAAGTCCCCCTATTTTTAGTAGGAGGCCTCATCCCTGCCCTCAGCTGTCCTTTAAAGTCAACTCTCCTAGAGAGGAAATTGCCACTCTCTTGCTTGGCTGTGCAGGGTAGAGAAGAAGATATGGGGACCCAACTGTTCTTTATATAAATTTTCAACCAGTTCTTCCTTCTCAGAGGTCGCCTGGACCTAATTTCCTATTGACTTCTCACTCCATAGGCTTGAATTTCAGCTTTGTTTGGATTCTTTTGTTAGTTCCCATTTGTTCATCTGTTTTCTGGCTTCGAGGATTTTGTGGCATGTCTGGTGTACTTCTTGTCCCCTCTTATTTTTAATTGTCTTCATGCATTTATTTCATATTTTTATATTTTATTCATTTCTGTATTCTTTTAGTGTCATTTTAGTACACTTTTAAAAGGTGTGGGTTAACCAACTGAGGTGTGGGGAAAAAGGCGTGTGCTTAGTGTGCCACGGTTAATGGAAGTGTACGGTGCAGGCTCTGCTTTAGATTGGTCAAAAACAATTTTTTTCCCTTTACACATTTGTGGGATATTTATATATTTTCTGATGCACAGTAATTCCTATTAAAATGTCTTCTAAAAATATTTTCTAATTTTTACATTTGTTTATTTAACACTGCAGATTTATTATCTGTTTCTAGAAGTAGAAAATGTGACCACCCACTGGATAGTTTAAAGGAGTAATCACCGTTCTCATTGAGGTACTAACTCATTTTTTAAAACTTATGAGATAATTGTCGATTGATAGGAAGTTGCAAAAATAGCACAGAGATGTCCTTTGTGCCCAGTTTATCCCAGTGGTAGTATCTTTACATGACTGTTAAAATATCAAAATCAGGAAACTGATATTGATACAATCCTCACTAGTTTTTAAAAGACATTCTTTTACATTTCATATTGGGCAGAAAGTTTACATTGCAAATATATATGAGACCCATATGAAATTATTTTCTCTTTCAGCAATTTTTCCAGCTAGTCAAATTACGAAAGCTTGGACTTAGTGATAATGAAATTCAGCGGCTCCCTCCAGAAATAGCAAACTTCATGCAGCTGGTGGAACTTGACGTGTCTCGAAATGGTAAGAAAAAGATTCCACTTGAATTGTCCATTTATCTCTCTTGGTGCTGGGCATGATTTTGAGTAAATATAGCTGGTTGAATGCTGTTGGACATGCTTTTTCTGATGGATATGGGAAAGCTATGTATAAATTTGGGGATGAAATTAATGGCATTATTGAATGGTTTAGTCAGCTTGTGGGTATTTACCAGAGGTATTTCATAACACAGTTTTTAGGTGATAATTTTCTCAAAGTAGGTTCAGTCTGATTCAGAGAAGGGACTGGTAGATAATATAACCCAACCACCTTGTTTTACTGAACATGACATTGAGAGCTGTTGGTGTGGTCATTTGTCCAGTGCTCAGAGGCTGCTGAGGTGAGGGGCAGTCGTCCTGGGGGAGTTTGGTTCCTCTGGCTGTGGCTCAGTGGCCTGGTACATGCCTGTGAGAATCTGTTTCCCTGTAGTGAACAGAGCAGCTTGTTGTCCGGCCTCTCTGTCAGCTTAATTATTTCTAACTGGGCCATTGGTGGTTCTGCTCACTTGAGTTTGTGTGGTGTATTTGTGAGTTTATTTTGATTTCCAGATTTCACGAGAATGAAGCGCTTCCTTTTTTACTTTAACATTCTACTAGGTTTATAGTCTGTTTAGCCTTTCACTTTTGAATGGGTACCCTGGTTTAACCTCGTGTATTATAGCCCCAACAGCACTCCTGGAATGGACTGGTACCCCTGCCTGTCACGGCATACACAATTAATTACTTTCAGTTAAAACGGCAGCTCCCAGTGGTCCTGTCTTTAGTGAAGGGGTTCAGTTCTCACAAAGACTGGTATAGTTTCCTCGGGATAGGCCCCAGTGTGCTGTGAATTATTTATAGAAATGATGATCCTTTTCCTTCTCTCTCATATTACATACCTGTTTCATGTTTTGTTTTTGCTTCCCTACAAAAATCTACAAGTTTCTTCTCAGTGAATCTCAGGTCTCGATCTTTCATTCTCATGTCTTCCACAGAAAGTGCAAGGCTCAGATAGGGATTTTTTTTTGGTGGGTCACTGTTCTAAGACAGCAGTGATAATCAGTACTTGATAGAAAATGTGCTGAAGGAAAAATTATTTTACCTCCTACTTTTTTTTTTTTAAGATTTTATTTATTTATTTGACAGAGATCACAAGTAGGCGGAGAGGCAGGCAGAGAGAGAGAGGAGAAAGCAGGCTCCCTGCTGAGCAGAGAGCCCGCTGTGGGGCTCGATCCCAGGACCCTGGGGTCATGACCTGAGCCGAAGGCAGAGGCTTTAACCCACTGAGCCACCCAGGCGCCCCACCTTCTACTTTTAACAGCTGTGAAATTTCTGTCATCTGCCAGATCCCATTGGAATTGGAATTGGAAACGGTCCGTAGGCCAGGCTATATGTTCTTGACATAGGGTCTACTTTTATTTTTCTTGAGAATTATTTCTTAGTTTGAAGGTAATGGTAAAAGTAAAATAATATATATTTTTTTCAATGAAAAATAAATTCACTTATTTAGTGTGTTTTGGAGTGGCTTATTTGGTTGCAGAGGACCCAGATCTGCTTAGGTAGAGGGTATTGATTTTAAGGATGGGGGGTGGAGCTAACATTCCAGAAGCATTGGCCTGGAGCCGACATCTGACCACCTTTGGAGTTTCATGGCCTCTCTCTGTCTTGCAGTGTGTCTGCTTCTGCTGGTCTGTGCTCTGTTCTTCCTTCCTGGGTAATCTGCTCTCTTGAAACTGGCCTCTCCAGGCCCAAATGGTTGTGGTCTCTTTCCATGCACTTTTTGGCTTCTGCCCCTGCTGTGGCATCTCTTTGCCAGTGACATATTTCTAAGTGAGAAGTGGTTGACCCAGCTCATCTTCTTAAAAAAGCCAAATATAAACCATAAACTCCAGGTCCCTGGACAGCCCAAGAATCAGTTGCCGCAGGACAGGGGAGACGGGCCCTGCAAAGCTTGGCCTCCCCCCTCAGCATAGATGTGGCTTCCCTTACACCCAGAGTGTGACATGGGACAGGCATCTGAGGCCAGAGTTGCCACTAAGGCTGTCCTGTATCACATTTATCTAATGTATATATCACTGAAACTGCTCTCCCTTGTCTCAGCAATCATTTCCATCATAAAGAGTAGCTGGCTATTAATTCTGCAAGGAAGCAGTGACTTAGGAAAATGGTCACTGAAATACACGATCTGAAGAAATAGAAGAGCGATTTTGAAATTGGCATTAGAAAGGAAAATAAGCAGGAGTCCAGAAATCCTTGAGAAGGGGGCGAAGTACTGGCTTTAATTGTTTGGGAGAGGAGACACGTAGAACATGAAGATGGCCAGTCTGACGTGACTGGGCCGCTCTGTGGGAAGTCGGCATTGGCAGCCGCCCTGTTTACCAGTTCTCATATCAGCTGTTTCTTGCCAAACATTCTTATTTACAAAGAAGGGCTGGGGCGCCTAGGCGGCTCAGTGGGTTAAGCCTCTGTCTTTGGCTCAGGTCATGATCTCAGGGTCCTGGGATCGAGCCCCGCATCGGGCTCTCTGCTCAGCCGGGAGCCTGCTTCCTCCTCTCTCTCTGCCTGCCTCTCTGCCTACTTGTGATCTCTCTCTGTCAAATAAATAAATAAAATCTTTAAAAAAAAAAAAAAAAAGGAAGGGCTACATGCTTCTTCCCATGTGTCCCTTTATACCTTCCTGCATGTTGATGAAAGAAATTAAGTTTTCTCTGAAGTCAGTGTCAAGATACAAAATGTTTCTTTTCCTTCTGCAGGTGTTGAGAGTTTTGTGAAAGATCCTATAGATCCTGTCACCTTCTTATCAGGCTCACTTAGAAATACTGAGAGGAGTCAGCTGCCCCTTCCCCTATTGGTTAGAACCTTACTCTGGCTCAATAGCATGGATGTGTGGTGTGTGTGTGATGTGTGTGTTGTGTGTGGTGTGTGAGTTATGTATATGGTATGTGATGTGTGTTATGTGTGTGGTGTGTGAGTTGTGTATATGGTGTGTGTGTGGTGTATTGTGTTTATTGTATGTGTGGTGTGTATGGTATGTTTTGTATGTGTGTGGTGTGTGTGGACAGAGCAGAACAAGGTCATCATTTAGCTTAACCAACAGGAACATGGCTCTTGAGCTATTTCCAGGTCAGACAATCTCACTGTTCTATCTCATTATTATTTTTTTTTGATAGATAAAATCACATTAATGTGAATTTCCTAGGCAACTGAGTGGGTAAATAAGGGTTGCAATGTCTGTAGCCTGTGAGGCATTGTGAAAACCCCTCGTTTGTATGGATACAGGCATTTGTGAGGGTTCGGGTTTAAGTCTGGAGGCCTGTGGGAGCCTCTCGTTTTCCGTTGCTTGTGCTGAGGCTGCTCCTCCATGGTCGAGAGGCTGTTCTATAGCCAGGGCTGTCTCTGTCTCTGTCATGGTAGGACCTTCACTGGCTTCCTCAATTCCTGATTTTCCAGAGAACATTGCTTGGCCGGGGAGGTGGGAGGCAGGATATTAATACCAGACCACTCAAGTCATTGGATTAATGCTCATCAAACCTGAACATGTGATGAATTACCATAGGATTTTGTTACCATACAGATTCTGATGCAGTAGGTCTGGAGAGGGGCTTGAGATTTTGCTTTGCTAAGAAGTCCCCAGTGGCTGCCAACCCTGTTGATCCCACTGAACATGCTAAGTAACAAGATGTGAGCCATCACTACCCAAAACTCACCACTAATGTTCCTTCAGCTGCTTCACGTAGTTATGAGCATGACTTTGCTCAGCTCCCGGCAGCCCTGTACCTTCTCGTGTGGAATCAGGATATTACTGGTCAATGGGTAAGGTGCTGTTACCAACCTAAGCTCCAGTTGGCTTTCATTCCAGGAGAAATATTATACCTGTCCTGGTGTTCCCTACCTCAAGTGAGGGAGAAAAGACAAGTTTTGTGTTTGTCTCCAGAAAAATCTATAAATGAGGAGGAACGAAGTTTTTATAGGCCCATGTCCTATGCTAAGAAGAACTACCAAGACCTCCAAACCCTGACTTTTGTGGCTTTGTTTTCTGCTATTTCAGGCACAAAGTCAAGGGGATTGTGTGTTGTATTAGAAAAGAGAACAGGAGCTTAGGAAGAAAGAGAGCAGTGCTTGGAGCTTATATATGGGCTGTGGAGACTTTTCTGGGGTAAAAAGAGAGAGGCTTGGGATGAGCATGGTTTTGCCTCCAAAATGGCTGGACATGCTTGGCAGGCAGGACTCTGAGTGGGAGCCCTGGCTTTGCTGCTCAGCACTGGGCCGACTATGGACAGGCCTCACTTGCCAGGGTTGAGCCATATCCTGAGAAGGACTGGGGTAAGGCACCACTTCACACAAACCCTGCAGGAGGCGAGGAAAGTGACAGATATCTCATGTTCTGACAGTGGATTACTTTTTTAATCAGGCAAATAGCTAAAATAAAATTGGAATAAAAGAAATGAGGTGTTTCCTATAAACACAGATTAAAAGCTGACTGGAGTGTAAGAAATTGGTATCTGAATATGGTGTTAAATTGCCTAAAGAAACCTTACGGCCCTGAATTAAGGTCTGAAGCAGTTTTCTGTGGTAAAATGCAAACATTTTAATGCCTGGACTGTATGTTTGTATTCTCTGCTAAGTGATTTTTAGCTGTTTGAGGGAAACGACTTCTGGATATGTAAGAAAAGGTATTACCCCATAGTATTATCTTGCTATCCAAGAATCTCAGGCAGACTTTGTTAATGTGTCATGCATCCTGCCTGAAGGGCTGGTAATTTGAATTTTATAGCCTATGCTGTAATTTGACTTACATCACAGTACTGTATCATTATCCATTTAGTTCAGTTTTTCCCAAAGTGCGAGGCAGACACCACTGGTACTGCTAGAGCTGATTTTAAGTGGAGCCACAAAACTGCCATTTTTAATATTGAGTCATGGTAAGAAAGTTACCATTTAAAAAAAATATATTCCTTTTGGTTTGCCTTTGGTGGAATTTAATGACACTATATTTATTATTATATTTATCTTCCATATTTGGGGGCAGCCATTTTTATTCATGTTAGTGACTTAAAGCAATTTGCTTCTTTAAAAATGAATCTCACTCAGATTTGAAGAGGGCATTTAAAGAATGAAGTAACTGCTGAAGAACACAGGTGCTATACCGCTAGGGCCAGCATTGCGAAGGACAGGGCTGGCTGGTGTGGACGAACCCCACTGCTTAGTATGAGCATCTTATGCCAGAGAGCCCATGAATTTATTTCATGTATGGGGCAGATAGTACTGCATACAGGAAAACACAGCCAGAGACCACATACCCTGGGTAAGTACTGTGCAGACTTGAAGAAACTAAAGGATAGTTTTAGTTCAAGTCATCACAAGCATCAGGACGACACTTTAGAGTGAGCAGATGGACTGCCTGTCTACCAGCAGGGTCATCGTCCCCCAAAGTCTAGAGATTAGACATTGATTAAATGCATGGGTTAGCTGTCCTCTGTACAGCCACAAGATGCTGACCACTGTCTGTGGTCTGTGGCTGTGGGTTTGTTTAATGAAATCCAAAGCCAGTTTTTGAAGCCTGCTGAAATGACCTTGTATAACATCAAGTCTTGATGCTTCTGAGGATGTCCTGAAAAAATCTCTTTCTGGCAAGCAGTAAATCCAGTATGCCTAAAAGTCTTCCTACTTAATAATGAACAGTTAGTCTTTTTTTTTTTTTTTTTTTTGTAGTAACTACATGTACCCACACCCCAAGTGTGGGAGAAGCCAGCTTTACCCATGCAGACTTCAGACTTGCCACAGACAAGCCATTGTTTTCTCGTTTCTCACAGCCTGATTCTGGCCCAAGTTTATCACTCTGTTTAGCACCCTGCTCTGGTGGCTGGACTTAATATTATAGTAGACGAGTTTTCTTGTCACCAGCATTGTTGAAGTCTTGCAGGAGACATCCCATAAAGGGAAGCCCCATGGGCCACTCTGCCTTGTGTCTGGAGAGCAGGACACTTTCCAACCCAGAGCCTGCTGTCTCAGCTTTGCAAGACCTGCCACTTTTTATCATGAGAGCTTTCTCTGTCTTAGCTTTTACCTTCACTTTTGTTAAGTTAAGAAGAGTTAATGGAGGAAAAAAATTCCCTTTTCCTCATGTTTTAATTTCAGATAATAATTATAGCTATTATTTTTAAAGCAGAGATAGAAAGAAATTAGGCTTATGTGATATTTCTAATCACCTTAACATGCTTCAAATAGGTTCCCCCCACCCCCCGCAAGCAGGGAGCATTGTTGAAATGTGAGTATGTACAGAAACCATTTCAAACACTGAAAAAGTTGAAATGAGCTTTACATATAGGTTCCTCCTTGCTGGATGGTAAAAGAACATCCATGGTATTTTAGCAAATACAACTGAAAATCTATCCCAATTTAATTTACAAATTACTAAATCAGAAGGGAAATTCTTAGAACATTGTCTTTGCTCAAAATGTTTTTGGAACTCTTTCAGAATTTGTAATGTATGATTTTGCATATCCTCAGACTAGTAGTTTTACTTTTTAGAGTGAATTAGTTTTTAAAAACAGCCAAACATTTTTTAATGCCAACTTAGGCAATCAGTGCCAACTTAGGCAATAAAGCAGGACACTGGTTATCATGGTACTCCACATCTGCTTCAGATAGCAATTTCAAAAGGGTTCCATAAAACTTTGATCAATGGAAACAGGTCTGAAAATCATGTATTAACTACCAAAGGGCAGGTGCACCTTTAAATATGTTTTCTGTTATATCTGTTTTCAGAATACAAAGACAGAGTTTTGAAGTTCATGACCACATATCTTCTAAGAATCCAGTATAGCTACACATTTTTTTATTATTTCTCTTTTAGTACTAGCTGCCTTAAAAAAAAAAAAAAACTAAGCTTGCTTTATATATTATATATAAACCATTATGGAGATATGCTGCACAATGATTCCACAAGTGAAATAAAGTCTGAATATTATGTATTTTTATTTTCAGATAATCTACAGAAGTTAAACCCTTGATACTTATAGATCCCTTTTGATGGCCATATTTGACACTTTTTGCATTTTTTTCTTAGCCTTTCTCCCAAATATCTGAATCCTTTTTTCTGGCATCTAGAAGGGTCTCCCTAGGTTGCCTGTCTTGTCCTTGCTTTGTCAGAATGTATAGAAGAGTAAACTGTGGTTATTTATTATGGCAATATGGCTTAATTCCCTATTACCAGAAAAGCTGTGACTTTTGTGAGTAAGTTGTAGGTTTATATAACTTTCTCTCTTGCTTTTTTTTTTTTTTTTTAATTAGGTTTGCAGTAGAGATGGTAACCTTTGAATTTGAGAATAACACCTCTGAATATATTTTTTAGGTCAACAAGCTCTTCGGTTAGTTTGAGATTCTCTAAATTCTTTGTCAGCCTCCCTCCTTTGTCCCTGCTCACTTCATTCATTCACTTGGTCTCTAAATGCTGTGCTCTGTGTTAGATGCCAAAATTTCCAAAACAATGGTGGATTTACATAGTGCCTAAATTAGGCAAAGTTAGAGAAACAAAAATAATTGTTAAAAAAAAATGGTTTCTCCTGAAATAAAACAAAACTCCAACATGTAGGATAACAGTTTCTGTTCATTTTTTAATTAGGCAATTTATGTAGGCATCACTTTGACAGTTTGCAGCTCTCAAAGTGATTGCAAGTGAGCAGCCATATTGCTTCATTTTGATTTTGAGGTCACCTACTTTGTCATGTGAATCTGCCTTGAGCCAAGTGATGCTGAGCCTCTAGGCAGCTAAAGGCTGGATGACATCTCTTTGTCAGGATGCTGACAGAGACATGCTGCCATGAATGCAAATGGTGCTCTGAGCTTATTAAGCTGGGAAAGGCACAAATTAGAAAGGGATGAAGGATCCAAGAAGGAGAAAGTGATTGAGGAGCAGTACTGAGAACTGCAGCTTGAGGATTATATATAGAAATGATTTGGTTTTAAAATTAGCCTTATAAGTGTTGAATAGATCTTTAACCTAACATATCTGCTCAAAATTAATAATGAATGATGATTCTGAATTATTTTTCAGTTTGAAAAAGTCTTGGACCCTGGCCTCTTGTTTTTTTTTTTTTTTCTTTTTTTATAATTTTATTTTTTATAAACATATATATATATATTTTTCCCCCCAGGGGTACAGGTCTGTGAATCTCCACGTTTACAAACTTCACAGCACTCACCATAGCACATACCCTACCCAATGTCCATAACCCCCCCCTCCCAGCCCCCCTCTGCCCAGCAACCCTCAGTTTGTTTTGTGAGATTAAGAGTCACTTATGGTTTGTCTCCCTCCCAATCCCAACTTGTTTCATTTACTCTTCTCCTACCACATTAACCCCCCATGTTGCATCTCCTCTCCCTCATATCAGGGAGATCATATGATAGTTGTCTTTCTCTGATTGACTTATTTCGCTAAGCATGATACCCTCTAGTTCCATCCACGTCGTCGCAAATGGCAAGATTTCATTTCTTTTGATGGCTGCATAGTATTCCATTGTATATATATACCACATCTTCTTTATCCATTCGTCTGTTGATGGACATCTAGGTTCTTTCCATAGTTTGGCTATTGTAGACATTGCTGCTATAAACATTCGGGTGCTGTATAAACATACAAACACTACGTTTGTATCTTTAGGGTAAATACCCAGCAGTGCAATTGCTGGGTCATAGGGTAGTTCTATTTTCAACATTTTGAGGAACCTCCATGCTGTTTTCCAGAGGGGTTGCACCAGCTTGCATTCCCACCAACAGTGTAGGAGGGTTCCCCTTTCTCCGCATCCTCGCCAGCATCTGTCATTTCCTGACTTGTTAATTTTAGCCATTCTGACTGGTGTGAGGTGGTATCTCATTGTGGTTTTGATTTGTATTTCCCTGATGCCGAGTGATGTGGAGCACTTTTTCATGTGTCTGTTGGCCATCTGGATGTCTTCTTTGCAGAAATGTCTGTTCATGTCTTCTGCCCATTTCTTGATTGGATTATTTGTTCTTTGGGTGTTGAGTTTGCTAAGTTCTTTATAGATTTTGGACACTAGCCCTTTATCTGATATGTCGTTTGCAAATATCTTCTCCCATTCTGTCAGTTGTCTTTTGGTTTTGTGAACTGTTTCCTTTGCTGTGCAAAAGCTTTTGATCTTGATAAAATCCCAATAGTTCATTTTTGCCCTTGCTTCCCTTGCCTTTGGCGATGTTCCTAGGAAGATGTTGCTGCGGCTGAGGTCAAAGAGGTTGCTGCCTGTGTTCTCCTCAAGGATGTTGATGGATTCCTTTCTCACATTGAGGTCCTTCATCCATTTTGAGTCTATTTTCGTGTGTGGTGTAAGGAAATGATCCAATTTCATTTTTCTGCATGTGGCTATCCAATTTTCCCAACACCATTTATTGAAGAGGCTGTCTTTTTTCCATTGGACATTCTTTCCTGCTTTGTCGAAGATTAGTTGACCATAGAGTTGAGGGTCTATTTCTGGGCTCTCTATTCTGTTCCATTGATCGATGTGTCTGTTTTTGTGCCAGTACCATGCTGTCTTGATGATGACAGCTTTGTAATAGAGTTTGAAGTCCGGAATTGTGATGCCACCAACTCTGGCTTTCTTTTTCAATATTCCTTTGGCTATTCGCGGTCTTTTCTGGTTCCATATAAATTTTAGGATTATTTGTTCCATTTCTTTGAAAAAAATGGATGGTACTTTGATAGGAATTGCATTAAATGTGTAGATTGCTTTAGGTAGCATAGACATTTTCACAATATTTATTCTTCCAATCCAGGAGCATGGAACATTTTTCCATTTCTTTGTGTCTTCCTCAATTTCTTTCATGAGTACTTTATAGTTTTCTGTGTATAGATTCTTAGTCTCTTTGGTTAGGTTTATTCCTAGGTATCTTATAGTTTTGGGTGCAATTGTAAATGGGATGGACTCCTTAATTTCTCTTTCTTCTGTCTTGTTGGTGTAGAGAAATGCGACTGATTTCTGTGCATTGATTTTATATCCTGACACATTACTGAATTCCTGTACAAGTTCTAGCAGTTTTGGAGTGGAGTCTTTTGGGTTTTCCACATATAGTATCATGTCATCTGCGAAGAGTGATAGTTTGACTTCTTCTTTGCCAATTTGGATGCCTTTAATTTCTTTTTGTTGTCTGATTGCTGAGGCTAGGACTTCTAGTACTATGTTGAATAGCAGTGGTGATAACGGACATCCCTGCCGTGTTCCTGACCTTAGCGGAAAAGCTTTCAGTTTTTCTCCATTGAGAATGATATTTGCGATGGGTTTTTCATAGATGGCTTTGATAATATTGAGGTATGTGCCCTCTATCCCTACACTTTGAAGAGTTTTGATCAGGAAGGGATGCTGTACTTTGTCAAATGCTTTTTCAGCATCTATGGAGAGTATCATATGGTTCCTGTTTTTTCTTTTATTAATGTGTTGTATCACATTGATTGATTTGCGGATGTTGAACCAACCTTGGAGCCCTGGAATAAATCCCACTTGGTCGTGGTGAATAATCCTTTTAATGTACTGTTCAATCCTATTGGCTAGTATTTTGGTGAGAATTTTTGCATCTGTGTTCATCAAGGATATTGGTCTGTAGTTCTCTTTTTTGATGGGATCCTTGTCTGGTTTGGGGATCAAGGTGATGCTGGCCTCATAAAATGAGTTTGGAAGTTTTCCTTCCATTTCTATTTTTTGGAACAGTCTCAGGAGAATAGGAATTAGTTCTTCTTTAAATGTTTGGTAGAATTCCCCCGGGAAGCCGTCTGGCCCTGGGCTTTTGTTTGTTTGGAGATTTTTGATGACTGTTTCAATCTCCTTACTGGTTATGGGTCTGTTCAGGCTTTCTATTTCTTCCTGGTTCAGTTGTGGTAGTTTATATGTCTCTAGGAATGCATCCATTTCTTCCAGATTGTCAAATTTGTTGGCATAGAGTTGCTCATAATATGTTCTTATAATTGTCTGTATTTCTTTGGTGTTCGTTGTGATCTCTCCTCTTTCATTCATGATTTTATTGATTTGGGTCCTTTCTCTTTTCTTTTTGATAAGTCTGGCCAGGGGTTTATCAATCTTATTAATTCTTTCAAAGAACCAGCTCCTAGTTTCGTTGATTTGTTCTATTGTTTTTTTGGTTTCTATTTCATTGATTTCTGCTCTGATCTTTATGATTTCTCTTCTCCTGCTGGGTTTAGGGTTTCTTTCTTGTTCTTTCTCCAGCTCCTTTAGGTGTAGGGTTAGGTTGTGTACCTGAGACCTTTCTTGTTTCTTGAGAAAGGCTTGTACCGCTATATATTTTCCTCTCAGGACTGCCTTTGTTGTGTCCCACAGATTTTGAACTGTTGTATTTTCATTATCATTTGTTTCCATGAATTTTTTCAATTCTTCTTTAATTTCCTCGTTGACCCATTCATTCTTTAGAAGGATGCTGTTTAGTCTCCATGTATTTGGGTTCTTTCCAAATTTCCTCTTGCGATTGAGTTCTAGCTTCAGAGCATTGTGGTCTGAAAATATGCAGGGAATGATCCCAATTTTTTGATAACAGTTAAGACCTGATTTAGAACCAAGGATGTGATCTATTCTGGAGAATGTTCCATGTGCACTAGAGAAGAATGTGTATTCTGTTGCTTTGGGATGAAATGTTCTGAATATATCTGTGATGTCCATCTGGTCCAGTGTGTCATTTAAGGCCTTTATTTCCTTGTTGATCTTTTGCTTGGATGATCTGTCCATTTCAGTGAGGGGAGTGTTAAAGTCCCGTACTATTATTGTATTATTGTCGATGTGTTTCTTTGATTTTGTTATTAATTGGTTTATATAGTTGGCTGCTCCCACGTTAGGGGCATAGATATTTACAATTGATAGATCTTCTTGTTGGACAGATCCTTTGAGTATGATATAGTGTCCATCTTCATCTCTTATTATAGTCTTTGGTTTAAAATCTAAGTGATCTGATATAAGGATTGCCACTCCTGCTTTCTTCTGATGTCCATTAGCATGGTAAATTCTTTTCCACCCCCTCACTTTAAATCTGGAGGTGTCTTCAGGTCTAAAATGAGTATCTTGTAGGCAACATATAGATGGGTTTTGTTTTTTTATCCATTCTGATACCCTGTGTCTTTTGATTGGGGCATTTAGCCCATTAACATTCAGGGTAACTATTGAGAGATATGAATTTAGTGCCATTGTATTGCCTGTAAGGTGACTGCTATTGTATATTGTTTCTGTTCCTTTCTGATCTACTACTTTTAGGATGTCTCTTTGCTTAGAGGACCCCTTTCAATATTTCCTGTAGAGCTGGCTTGGTGTTTGCAAATTCTTTCAGTTTTTGTTTGTCCTGGAAGCTTTTAATCTCTCCTTCTATTTTCAATGATAGCCTAGCTGGATATAGTATTCTTGGCTGCATGTTTTTCTCGTTTAGTACTCTGAATATATCATGCCAGCTCTTTCTGGCCTGCCAGGTCTCTGTGGATAAGTCTGCTGCCAATCTAATATTTTTACCATTGTATGTTACAGACTTCTTCTCCCGGGCTGCTTTCAGGATTTTCTCTTTGTCACTAAGACTTGTAAATTTTACTATTAGGTGACGGGGTGTGGACCTATTCTTATTGATTTTGAGGGGGGTTCTCTGAACCTCCTGGATTTTGATGCTTGTTCCCTTTGCCATATTGGGGAAATTCTCTCCAATAATTCTCTCCAATATACCTTCTGCTCCCCTCTCTCTTTCTTCTTCTTCTGTAATCCCAATTATTCTAATGTTGTTTCGTCTTATGGTGTCACTTATCTCTCGAATTCTGCCCTCGTGGTCCAGTAGTTGTTTGTCCCTCTTTTGTTCAGCTTCCTTATTCTCTGTCATTTGGTCTTCTATATCGCTAATTCTTTCTTCTGCCTCATTTATCCTAGCCGTGAGAGCCTCCATTTTTGATTGCACCTCATTAATAGCTTTTTTTATTTCAACTTGATTAGATTTTAGTTCTTTTATTTCTCCAGAAAGGGCTTTTATATCTCCCGAGAGGGTTTCTCTAATATCTTCCATGCCTTTTTCGAGCCCGGCTAGAACCTTGAGAAAAGTCATTCTGAACTCTAAATCTGACATATTACCAATGTCTGTATTGATTAGGTCCTTAGCCTTTGGTACTGCCTCTTGTTCTTTTTTTTGTGGTGAATTTTTCCGCCTTGTCATTTTGTCCAGATAAGAGTATATGAAGGAGTAAGTAAAATACTAAAAGGGTGGCAACAACCTCAGGAAAATATGCTTTAGCCAAATCAGAAGAGATCCCAAATCGTGAGGGGGGGGGGGAGGGGAGAAAAAAAAGGACAGTAAAAAAAAAAAAAAAAAAAAGAAAGAAAAGAAAAAAGAAAAAAATAAAAAAAGAAAACCAATAATGAAAAAATATAAAAAGGAAAAAATATATATATATTAGATACACTAGTTAAAAAACGTTAAAAATGAAAAGGGTAAAAGTTTAAAAAAATTTAGCAGAAGAAGAGAAAAAAATTGAAAAAGAAAAAAAATTAAATTAACTGCAAGGCTAAAGAATCATGGGGAGAAAGCCATGAGTTCCGTGCTTTGCTTTCTCCTCCTCTGGATTTCCGCTGCTCTCCTTGGTATTGAAACTGCACTCCTCGTAAGTGAACTTGGTCCTGGCTGGGTTTCTTGTTGATCTTCTGGGGGAGGGGCCTGTTGTAGTGATTCTCAAGTGTCTTTGCCCCAGGCGGAGTTGCATCGCCCTTACCAGGGGCCGGGCTGAGTAATCCGCTCGGGTTTGCTTTCGGGAGCTTTTGTTCCCTGAGCGCTTTCCGTAGAGTCCGGAGGACGGGAATGAAGATGGCGGCCTCCCAGTCTCCGGCCTGGAGGAGCCGAGAGCTCGGGGTCCCACTCCTCAGTGCGCCCTCAGGGAACAGCGTCCAATTACTCCCGTCTGCCTGGCCTCCGGCCGCGCTCCGAGCTCACTGAGCCTGCGACCGGTTCAAGGTAAGCCCGAGCTGTGAGCTCACTCCTCGGCTCCGTCTCTGTAGCCGGCTTCCCTGTTCTAATACCTGCGAGCTCTGGGACACTCAGACACCCCGATCCTTCTGTGACCCTTCGGGACCTGAGGCCACACTGGCCCCACGTGGGCTTCACCCCAGTTAAGCCTCTGGAGCGATGTCCTTCAGCGGAACAGACTTTTAAAAGTCCTGATTTTGTGCTCCGTTGCTCCGCCGCTTGCCGGGAGCCGGCCCCTCCCCCCGCGGTCTATCTTCCCGTCGCTTTGGATTCCCTTCTCCGCCAGTCCTACCTTTCAGAAAGTGGTTGATTTTCTGTTTCTAGAATTGCTGTTCTTCTTCTCTTCGATCTCCCGTTGGATTTGTAGGTGTTTGCAATCTTTAGATAAGCTATCTAGCTGATCTCCCGCAACCTGAAGTAGTCTCAGCTGCTACTTCTCCGCCATCTTGACTCCTCCTCGGCCTCTTGTTTTTTATACTTACAGTTATCAACTGTAACCCATAATAATAATAATTACCTTTTTATTTTAAGTAAAATTTATTGAGCACCTACTATATGTGTGTAAGGCCCTTTGTCTTACTTTTACATCCCTCAAGGAGGTAAATCTACAGGCCCAACAGACTTATGTGAGGAACTGCACGTAACAGCTATTATACTGTTACATAAATGAAGTGCTGGGGCTGGCAGAGCCTTGTCAGTAACTGTAACTGATTTGAAAGAAGCTTGAAGGGAGAATGGGGCTCTTGTGGTTTCAAGTTGAAATCAGATGGTCTTTAAAAATTCTTATATTTTAGTTGTAAATTTGGAGGGAGGTAATAATGAATGGTTTCCTCAGCCTTGTGTCATTGTTGGATATTTCTTTCAAATGTTTGTTATAGATTTACAGAGTCAACAGTATCATTAAAAATGGAAATATCTCAGTGCTTGCCTTTTAGATATTCACTGAAAATTATAAGATTTATCAAAAAATCAAAGAAGTGTACCCAGTGCATAAGAACTGAAACTGTATGAGTTGTCATGGGATTCTTTCTCTTATTATTATATAGCTGACTATTACTGTGTTGTGAAGGATTTGTTCTGTCCGGTGAAATGCCAGACTCTGTGCAGTTATCAAGAGAGACTGACTATTGATTTAAAGAAAAAAAAAAAAAAGCCAAAATCTCAAGTGCTCAACTTTATTACTGCTCTACTTATAGTCCAGTGGAGAGAGGGGTGGGCAGAGACTTAGGGAGGTCAGTAGTGAAAGGCTCTATACAATCAAGGATCCAGGCTGCTGCTTGTAATGCTACATCTTCACTCAACTAGTAGCCTCCAAGGTCCTCGTGGGAGGGGGAGAAGTTGGGGGATTGTGCATGGGTAATTTTATGTTAAGGGTTTATGTTAAAAACCTTTATTTGAAAGAGAGAGCACAAGTGCAGGGTGGGAAGGACAGAGGGAAAGGGAGGGAGAATCTCCAGCGGAATCCCTGCCCAGTGTGGAGCCTGACGCCAGGCTCAGTCTCAGGACCCTGAGATCGTGACCTGAGCCGAAACCAAGATCTGACTCTTAACCAACTGAGCCACCAGGTGCCCCTTCATGGGCAGTTTTTATGGGTCATGTCGAGAAGTGCTCTATGTCATTTCTGTCCATGTTCTCTTGGCCGATTTATGTCCCCAGCTTAACTGAAAGGAGCTGGGAAATGAAGTTAGATACCTGTATAGGAAGAGAAACCTCGCGTAAGCACTAGCATCATCTGCCACAACTGGCAAATAATTGAATGCTAGAATTGTATGATTTTTTATGTCACTGATCACATGCTGCCCTAGTAAACACACGCACACATACACAAGATCCTGTTGCACTATCCCAACCTCCCAGTGAGTGATCCATTTATAGGAAGTTTAGGTACATGCCCATAGGAGGACAAGGTGGCCTTCCTTCCCACATCAGCAACAAAATTTTTAAACCCAGGCATAGATGAAGATGATTGATAGCCACTGATCCTAATAATTAGCATAAAACCTATGCAAGCATGGAAGTATGTTTCTTAATTTGAATTTTTAGAAACAAATATATTTTGAAAATTAGAATTTTATAGTTGAGGAATGTTTGAAGCATTTGCTCTAGGCAAAATTAAAGGTTTTCAAGCCAGGAATCACCATCTCCAGCGAATTACTTAACATCTCTATGCCTCAGTTTCTTCATCTGTGAGATGGAGACTGTAGTAGCACTGACTTCATAGAGGTGCTGTCACCCTTAAAAGAGGCTGTGTATGTAAAGTGCTTGGAACCATGCCTTGTGCACGAGGAGCACTCAGTGTTAGCTGCTGTAATTAATTCCATCTTTGCCTTCATGTTGGGCCATGGGGATCTGAACTAGCACTGTGAGATTCAGAATGCAGGGCAGGGGTGAGGACACGGCAAGTTTGAAGGCTGGAGTGGTACAGGTGAGGGAGGTTCCCGCCCAATGTGCCCTTTAGATGCTGACTCCCATGGCCAGGCACTGTGCTACCTCTTCACACCTGTGTTTTGTCTCACGCACACTCTATCCTGTAAGATGAGGCACCTCAGGGTGAATGATGAGCAAACTGAGGCTTGAAGAAAATGAGCTGTGCGCCAAATCAGACTCCTGCTTATGGTTGGGCTGAAGTAAGAAATCCAGAAGAGCGGCCCTGCTAATTATTTTGGGGGCATATTGAAGATGATCAAGGTAGGGCTATTCGTTTCATTCGATGTTAGAGAAAGGATGTGGACAGTATAATGACTTGGTGCTCCCCAGATTTAAATGGAAAAATGATTCGAAGACATTTAAACTCCTAGAAATGTACATAGTAAATGAATTCAGTACCAGTAGAAGTGGCCCACCTTAAGAGGTGCTTTGTAAATCTTCTTTGGCCAGAAGTGGAACATCATCTACTGAAGGACATGGGGCTTTTTCTCAATAAGCTGCAATGTCACACTTCTAAGGTAATTGTGCCGTTCTGGCAAAAGCTCATAATCACAGAAGATTGGTGCCTTGCTAGAAGTGTAGAACAAGGAGAGCCGAAAACTAAGACTGGATAGGATTTTTACCTTTGGAAGGAAAGAGATTAGACAACAGGAATGTCCTTTGGAAGTAGCCCTCCATTATTAAGAGTTAATAATAGTGAATCACAAAGACACATTATTGGAGAACCAAGAGAACGGTGTGAATCTCTATTATCAGAATATATACTGGGTGCTAGTTCTATGCCAGCTAAGAGGCTGAGCACTTCTGTGCATCATGTAGTATCTCATTTAATCCTCAGATCAGCTCCAAGAAATACACTTGTATCTTCTCTTTACAGATGAGAGCATGGAGTTTCATTAGGAAGCCATAGGAATGTAATATTTAGCACAATTACTATAAGCAGTAACCTTGTACTACAAATTTGAAAGTTGTTTGGAGTAGTAGATCTTAAAAATTCTCAAGACAAAGAAAAACAAAACAACTTGTGACTACATTCTCACCATGAGAGTTCTCATTGCGAGAAAAAAGACTTGTGATGGATGTTAACTAGACTTATTATGGTGGTCATTTCACAATATGTACAAATACTGAATCATCACGCTGCATACCTGAAACTTAGGTAAGGTTATACATCAATTATACCTCGATCAAAACAAAGTGAGTCTTAGATAAAACACTTTTTCTTGGGCACATGGCTAATGAATAGGGGAGCTGGTATTTGATCCCGGGCTTGTTAGACTCCAAAATCACAGTTCTGTCTCCTCAATATAAAAATTTTATATCCTACTACTGAGAAATAATCATCAATAATGTTTTTTAATGTATTTTATTTATCTTCTTTTTCCTTTTTTTTTTTTTTTTACCGGTTTTATAAAATTGAGATTATGCAGCACATGTATCTTATTTTTGTTCACTTAGTCTCATTGTTGCTAAAGTGTAAAAGGCAGATAAAGTGTTTGAAAGGGCAGATTAATTAACTCCTACTTTCTTATATTTCTGGAGAAAAATATGAACAGATCTATAACTTTAACACAACAGGAAGCTGTAGGTTTCAAAGGTAGGATTGGTGTTAGCTAAATAACTGATAGGACAGGGGAATTTCCAGACATGTGGTAAGTTCAGAGCCAAACAGAGTGAAGGAGGAGGTGAATAAGCAGTTTAGAAATTTCTACCTGATTTGGGATTTTTGTGTTGAAAGAAGTCAGGGAGGCACAGTTAGTCCCTATGGCCGTATAGTTACAGAGATACAGACGGAAGGAATGTGGGCAGAAGCAGACCCAAGTCTATGTGCTCACCTGCTTTTAAGGTATTGTGAAGCAATTAGTTCTCTATTTACCTAACGTATGCTTTGTTCATGGGGGTATCTGGTGAAAGTACCATTACACCGTAAGAGTTGCTATCTTGAAGTATTTAACTTATGTCGTTTCACTTTTGTTTGATGGTGTTGCGAGTGGGGCTGATGAATGGGGGGTCAGGATGAACAAGGGGGTCTGAGCAAATTAGTGGGAGGACTGAGCACCGATAACTTGACACTTGTTCAAAGCAAAAGCAGCCTAGTGCTGGGAGGGATTCCTGAGTTAATGCCAGAGGGGCCGGGGAGACTGAGCTGTCAAAGGGGAGGCCTAAGCGAAGATGGGGAGGCAGCACACCGCTGGAGGGGACTGAGCGGGTCCCTGGCATCTGTCCTTTCCTCAGCTGGCTATTTGCATAGCGGCCTCTCTGTTTAAGACCCAAGGGGCCACAGCATAGCAAGGGCCTGGGCCAGCCTGAAGTTGGCCATAAGTTGAGTCAAATGCCATGGGCGTGTGCTTTAGCACAATTACAGGGAGCACCTTTGCATCCGGAAGTCATGACTTGCCCTATACCTCCTCACATGCCTTTTAAAGCATCACTCTATTCAGGGCTTTGCATACTGTCAAATAGAACAGGTAGCTGTTGCTCTTCCTGTATATTGGGGTCCCTGCCTTTGGCTTTTGTCATGGACTGGTCCGCCTTCAGCTTTGACCGACTGGAGCATGGCAGAGAGACCTGCTCCCTGTAGTTGCGTGGCATTTTCTGAGCAGATGCTTTGGTCTACAGCCCTTTCCTGCTGCCAATTGAATTTAATCTTATCTCCAAAATCCCTCTTTTCTGTGTTACCAACTCTAGTGACCTTTCTAAGGGATCCGTATGGGAAGAGATAAGCTCAAAGAAATGTTCTAAATGAAGGCATCAGATTTCATTATGAAAAGCACAACAAAGCACTCCTGAAGTCCTGGCTAGAACGTATGTTTCACTGAGATAAGGTAGGTGGGAGCAAGAACAGAGATTTAGAATAAGTTTTAGTCACTTCTTGAATTTTTAACCAGCACCAGGTATGTAAGTTATGTGCCGGGAGCTAGAGATAGCAAGTCTGTTTGTTGATGGCTCTCTGGCGATTGAGGCTACAAGGGAGGAGGGACCAAGTCCATCTGTGATACCAGGACAATGTGGAGAATCTCAGAGGCTGCCTGAAGGAGTCTAGGGAGGGAGGGTCTTCATCATTCTGATCATTCCTGGGGAAGGGGATATTAAGGAGGCTTCTCTCTGGAACAGAGGACTCTCAGGCTCTGAGGAACAAGTAGCAGGTAGAGATAAAGGACAGGAAGGATATTTCTGGGCAGATGAAATGGCACGAGTGTGTGTCTGAAGGTGTGAAATAGTCTGATGAATTTGGGAAATGCACGGCATTTGTGCATGGCAGTGAGATCTTGAAGATTCTGTGTGCATGGCTGAGGAATGTTTTCTTGAGAGCAGTGGGGAGCTGTGAAACTGTTTCCAGGAGGGGGGTGGTTCACATCTCATCCTGGCACTAGCAGGGACATGAAGTTGATGGAGGGCAGCCTGGATGCAGAAGGCCATGATGGGGGTGGAAAGACCGGAGAGAGGAACAGGAGAAGAGGAGATGTCAGGCCAGGTGTGTGGGTGACAAGTGGGAAGATTGCTGGATGTGGAGCAGTAGGGTGAGGGAGAGGTTAAATCCTCGTTTCCCATTGCAGAAGAAACGGGAAACATTGAAGAAAGCTCAGGCGTGGAGGGGAAAGATGAGCGTGTCTGTGGGCATGTGGAAGGTGAAATGCTTCGGGATATCTAAATGGAGGTGGTTCAGTAGGCAGCTGAGTATAAGGGTCTCATGCTTAGGGGAGAAATTTGAGCAGGAGGTAAAGGTTTGGGGGTCATTCTTGTGTAGATGATATTGAAGCTATCGGCATAGATGAAGTCACTCACGGAGAGGAGAATACAGTGTTGAGGGGGAGATGAGCCTGCAGAATATTACTGTTACAGGGAAAGTAGAGGAAGAGGCCCCCTGCAAAATCTGGAGAAGGAACAGCAGGAGGGTTTGTCAGCACTGTTGACTGCTCTTGCAGAAAAGGCCCAGCAGGAGAATGGTGAGCTGAGTCATCACATTAAGTATCACAGAGGGCATTGAGCTTGTGGGATGGCACTCAGGCTTGCAGGTTAATGGATGCAGTTGTTGTCGTGGCTGAAGCACCGGCTGTAGAAAGGCAGCCCCTTTGCAGGCCCTGTCATGAAAGGCCTGAGGAGAAATGGGAGAGCCACAGGAGCCTCAAGGTGGAACCACAGGCAGGGAAGCACATCCGGAAAGGCTACAGCGTACAATGGGGTGGAACAGTCCAGTAAACGTGGACTGAAAAGTTTCCATTGGTTTTGGCACCTGGGAAGTCATCTGTGACAACAAAAGCGATGTCAAAAGTGGTTTACAGCCCATATCGTTTGTTGTTTTATACTTTTCCCCAGACTCTCAGAGATCAGAGGAAGGCTTGAGAAACACCAACAATGACCATTTCCAGGAGGAAACAGCAGCAGTCACTGTTTCCTGCTGGATCTGCCAGTTCGAGGGGATGTGAGCCGTCATGATGGTGCTGTATGTCTTGGACAGCGAACCGTGATATAATTAAGGGAGGAATTTCATAACTCCCCAGTTGTAATGTGTACATGTTTGGGAATGAGCTATGCAGGCTTTGCTGCTGCTGGAGAAGCAGACCCCAAGGGGGAAAGGTGGGGGTCACCGCCACTGATATTCTTCTTCTGGAGTCGGGTCCTTAGCTAGAGCTAGGACCAGAGTGGACTCTGGACATTGTAAGCCTGGTTATTCCCCATTGAGTATTAAAGACCACAGACAGAGTTCTCTCTGTCCAAGACCCTTTAATAATTGCACGTACCCCTGGTATTTCCAAGTTTACTTGTCCTTGCGATTTAAAAAAAAAAAAAATTATAAAACTAGTATACGGTCATTATAAAAACTTGATGGAGGCAAGTGAAGGAAAAGTCAGCAACCTGACCTTTTACTTCCAGACTCTTCCAGCCCTGGCTGAGACTGCTGGTCGTGGGCCTCCCACGATATTGGGCTGTGTTTTTGATACCTCTCTCAGTCACTGGATGGTGGATCACAGTGGGTCAAGGCTGTGTCTCTCATATTCACCGTCCTTTCTGCCACATAGGCAGCTCCTTAAATAAATGGGTAAAGGAACAAATGAATGAATAAATGAACAAATCAATGTTTTTAGCCGTTGGTAGTATTGCTTCCATGCCTTCTACTGTGATTTTCAGAGAGAAACTGGCTGAGAGGAAAGCACCTTTTTTTGTCACCTTTTGATTTGTAGGAGCGCTTCTTATATGGATGGCCCTGTTTAACGAGGGACAGGGTTTGTAGTCCCTTCATCCAGCCTGGAGGGGCAGATTTCTTCAATTATGTGCATAAAGTTAATCTATTCAGAACCTGGTAGGTGACTGTCAGGGGTGACAAGCTTAGCACTTCCGTGGAATTAGAAGGTGAGATACTTATCATGCATTTTAGGTTCTTAAAAAGGAGTATGTCTGAACTTCTGCACTGAGTTCAAACAGTTTGGAAGCCTTTACTGTGCCCCCTGTCTGTGTCAGGCAGTGAGGAACTATCACGTATACAGCAGTAGGACTGTCCAAGTGATGACAGGCCACAGTGTACGCCCAGAGATGTTCCGACAACGTGGGCAAAACCATGTTTATAGGTTTAAAAGGGGAAAGAGAATGCCCTGCTGATCAGTAGACCACAGAAGAAGGGGCCTATAGGAATGGTGAGAACAAGTATTCCTTCTGTCTAAAAATTTAGACTTCAGAGTACGGTCTTCATTCACTTGGAGCAGTGTTTCTCCGGGTGGGCTTGACACTACCTCTGTTAGAATCCTTGTTAAGACGGCATATTTCCACCCTACATAAGGACTGCACAATCAGAATTTCTGAGGAGGTTCCCTGGAGTCTGCATTTTAATCCCCAGAAAAGCTCATGTAAATTTAAATTGGAGCTAGGAGACTCACGGAACCTAAACAGTTGCTGGTGGGGTCAAGATCCCAAACAGCATTTAGGTTAAACTGATGTCTTCACAATCTGACCTTTCTTGCCTTCAATTAAATCCATAGAATAATGGCTTAAGTACAGGAAATGATTTTTGCCTAGTCCAAAATTCAAGTGTCTATTATAACAACTCGAATTACCCTTCAGTAAAAAAGCAAACATTTCCCCTTCTTTCTAACCCTTTTCATCCTAAACTTGGTTGGCGGCTGGGGGCCCTGTGAGGCTTACTCTGGGATATGAGAATAGAACCACACTTGCCATAATAGATCATATTCAGAGTGACGTTTCCCTGAAACACAGAGTATATTTTATACTGGGCCCTAGGACCGAATTTTTTATAATTCATAGAAACAGCATTGGTTCTGCAAGTTTTTCTCAAAACATTGAGTTACGAGAAACCACTCACTGTAAATCTAAGAAAGAGCTCCAGAACATTTAGCAAGTGTTGGTGCCAGAAGAATTTGTATGCATGCCTCATGTGATGACTGCTTTCAGGGGGTAATACTAATTTTAATGTATACATTTTGATTCTTTTTAAGAAGTTAAATACATTATAAATAGCATATGTTTTCTTCTGTCAGTTGACAATTAGTAATTTTTAAGCCATTAAGCTTTTTCTACAGTATTTCTTTGAATCATGTAAACATGTTTTTGAGCCCTTTTTAGAATACCTTTTGCACTCTGTTTTCTAGTTTAACCTCTTTTTTTAAAGGGCTACTTTTGGAAAGGTATGCTTGTAGTATAGGTAAAGGGATTTCTTAAAAATTTATTCTACTTAAATATGGGAAGGAGGCAGTTCAAGTAGGTTGAAGCGGTTCCCGTTTCCATCCACTCCCCATCTTCAGCTGAACAACAAAACACTTTCCCTTGTTATGTGTTGTTTTATGTCCTATTTGAGGCAACCTAACACAGCCTTCAGCACACACAGCCTTTACGTGTTGGCTCTGCTTCAATCTAAGAGCAGAAATAGCTTTATTACGGAGGTAAATTATGGATGGGAGCCACAAGTAATAGTCAGATACACACTAAAATGACCAGGGCCTCACGGGTAGTGGTTCGTAACATGGCTGCATATTAGATTCAGCCCTTTTTAAAGCACTGCCCTAATCCCACCCCAGGTGGATTTATTGGAATCTCAGGTGATGATTGGCCTCAGGTGGTTCTGATACGCAGTCAGGACTGAGACCCAATTAAGTTAAATGCGTCAGTGTTTCTCAGGGGCAGCTTTAAGACCTTCTTTATCTGAATCTCCAGGAGTGTTGCATTAAAAAGGCAGATTCCTTCCCGGGACCCTGGACCTGGTGAAACAGTTGCTGGGAGGGGGGCCAACCCTATCATCAAGTAAGTGCTCTCACTGATTGCAATGTACTCTGAAATTGAGGATCCCTAGGCTCTGGAGCACACAGTGGTTTCAGTAGACCTAGGTTAGGGATGTGCATCGGAAAGAGCTGGTGACAGCCGTTGAGAATCCGTGTTTTGGCTAGTTTATTTGGGCCACATGGCTTCTTGCCTTTCTGGAGAACTGCATTCACTCCCGGCCCTGCACCCTCTCATCTGTTCTGTTACCCAGAGTGATTTTAGGGTTTGAATGACTCATTCTAGCCTGTGGTTGAGTCTGTCAATTCACAAACACTGTGCTTGGTGTGGGGGTGTGAGAAGAGAACATCACGTTTAGTAGGATGTTTAATTTCGGTTGACAAGAGTCACAGATCCTCATGCAAAGATTAAGTATACTCAAAAAGGTAACATGAGACAGGGAAGCAAGCCCGTAGAATTCATGCAAAGGAAGGGTCTAACCACAGGCTCTGATTTGCACTTCAGGGGAGGGAGTCTTGTCCAGGGAAGATGGAGGAGACTTGGGGAAAAGTTGAAGACTTAATATTTTGGATCGAGAGCATTCATCTATTGGAAGACTTAGAATTTTCCTAGAGAATTTTGATGCATAAATACCAGTCATTTTAATTTTTTCCCTATTAAATGGGAATAATTAAAATTAAACTGCAGTTTTGAGTGAATGTGGAAGTAGGAGATGAATACAAATGCTGTTTTTTAGTTTTTGGTATTTAGTTGCTGTTACTGAGAGGTTTAAATAGGCACTATTCAGAATTTTGTTCTGGGAACAGAGTTACTCACCCAAATGCCAAACTGTCCACATGGGGTTTTTTTGTTTGTTTGTTTTTGCCCCTTTCCATTATTCTATATGAAACCTAACATTTACAATTCTGTAATTCTTTTTTGCTTTTTGGTTAATTTATTTTTATATTTGCGAATCACAGTCTTGTGTCTCAAGACGTATTTGTGTTTGCTTAGCCAGAACTCTGCTGGGGAGGAAAAGCTGAGGCGTAAAGGTTATTTCGGTAATTGTGGCTGGAATTAGGCAAAAACCTTTTGGGCTGGGAAAGTTTTTGGCAGCAGAAGTTACCAAGACTCTAAAATAAAACTTTGACAAAGTTTCTCTCTGTGGGCCTTTCATGGGTCTCTCTGTCTAGAGAGACCCGCGTCCGCCTTTCTGCTCCGCGTTGTGCCTTTACAGGCACGGGGAAGGCTGCTCAGGCAGGAATTAGGCCTTTGTTTACAAGGCTGGCTGCCTCCTGGGTGAGTCTGTGGTGGTTGGAATAATATGATAAATGGGATGATGCCTTTGAAAAAAATTTCCATTTAGCATTTTCTTCTCCCCCTGCACACCCAGAGGAACAGCTGTGGCAGCAAATGCAGACTTGAATCATGGATGCATATTTAGTCTTGTTTGACAATCCCAGATATTTTAGGCAGGATCGAGTCAGGCAAGCAGCATTACAGCACTCAGAGTGTCTTAATCAGCCAGACTGTTTGGCACACAAGGACCTTGTTTTACCCAAGTAGTAAATAATTCTCAACGAAGCAATATGATGTACCAAGTGCTCCCAGAGTCACACCATTCAGTATTTCACTGCAGCTTGTCAGCATCCCGGTCCGCATGCTGGTTCTGTTCTCCACTAGTTGTTATAAGTTGCAGTGTTTGAATTCTGAGTCCGGCCAGGTATCCATCGATGGTTTTTTATACATAATAAGGACTCCATGCTAATAGGACCCTCCCATTTTTCTTGTTTTTGTTTGTTTGTTTTTCCTGAGAATCTTTCATAGTGTGATGACTTGTTTCTTCTTAAGACCCTGGATCCTGGGATTTTGTCATTTGCCTCTGCTATGGATAAGTGGGTCTCATCCATTGAGTCGGCTCTCCATTTGGGGGCCTGCCTTCTCCCAGGCTCCTCTCCTCTCCTTTTCTCATAACCAGGGCTCTGAAATCCGTACTCTCCAGGTCTCCTCTCTCTCCCTGTGCCGCCCTTCTTGTTGGCTTCTGGGCAAAGATGGGAATGTGCTTTCACAGCTTTCTCCCATTCCACATCTGTCTGCCTCCCTGTTCACTCCACCGATTTTCCAAACAACAACAAAAATCGAACTCAAACACATTAACTTGAACTTCTCCCTTGACCTTGGTATCTCCCTCAAGCTACAAAACCCTTTCCTCTCCTCCAGACTTTTTGAAGGCATACTTTCCCAGGTTCTCAGTCTTATAGATTTTTAATGGGGCCTTATAATTTTTTTTAAATGGGATTATGACACAGGGTTGTTCTTTATTTTGATAAGGAAAATTATCAATGCCATTTTAGTAAAAGACAGATTTCAGCCCTCCAGGCAGAATATAATTTCTGATGAAACAGAAGACAACTGTCCTTTTAGATAAATTTGGCTTCATGGTCAGAAAATCTTGTCACCTTCCACCCAGTTGCCTTGTCTACTGATTAGGAATCCTGTGTCTCTTACTAGACTTGAGCCCCTACTGCTTTATACTCCCTTTTTCTTTTTCCACAGAAGCCGGTGGATGACACTGGCCTCTCAGCCTCCGTTTTTTGACTTCCCCTCAAACCATTATGTGTGTTTCCTCTTGAAGGCCACAGCAAATTCCCAGTAGCCAAGTCCACCTCTTCCTTACCTGTTGATTGTCGCTTGGTGATACTCGTTGCTCTCTGACTTCTTGGCTGTGCCCCCATAGTTCTTTTCCCTCTGCCTGTTGGGTGGCCCCTGCCCCATAACAGGAGGTTCACGCTTGCTTGCTTTCTCAGACTGTGCATCCACCCCCACCTGTGTGTGAAATGCCTGCCAAATGGGATAGCTCAGAGTTGCAGGCTTGTGTTTCTACCTCCTCTTTCTCTCCATAGTCATTTTCCCAGGCATCTCTTATTCGGCCTGTTTGGAGTTGATCGGATCTGACTGTCCCGCTCCTCAGTAGCTACCTCTCTGGCTTCCTCAGCCCCGAGGCAGATGAACTAGAATTTCAAAGCTCTGCTCTTCTACAATGGACAATCTAGTTAATGTTCCCAAGCCTGCTTCTGCATCTGTTAATCTCATAATTTGTTGTCGGGGGTTAGAGATGCTTCATGCAAAATGCCCTTTGCAGAACCTGGTACGTCATAGGCCCTAAGGATGGCGGCTCTTCCTCTTTGGAGACAGCCCCGTGGAACAGCAGGGATTGGAGGGGAGGAGTTCTTTTTCAGAGCCGTAACTGTCGCTTGGCCTGATCTTGAGCCTATCCCCAGCTTTTTCTCTGAGTGCCTGAGTTTCCGCTTGTGGCTGAGGTGGCAGTGATAATAACTGTTAGGTGATTAACTTCAAAAGAGGCTCCTCTGAGTACCAGGCAGTTGGGTAGCAATTTCAGATCTTCATCGGAAGCAGCAGTATTGTGTTAGAAACTGTAAAGTGTCTGTATAACTGAAGGAGGGCTACATGTATGTGTGTAAGTGTGCACACAGGCACCACCATGACGGCCAGCTGGGTTTGTCTGCTCAGCACTGACCAGGGTGAGCTATGGCCCTCGTTTTCTTTTTTAAAAAATTTTATTTTATTTAAATTGAGTTAATACCTTTAGGTCACGTCTTACATATTTTCCCTTTGTAGACTAGAAATATAAATGTAATTAAACTCTGATGGGCAGTTGTTCATCCTTGAACAAGTCTTAAAGTGGATTATTGAATGTCGATGCAGCGTTCAGGCAAGGTTAGCTGTCTCTGATGTCCATGCGCATGCTGTGAATTGCTATGTTCCTGTTAGGGTTGCCTCTGCCCCGGATTTCTTTGCAGGGCAGTTCACGGGGTGACTTTCTTTGTGATGGCTCCGTCTGTTTATGCTGCATTATTTTTCCTTCGTCTCTGACTTGGTTTAACATCAGTGATGTGGTAATGAGGTACTGTCTTCAAATTTGTAACAGTTCATGCAGTTACACCAATCTTTTTCTCAGATTGGTTACTAATAGGGGCACCTGGGTGGCTCAGTCGGTTTAAGCGTCTGCCTTCAGCTCAGGTCATAATCCCAGCGTCATGGGATCAAGCCCTGTGTCTGGCTCCCTGCTCAGTGGGCAGTCTCCTTCTCCCTCTGCCTCTGCCCCCCACTTGTGTTTGCTCTCTCTCTTTCAAATAAGTAAATAAAATCTTTAAAAAAAGAAATTAAAAAAAAAAAGAAGGTTGGATACTAACAACCAAGACTTATTTAAACACCCATTTCTTGTCTTTTGATAGAAGTTCTTGATGACATTTTTCCCTTTAGTCTGAGTGTTATGTTGGGGTTAAGAGGAAGGCAAGAAGACATTCGCCCCAGATCCCAGAAGTTGATATAAAAAGTGACCCACACTCAAAACCAGTCAGTGCTGCTTAAGAAGAATTGCCTTTTTCTCCCCTCTTTTATTCCTTTCCATCTTTGTGCTTTACCAAGTTATCCTGTATCTTACCTCATTGTACCTCTCAGTAGCCCTGGTTGTTGGATAAGGCAGATAATCTGAACACGCCCTTTGTGAGGGACCCAAGGCTCAAAGCAGTGGATGTTTACCTATGCTAAGTGAGGGTGCTGGCCCTGAGATCTCTCTTCTGATCCAGGCCCAGTGCAATGAGTGAGGAAGTATTGTTGAATGCCCGCCTGTTAAAGACCTACACTGTGGTAAAGGTGGGGGAGCCCCTGGGAGACATTGTAGATCTGATCCCTGTGTTAGTGGAGGACAGATCTAGGGGGAAGCGCGGTATTGAGTAAATGTTTATCACTAATCACCTTTGAGCAGAGTGCTTACAGAGAGAAGTATTGGGCACTGTGGGAGGCCCACTCTATCTGAGGGGATTCAAAGAAGGTTTAATAGAAATTTCATGACACTGTATTGCACTTTTGTCAGTGGCATTGATTAAATTCTTTCTCTTGCCTGGTGGGAGTTACATTAAGCAAGAAATAATGAGGAGACATTTTATTGTTCTCTTATTAATCAAATACTAGACTCAGCTTCAATACTACGTCATAACTGAAAGTTAAGATTAACCATGCCACAGGATTAAATTTAAAGCTTCCTTGTTACTTCGATATTTTTTATTACATTATCTTGAAAATGGATTATTTGGTTTTATTTAATCAGAAGAATTTGGGAGAAGCAAAATGTTTGAAGCTGTCCTAAACTGTCAGATGGGATAGCACTCCCCATCATCACCCCCCCTTCCCCCCACCCCGGGCTCCCTTCAGTTGAGTTTCTGGAGATTCAGAGGCAGCGCTCCCCTAGGCTTTCCACAAGTAGCTCGCGCCGGCGGCTGTTGGCAGCAGGGCCCTTGGGTTGGATTTTGCGGTTTCTCCTGACCTCACACATTCTTTCTAGAGACAAGACAAGTTTACAGTGAGGAGCACAGGATCTGCAGGGAGAAGGCCCACGTTCAAAGCCTGGCCCTCCTGCCTACTGGCCAGGCCCGTACCCCTGCCGTGCCTCTGTTCCTCATCCAGAAAATGGAGGCGATCTCCGTAGCCTTCCTAGTCATCGTGAAGACTTCCGGGAGTTAATTTGTGCGGAGTGCTGAGAAGCATGCATGATACTTTTTTAAATGCTCAGTACAGGCTGCACAGCCGTGGCTGTTTTTTCAGTCACAAGTTTCACAAAGTGTCCTCAGACTGTAGCATGGCTGGAACCAGGGATAGAGGCTGCCCCACACTTGGACCAAATCCAGGCCCCCAACCTTGCTAGCTAGCACCTTGTCCTAATGAAGCTAACACAGCCACCTTGCTGATGCAACGAGTGGAGATGATTGCTTACAGAGCTCTTGCCCCACTTTCAAAAATAACATTTCAACTTACCAACTTGCCACATAATAGGCCCAGAAGTTTAAAATATTATTCTTTGCAATTTTTTAAAAAGAATTAAGGAGCGCCTGGGTGGCTCAGTGGGTTAAAGCCTCTGCCTTCAGCTCGGGTCATGATCCCAGGGTCCTGGGATCCAGCCCCGCGTCCAGCTCTCTGCTCAGCGGGGAGTCTGCTTCCTCCTCTCTCTGCCTGCCTCTCTGCCTAGTTGTGATCTCTGTCAAGTAAATAAATAAAATCTTAAAAAAAAAAAAGATGAATTAATGGGGGGGGTCAGCATTTGATTTCTTTAAGCATTCCTAGGCTTCTTCAACTTCCTATGTCAACAATGCTGTCAACATGAATTAGATAACCCTAGAGAGTAGCCATAAAATACCTAAGACTTTCGTTTTGTGTAACGTTTTTGTGGTGTTCTCCGTGGAGAGAACCTAGTATTCTCACTTACTAACATCACAGAAGTTTTGAGCCCAGGAGGAAAAGAGATGCTATTTATATAAAACAAGAAATGCCAGTGAGTAATTGATTTATCCAGAAAGATTTTGTTCAATGTATGGGGGCTACCATCAAAACAGACTGTGCATAGTCCTCCACGAAAGGAAATGCCCTGGACGTTTGTAAACTCAAGTGTGCCTAGGAGAAACTTGAGACATCCATCAGTCCAATCTATCTCCATCACTAGAGGGGTCCCAAAATGGCAATAGCTTTTCAGGAAGGGGTGTGGTCCACCATGAGGATTCTGGGCATGTAGGAAGAGAGCCCTTATTCCCCACTGAAGAATGTGGGGTAAGCCTCTGTATTTTGGGGGGGCAGGAAAGTGAGGAAGGTAGAATCTCAACTTGGTGTGTTACAAATGGATGTCCAGAAAAGAATATGTCTTTTTAAATTACTATTTAACCGATCGTATCTGTGGTGAAAGCTGTAGTCTGTCTCGGAAGCCCTGGGGTTAATGGTGCCAGGATTGTTTTCTGGTGGCGGTGAAGATATTTTGCACTGACAGAGGTTAGGGGTAATTTTCCATTTCCTGTATACAGACTGTAGTAACGGTCATATTGGTAAACTACAGATTCACTATTTTTATTTTTAAGTACGATTATATCTCACTAATTTGAGGCAATTCTGATTCAGAAATAATCATGGCTTAGAGTGGGTCCAAATTAAAGGTTATCTTAAGAAAGTTGTAGGGAAAAGATTACTTAATTTTATAATCATTCACAGACATTTTGTAAATATCAAATTTTATGCTGTTATTCTTAGACTAGATGAGACAAAGCCAGTTTGAATTAATGAAAAACATGATTAAAATTTGTTTGTTTCACCTTATATAGAAGCTTGAACTATGGTGGTAGAAGTTTTAGGGGTACATTCCTTAATGAGTAGATGAAAATCTCATTATTTCTAATATTTTTATGTAAATAGGTGTTCAGAAGTTAATCATTATTGCTTCTCAGATAGTTAAAACAATGGCAAAAGCCCTCTAAATCATCTCATCTCTATTAATAATGCTACTGTTCTTCCTCAGATTATTTGGCCTTGAATGGAAACCAGTGGTCCTCTCTACTGGTTTCCTTCAAATATTAATGAAAGAGGTCAGAGTGCCATGTGCTTTTATTCATGCTACTCTGCTTTATCCTTGGGACATCCCTAAGCCAGAGGTGATTTCCCCTTTTTATCGAAGAGGAAACTCCTTGTCTAGCAAATTAATTTTAAATAGCTCAACCTGGCATTTGGTAATCTGTTATCAAGAGCTTGCTTCAGCCTTCTCTTCACATACTCCCATATTGATATCCTGAAGTTTATACTGCACCTTCTTTCCCCAGGACTTACCCTCTCTTCACTGCATTCAGTGCCCCATTCATGCCTGGGTTTCTCCTCCACTCTTATTTATTTGGTTCAAAGTGTAAGTTTTCTTTGTCTAATTTTCTCTTTTCTCTGAACTTGTGTAGCACCGAAGGTATGATGCGCTGGCATTAATTAAAAAAAAAAAGTCTGTTGATGACTCATTTTATAGTTAAGGAAACCAAGACACAGGTTAAGTAGTTTGCGCTCGGGCATAAAACTAGCAAATGCAGAAAACTGGTGCAGATTGCTCTTGTGGCTCTTTGGATTTGATGGAGGACAAATTGGATACAGGGCAAGACCATTAAAGAGGATATTCTAGACATCTAGATGATTGAGGTCTGAACTAACTTGATAACAGTAGGAGTGGACAGAAAAGGATGGCCAGGAACAATAATTAGAGAATATGAGAGGGATTTGGAAATTGAATGTAAGAATTGGCGTGGAGGAAAGGATTCAAATTAGTTTTTTAATGAGGTTAGTGCTCAGCCTAGGTTTCATTGAGACGGTGGCATTTATATATATTTTTTCATATTTTTACTCTCAAACCTCCTGTTTGTCCTGAGCAAAACATTTAAGGATCAAAGGGGATTTCAGCTGAGAATAATCTAAAAGCTTTATATTCCATCTTGTCAAAGATCTGGGACTAAGCAGTGTTCCTGCCAGTAGTAAAATGAATATAATACTAATCTTATGGGGAGAGTTCCTGACTCAAATGAGAGAGCAACTGTTATAGGGGCTTAGTAACATCAGCCTATCATTCATTTGGCACTTGTGTACTGCTTAAGCTCACTACTGTGTCAGCTTTAGGGAAGCAGCAACAGACAATACCCACAAGGTCTTTCTTTCCAATGAACACAGAACTTAATAAAGGTGATTGACTGCAAACAAAATTATTAAAACTGTCACAGATCTCACAAAAGTGAAGCCTGAGAGTGGGTGAATCCAGTCTCATCTTGCGACCCATGGAAGGTGTCCCTGAGTATATGACATTTTAGCTGGGTATTTAAGGGTGAGTAGATGTTTTCTTACTTGTTTTTTTTTATTCTAATACTTTTAGCACCCTAAAGCAAACCAGTATTCAGGACTCTTCAAATCACACCTTTCCTATCCTTGTCTAAAGCTTATATTTGCACAAGCAAATACGTTCTCTTTCTTTAAGTTCAGAACGTGCATATGGTAGAAGGAAATGGTCTTGAGAGTCAGGAGACCTGTGTTCTCTTTGCTGATCTGCTACTTCTCCTGTGTGTATGAGCAGGTTACCCTAAGGAGGGAATGCCTTCCTATGAGGCAGACCTCTCTGTCAGCTCTGCATGGACTGAGTCCAGCTGTGCTGTGTTCTCTGGCACTTACTTTTGTTACCCTCAGATCTCTAGATTCCAGATCAGCACTGACCAGAGTTTCTCACAGCCACTTTTCATGTGTTCCCCTGACAGGCCCGTCTTCCCAAGCCTCAGTGATGTTTCTAGTGCTCTGAAGAATATTAAAGATGATACCTAATGGACATTCCTTTCCTCTTTCTGTTTCCTTGCCTTTTTTTTTTTTTCCTTGTCTAGGATAGAGCAGCAAGTTGATGTAAAATGTGTACTTCTGTGTCCCGCTTGATCTTCTTTGGCACTTGTGATGTTCCTGGTGTGATGCATATACCTCTTTCCTCAGTCTTATAAAGACCACTCACCAGGCCTTGAAGTAGTGGCAGAAGAGGGACTGTCATGGAGTGTACAGGCCAGCCAGCACCTTTCAGACCAAAGCAGGCCACAGCATGTCACTGCCTCACTTGCCTAGATAGCTGTGCTTGTTCTGTGATGGATTTGTGTGTGGTCATTCATGCTTAAGCACGACGGTGCTGTGATCTCCGCATGGGAGGCTCAGGCACTCAGTGGAATAGGCCTGTGATGATGAGGAAGTCATTTCATCTCTCTGAGCCTCACTGTCCACTTTGTACAATGGAAGTTAAAATAATTTATGTTGAGGTGAAATAAAGTAATACATCTAATAGACCCACCTAGTATAATTTTACCTCAGGACCCCCATATGTTTGTGTGTTTTAAAAATCCATTCCAGACTAAAGTGTGTGTGCTTGTGTGTCTATAGCTGTGATGTTTATGAAACTAGGGTCATGGTGTTTGTTCTTTACTACCTTATATGACCATGCAAGGCAGAGAGGAGTGTAACAAGAATGTTACCACAAACTTAAATGATTTTGGCTTAGAAGTTTGAACTAAAAGCGTTTATGTAGCTTCTGATTACTTTGCGGTTGCTGGACCAGGGCATCCATTTCCCCTTTTATTTCTCTCTTCTCCCTGCCACTCCCACCTGAGAAATATTAGGTATGTTTTGGCTTGGCTTGCACTTGTAGAATTAGTAGAAGAAACAGCATGGGACCAGGAGAACCTTTTCTATTTAAGGCCTTCTTAATGTTAATATGTCCAAAATAAATGTACCCTTGAAATTAAATGCTATAAAATAAATCTTTAAAGCCCTAAAAGCTGTAACCCCAGGTTTTGTACCAAGAGAAAGAGAAATTTAACAATTTTGGTCATTTCAAAATCAAAATATTTAGTGATCAGTAAACATAGGGAAAAATATTCAGCCTCATTAGTAATAAAAGGAATATAAAACAAAATGTTGCCAGGCTATTTTTACCAATAGTATTAGCAGGATTTTTGTTTTTTTGTTTGTTTTAAGAGTGAGAGCAGGGTAGAGAGAGGGTAAGAGAGAATTTTAAGCAGGCTCCACGTTCAGTGTGGAGCCCAATGCGGGACTCGATCTCACCACCCTGAGATCATGGCCTCAGCTGAAATCAAGAGTCAGATGCTTAACTGACTGAGCCACCCAGGTGCCCCAGTATTGGCAGTTTTTAAAAGTAAGAGAAAGAAAGGAGGAAGAGAAGTGTTGAATTAGGCACCTTGTACAGGCTGATGGAAGTATAAGCAGTAAACTTGCCTTCCTCTAAGGCAGTTTAATAGTATTTACTGAAGACTGTAGACTTGCTAATGCCTTTGACACAGTAATTACAATTCTGGGAGCTAGCCTAAGGAAATAATCAGAAATGGATATAAATATAATTATAACATCAGGAACTTGGAAACAACCTAAATGTCTAACAATGAGGGATTGATTAAATGAAATATGAAAATATATGCAGTGGGTTTTCTGCCATTAAAAATGGCAAACTGGACAAATAAAGATGGGGAAAAGTTTGTAAAATGATGTACATTGAAAAAAGCCCAAATCAGCATGAATCTAGTATTTTGAAATATAATCTTTTTATATACACTGTGTGTGTTTATGTGTGTGATGGCAGTGAAAAAAATACATCAAAGTAAATCATTATCTCTAGGCGATGGAAATGCTGTTGGTTTTTATTTTCGTCTTTGGACTTTTGTGTAATTTCCAAATTGTTACGTTTATACCCAGAAGAAGAAAGCCCATAATTTAAAGATGCATACTCTGGAATACTGTGTACTGATATAACTATGTGAAAATGTAAGAAAAACTAGCTTACTGGGAATTACGACAGAATGCCATCTGTGACTTCTGATAGGGTGATGGGACTTGGTGGTGGTGGTTTTTTTCCCTCCACTTTTCTTGAGAACTAATTGACTGACATTCATCACTATATGTAGAGAGTATGATGGTCTGATTTACATATATCGTGAAATGATACCACTCAGCTAACATCCATCATTTTATATAGATAAAATAAAAGGAAAAGAAAGAAAGGAAAAGAAATTTTCTCCCTTTGATGAGAACCCATAGCACTTCTCCTCTACCAATTTTCAAATATTCTATAGAGCAGTGTTAGCTATTGTCATCATGTTGTACATTACATCCCTAGTACTTACCTGTCCTATAACTGGAAGTTTGTACCATTGACCACCTTCATCCAATTTTCCCCCCTCTGGTAACCACAAATCTGATCTCTCCATGGGTTGTTTTTGGGTTTGTTTATAAGATTTCACATATAATTTGAGTTCCTACATTATTTGTCTTTTTCTGACTTATTTCATTTAGTATAAGGTCCATCCATTGGCTCTTGAATAGTTTTTCTTTAATGTGCTTCTACTAAGAATATATCTTCTATTAGGAAAGCAAATATAAAATAAAGATAGAAAAATACTCTAGAAATCAATGCCTCATTTAGGTAGAGGTAGTACTTACTAGATATTCTCTTGTGACTTTTGTCCATCTTGAGGATGATGAAAAGTAGTAATGATGGTGGTAAATGATAGATGTTTTCTTTGCTCCTACAGATATTCCTGAAATTCCAGAAAGCATCTCATTCTGTAAAGCACTGCAGATAGCTGACTTCAGCGGAAACCCACTGACTAGGTAACCTTTCTGCTTGCTTTGCTGTCTATAGTACTGAGGATACCCTCTTTGAGAACCAAACCATGAACACAACCTGGTCAGCCATCGTGGGGGTACCCAGATGGATGGCTATCTTTATCAAAGATGATTGACCTACGGGGCGCCTGGGTGGCTCAGTGGGTTAGGCCTCTGCCTTTGGCTCAGGTCATGATCTCAGGGTCTTGGGATCGAGTCCTGCGTTGGGCTCTCTGCTTAGTGGGGAGCCTGCTTCCTTCTCTCTCTCTGCCTGCCTCTCTGCCTACTTGTGATCTCTGTCAAATAAATACATAAAATCTTAAAAAAAAATGATTGACTTTCACAGATACTTGTTTATAAATCACACTGTGCAGTAAAAGATGCACATGTGCTATTGATGGAACATTGAACAGATATTGGGTGAGGGGAGGCACCATGTAGTAGTATACAAAACAGGAGTGAGGACTACATTTCTGAAGCCATGTGAAGCACCGAAGTAGTTCATAGATACTCTGTACTCTATTGCTTATCTTGTGGGATAAGGCTGAGTTCTAAACTCCCAGAGAGCTTACCCTCTAGTTATCCAAGAAGTCCTAATAAGGGATGTTTTTTCCACTCCAGTAATGAAACATATTTACTGTCTCAACTTTCCTCCAACTCTTCCTTTAAAACAAACAAGCAAAAACTCTGCTCACATCACTGTTCCCTTACTTTAGCAATAACTGTGAGGATTTCTTTGGGGTTATTCTTCCACATAGAGCCACCTGTCACTGTTCTACTACTGATTCCGATCTTGCTTCTTCTGGTATGACACAGCACCTGCCTGGGCATAGCTGAGTGGTACTGTTATAAGCCCCTCCTCATGGCTGCTGGCTGAGTCATGAGGCCACTGATCACTGCCTTCCAGATGCCTGTGTTGCCAGGTTACCTGAATTGTTGTACACCTGGCAATGCAGAGGCAGTCCTCAGGAAAAGTTCTTAGAGGTACCTCTAACCCGGGTGGGTCCATGTCTATGATTTCTAGACCCTGTAAGCAGCCTCAGAATAAATGTATTCTTCCCACTTCCCTTCTGTTCTTTTTTTTTTTTTTTTTTTTTTTTTAGGAAAATTGAGATGAGGTTAAAATTTGGGATACATATCACCCATTGCTTGGGTCTTTCTGGGTATGGACTGCCAGGGAATGTCTATTTGGTGTTGTTTTCCCCATATCTGGTATTTTTAAGAAGTAAATATGTTTTTAAAATATTTTTGATTTTCCTCTTTTGGATTTCAGTGACTATGTTACTAATAATATCTATTTTTATGAAAAGCAGTAAATTCAGTAAGCTCTAACTTATCGCTGCCCTCGAGTCTTGTCTTCTTTCTTAACCATCATCCATACAGTTGTCCCCGTTCTTCAGACCTTTCTGTAGTCCCTGTCCCTAAGGTAAAGTCCTTGCTTCTCCAGGTGTTATGCCGCCTCCCCTTCCTTGTGTCTGAGCTTGGCCTGTCTTTGACGTTCATTGCCCTCGGTTGCCTGTGTCAGACGTCACACTCGCTGTTATAAAGTACTCATAGGTCATTTGTTTCACTCTCTGCTCTTTCTGCACTCCTGTAAGGTATATATTCCGCATGACATTTCTTTGGGAAGCCTTTACTTACTCCCCAGAATCCCCTCTGCGGGGCTTCTGAGATGTTCAGTGTGTACTTTTTTCATTAACACTTGGAACTTATATTTAAGTTTTCACCTTGACCAAGACTTCCCAATTAAACTGAGAAAGTTAACTTATATTCCTCTGTTGTTTATCATTTTATCTTCAGCTCTCCCTTAATTTCTGGAATGGAGTGAACTGAACTAAGCTATTTATCCTTAAGGCAGCTTGTAGGTTTAGGCAGCTGGGAAATTCTCATTATGCTGCCCTGGAGGTTTTTTTCCTTTTTTTTTTTTTTTTTTTTAAGCCATTCAATTGCTTAATCCCCTTTTCTACCTCTTTAGTTTTCCTTTTCTAATGCCTGCTGACACATGACTTTAGCATTATCTCAAAATTCCCTGGACCAGAACACACCCACATTGTAGGAGGCTTTACTCAGTTTTTATCCTGGCTTCACATTTGGGAGGTTTCTTAAAGCCTTTTTGATTTGGCAGGTGCACTCCTTTAAGAATTATGACGACTTATCTGTGAGTGGAAAGGACCTGAAACATTATTGAGTTTGACCTACTTATTTTATGGCTGAAGAAATGAGGCTGAGAGGCTAAATGACCTTCTGAGATGATGTGACCTCTGAGTGGCAGCTCAGACTAGAATTCCCTTCTTTGAGCCCGATGTCTGTGCCTCACACTTACCGGTTCAGCCCTTAATGCTGACAGCCAGTAAAAAAAGGAAGTCAGCCATTTAAAAATATATTTTCTTTATATTGAAGATCATTTTAGCTAGTTTTATAAAATGATATGTACTTTAAGTAGAAACTCAGGTAAGCAGATGCAGTTGCATCTTCTTAAGTATAAATAAAAAATCTTACCTCTGTTATGCTATGGAAGAGGTTTCAACTTTGTTGAAACCATTCCTGAGAATGTATCTCAGTCATAATAAAATCATAGAACTCTCATCTTGCAGGGCTTGGATTTTCTTTTGAAGCTTAGAATTACCTATATTTTATGTTAAACAGTAACCTAGAATTTGCTTTTTAAAAAAAGGAACCTAGAAAAAGAAAAAAAAAATGAAAGACTCTAATGCAGAGGCTATCGCTAAAGCAAGAAGTTCTTCCTACCCCTCCTCCTCCCCCTCCAAAAAAAAACGGGTCATGTGTTCTGTTGTCTATATCAGCAGATTTATGTATAAAGACCTTTGGCATTTTAGATTCAACAAGATCTTTTTAACTTTAGTTTTTTTTTTCCTCCGTAACTGGAAGTAACCATAGAAATACTGAAAGTGAGCTTTCTTTGCAAGTTTTTGAATATTTTTATTTTGAAATCTAACTCTTCAGTAGAATTTAAGGGAAGTATAAAAAATTTCCTTTTGTGTAGAACATAGTGAAACATATAATAATCTCAAGTGACTGGCATCTTAAATAGAGTTAAAAGAAAAATATTAAGAAAGCGGCAATTGCTGTCAATTGATCACTTCTGAGTAATTCATAGCCTTGCCTTGGGTATTATAATCTACAGAACAAAAATTATTAAGCTGTTATCCTATGTTTTATTATAATCTTCTGGGCTAAACTTTCTTTATTTTCTGCTAATCAATCAAGTGTTTTCACTCATAGTCACTTTCCGCTTCAGCAGCTGTTTATCTGTTTCTGCCACAGCATTTGTTCTCCTTTATTCTGAGAGCTTGCATATCTTTTCTAATTATTTCTGGATCCCCCCACCAAGCATTTATCATGCCTCTGTACTTCTAGGTAAACTGAGCCTTGGATTTTGTTCCTTATCAGTGCCTTCTGTCTAGGAAGACAAGGCAAACATGCCTTTTATACTTTAGTTTACAGGAGGTTATTTCAATTAACATATGGCAGAACTCATTGTATTTATGTCTAGTTTACACTGTACATGCACTTTTCTTTTTCAGTTAACAACATTTTGTTGTCATTGCTGTTTCAGATTGCCAGAAAGCTTTCCTGAATTACAGAATTTGACGTGTCTTTCTGTAAATGACATCTCACTGCAGTCCCTGCCTGAAAATATTGGCAAGTAAGTTTTTTGTGAGGTTTGTGTATGTCAGGGTGGAAGGGTGTTTATAGCATCCACTCCAGCCTCCTCTTTTACAGCTCTGATTTTTCTACTCAGAAAGCCTCTTACCCAGTCTCAAATCTCACCCTAAAGAAGGATCATAACCTGACTCCAGTATTTTTTGCTTTCAGTTGCCCCTAAATTTTTAGGGCCAGAAACGATAATGCTGCTTGTTACTACTGAAAAACCTAATTTGTTTGGACATGCTCTTCAAACTGTTGGATTCCAAAGTAGTTAACTTAAGCAAACAAGGTCACTCCAGTCGTATAGGCAGCTAATAAATTAGGTAGTCGTAGTGTTAGGAACTATCACCCTTGGCAATTTTATTGAAAACTTGGAGTGGGTACCCCTGAACAACGGCTGTGTCCACCAGTGTTTGTCCATACAGACCAGAGAATAGTGGGGGAGGGGGGACGGTGTGTTTGGAGAGCAGGTGTGGAACTGGGAGACTGATGGGTTGGGATGAGTACATTTCCACATTCCTGGCTTAGAGGTCGGGGAGGACGGCTATGGCAAGAAATAAAAATGTTCTCTTACTCATCCCCTCAGATGAATTAATTATCTCAGCAGATCTTTTCCGTACCTCCAGGACATACAGTGGGTTAAGTCAGGCTCATGATTCATGCCTTACCACCTAAACTAAAAGCCCAACCTGGCCAACCAAAGCTGGCGGACCAGTGTTCCCCAGGGTCATAAAACACTTCCTTTGTGCTCACCTGTCCTGCCTGAGTCCTAAGGCAAAACAGAAATTTCGTTTTTGAGAACTGCAGTGTGTCTGACAGATGTCTGTTCTGCAAAGGGTCTCTCTCCAGAGGTCTGTGGAAGTAGCCTGTTTTTCACAGACAAGTTTGCCCTCTTCTCCCTCCTATGCAGGTGGAAGACAGCCTGCAAGTTCATGCTTTTCTGAGATGCAAGCTGTTTAAACATTTGTCAGTAGACTTGCTGATGCAGTTTTGTGTCCTTAATGTCTCAGGAGGGGAAGGAGACAGGAAGCCCCCAGTATACTCTGAGTTTATGGGATCTGTTGCAGAGGAAACAATAATGTCTTACTGTGGATTTCATGACTTACCGCTTTTGCTGTGTCAAGATTCATGTATTTCTAATGAATATAGTAGTAGCCATTTAAAGATCTAAACTGACTCCTCTTCCTCCTCAGGAATCTCTGGAATCTAATTCCCTTGATACCCTCCTTCCTATTCCTTCTCAGCCTACCACTGCCTGCTTGCTTGTTCACCCCTTCGGTCTCCCAATTCATATCCTTTTTAACAAGCCTGAATGCTTTAAGAGAAAATATGTTCTTATAGACAAAAGTACCCCTGTCACTTCCCACTGCATTGTTTTAGTAAAAAGTGTTACTTAATAATAATTTTAGAATAAATTACATATCCTTTGTTCCATCTTTTCTCTTAGTATCTGTACTCTGTCAGTGTTTAGGATTTCTTGTTTATCTGCATATTCTGTCAATAGTAAGGGTACTGTTGTGTTTTGTTTTGATTTTAGACTTAATCATCTTGTGCTACTATTATGGCCTTATGTATACTGATTGATTCTAAAATAAACTCTCACTTTGAATTTGTACCCTGTGGTGAATCATCACCCAGGAAATAAGAATACGGGGCAGATAAGTGAATCAACTATTTCCTATTAGGTCAATTTGTGAAAATGAAAAATGGGGAGTTTTCTGTTCCTGGTTGTTGTTATTATTTTTAATCAAAGAAGAGACTCCATGATTTCTACCTGTTGGATTTAAGATTTATGCACACTAAAGTAACAGCAAGTTTTCACTTAGTAGAAAAGAACAAAGAACAGACTCCTTAGAAAAGATTGGGCACCTCTGGTGTCCTAGACTGTGCTGGAAAGGACCTTGAAACAGTTGAAATGGCAAATTGTTGTGGAAATTGCATATATGCATAAGTATACTACATTTTTAAGCAAGTCAGTATTTGAAACTTACGGACTTACCTCATAAAAACAATTCTTCAGTTTCCCAGGGGATTCCCAGATGGTTTCTTGAGCAAATGGTTCTAGAGCACTGAACCAAATATTTAGTAACCAAACAGCTACTCAGAGATAGTATGGTTTTATAATTCAGGCACAAACATTTGATATTCCAAAAAAATTTGAAAAAGACATGAATGGACATCTGAATGATCAGCGTTACTGTTATCTTTGTAGATTCTGAAGTGAGAGTTTTTGTGTAAATTAACTCAGCTTATGGGTCAAATGCACCAGCTCCCTCAGTGTCTGCCTTTTGAGCATCACTGAAAATGGGACCTCAGTTTCTCTCTTCAGCGACTAGCACAGTACTTGGCATGAACTGGGAAAGCTATGGATGTGTCAAGGACGTGGGCCACCTCACGATAGGCAGGAGCGTCCAGCCTAGAGAAGAGTGCGAGGCCTTTAGGGCAAGCCAACTGCCGTGCCTCAAAGCTGGGGCCACCAGTGAGCATCTGTCCCATAGTGTGTTCAGTTTGCTGATGGTCGGGTAACTGGAGGAGTGTTTGGGGGTTGATGGCAAATTTGGAACAGGAGCACGCTCTTATGGTCTCTGCCCCGTGTTTCCCACTACTCCTCCCACACTACCCCTGCATGGCCCTTGGGGGCACAGCAACATTTTCTTAGTGGCCCTGGTACTATCTAACTGGGGCAGTTATTAAATAGGTAACTCTAACCAACTTAAGTACTTCTGCCCTAACAACCTGGTAGCTATTTGAAAAAGCAATACCTATAAATGGAAAGAATAAATATTTTTATTTCATTTTTAAACATTGCCACATATTTCTGCAGGATGTGGGTCCCTGCCGGGCACTGCCCGGCCTCTCACACCGCCACCTCTTTTCCTGTTCTACACTGATTTTTCACCCGGTAGTTGCCTTTGTCACTGAAAACCCAGCTTTGCAAAGATACAATGTCTTAGAGGGAAAGTCACGCCGTCTAGTGTGGAAACTGAACGATCTGAGCTCGTGGTTCACGTAGCGGCTAACAGATGTGGAGTCTTGCCGTGTCCCTCTCAAGTGTCAAGTATTCTGTGGTGTGCCTGTGAGCTGGCTGCTGCTTCCCTGGGCACCCCAGTGCATGAAAGCTGAAATTGTTGCTCCACTGAATCCTGGAGTGCCCTTTTAGGAACACTGGGGAGCACAGAGCCCTGGCCGTCAGAGTGTGGGAGGGAACTGGCATCACACGGGGGTCGTACTTTCCAGGGGTGCAGAGCGCTGCAGCTCACGTCCTACACTCCACTGCCAGGTGCCAGCGCTGTGGTTACTTTAATAAAGCAAGTCTCTCGAAGAGTAGAGTCCTTCTAATACATCTCAGTGAGACGAGGAATAATCACGAAAATCTTTTGAATCACACTGGAGCACTCTGGTTCCCTCATGCAAAGTCACACATTTTTTCTTTTACTAAAAAGTTGTAATGTCCCCAATTTGCTGACCCTTTTCTGTGACTGCACATTAGTGTGGTACCTTGTCCTTCAAAGTAAAGGTGATGTTTAACAGTGAGTGAGATGCTAACTCGTCTTCAAAAGATTTTGTTTTTAAAATTCTTTTTTGTTAAAGATACAAAAACACAGCAACTTCTGATGAGTCTTCCTAAACAAGTGACTGACGTCGGTGGGGTGGGGGGGTGGCAGTTTATCAGCAGAATTTCAATAAAGATCTTACCATAAGCAGAAGATACTTTTAAAAATTAGTATGACGATTTAATAAATGAAGCTGAGAATATGGTTCTTCTTGAAAGAGTCAGTGTGGGGCGCCTGGGTGGCTCAGTGGGTTAAAGCCTCTGCCTTTGGCTCAGGTCATGATCCCAGGGTCCTGGGATCGAGCCCCGCGTCGGGCTCTCTGCTTAGCGAGGAGCCTGCTTCCTCCAATCTCTCTCTCTGCCTACTTGTGATTTCTGTCTGTCAAGTAAATAAAAATCTTTAAAAAAAAAAAAAAGAAAGAAAGAGTCAGTGTAACTTGTGAAGAATTTTTTCACCTAGCGTAGCCATTACACCAAGCAGTAAAATAATTTAGAACCAATTGTTTTGTCCCCAGACATAAAACAAAAGATTGGCTACATAATACAGGGCTCTCACACTGACAGCCCAAAATACTTTTTATTTAAAGTTTAATAAAATATTTTTAAATGCTTTCTTTTTTACCTAAAGAACGTTAAGTGAAAAGTACCTCTGTGTACTTAAGTGTGTGAGGACGCCCATTCTGGAAGAGACTAGGAGTCATTTAAGCTGGATGGCAGTTCTTCAGTTCTTTTTCAGGTCCCTAGGGGTCGCAGCGAACTCTGGCACTGTGGAGAGTAAAAAAGGTGCTCTGGTGGGTGGGCTTTGCTGATCCTTGTTTGTGCCAGGGCAGGTCTCTCATTAGCTTTTTAATTTTTTTTAATATTGATGTTGCATTTAACATTTGCTTGAAAAAAGTCTGCAGCAAATAATTTTCAAGTGAAGTGTGGAGACCACTGTTGCTGCTGCCCAGTACTACTTGTCTACTGCACCATGGAGCCTTTACCGTGATGTAGACCCAGCACGCTTTGCTCAAAGCCAGTGCAAAGCTTCAGAGCCTGTCATGACAATGAGCTTTAAAATTGTTTCCCTGTTTCCTGTCTTTACCAACTAGCCGAGGTTTGTCCTCCCTAAATGATTGAAATTCTTCCTCTTTTGTCAAGCCTTCTCCAACGATGGGAAGAGGTGATGTAGATCCTCAACGCACAGGTTCCCTGACCGATGCTTTACTGCCCGTGCAGTGAGCACATTAGTCTTTTATCTGTACATAGAGGTTTAGCGGTATACATAGAGGTTTAGTGGTTCAGTGTTCAAGTGTTTGCACCTGGATCACATTGTACGCTGTAAGTGGGGGAGTCTTTGGTTGTTAAACTCTCTTTGTGTCTAGACCAACCCTAGTGTTGCTCCGTCATAACGAATGAGTAACCGGGATCAGGCGCACAGTGTTACCTCCTTCACTCTGCTAGCTTCCAACCTGATGGTAGAGGCAACCCAGTTAGGTTCTTAAAACTTTTTGAGGACCACATTGGCCTCTTCCTATGCAGTCAATTTTCTGACTTAATGCCATATTTGTTGATTAAAGAAGAAACTATGGAAAAAAAGAAACCTATCTCCATTGCACTTAAAACCTTTTAATGAAGAATAATTGTTGTCCATTAATATTGCTTAGTTTCCCTGATAAAAGGAGCCATTAGGGAGAGATTTTAGTATATATTTTCAGGGGGAAAATAATCTCACCAGAAGAACTGGTAAGCTTCTTCGTTTTAAGATTTTTTTGTATTTATTAGAGCAAGTAAGAGCAGGAGGAGGAGCAGAGGGGGAGAGTGGGTCTTAATGTCGGGACCCCTGTCGAAATCAAGAGTCGTACGTTTAACTGACCGAGCCACCCAGGCATCCCAAGCTTCTTCCTCTTAATATCAGTTCTGACATTTATCACATTTCCTTTTCTGCTTTTGTTACGAGACAAAAATGAGAAAGCTCATAGCTAATTTTGATGATCAGTGAGAGCAGCTGTATTCATATCCATGAGTTGCAGGAAACTGAGGAGTTGGAGGAGCTGTGTTGCTGACATTTACAAGGGAGGGTGCTCTGTTAGGCACACATACGGCGTCAGTACAGCAATACTACTCGTGGTTAGTCTTAACCATCCTGAGTTTCCTAAGCTTTGTCTGTGAAATGGGGATAGATAGTTCGCCCAGGTTTGTGTTGCTGGTGGCTGGAAGAGCTGGGATTTTGAACTTAAACTTTGTTCCATGAAGAAGCTGCACTTTCTATTTCTTGAAATTTTTTACATGTTTGCATTTTATAAAGACCTCTTTATATCCCTTTTAGAAAACCCTGGGGGTAAAATTAAGTAAATGACTACATATCACTGAAATTGCCAGTTATCATGGGAGGGCAGCAGCCAAGAAGGGAAGCATTCCTTATGGTCTTCACAGAGTTCCCAGGCTTGGGTAGGCTTTAAGGAGACTGGCTGAATAATACTGACTTTTCAGATAGGCCCTTGAAAACACTGTTTGGTGAACAATGACTTTTTGCTTTACTCTCACTAAAACCTCTTGGAGGATTCTACCAGTAAAGCCAGGAAGGATACTTTTGCTTTAAGGAGTTTTCAGATGTTGGTACAAAGTGTAAGTGAATTTGTCTTTCAAAAACCATGCTAATGAAATATTTTTCTTGAGATCAGTTTTATCAATTTCTACTCAAGTAAATCCCATACCTTTTTTTTTTTTTTTTTTTTACTTTTCAAAAATGGGTTAGCCTGCAGATGAACATGATCTTATATAGAAAGAATCCTAAGGAATCCACAAAAAGCTATTGGAGTTAGTTAATGAATTCAGCAAGATTACAGGATACAAGATTAAAATGTAAAAATCCATTTTATTTCTATATGCTAGCACTGAGCAAACCAAAAATGAAATTAAGAAAACAGTTCCCTTTATAAAGCACCAAAAATAATGAAATAGTTAGGAATAAATATAACAGAAGAAATGTAAGACACGTATATAGCGAAGTACAAAACATTGTTGAAAGAAGGTAAAAATGACCTAAATAAATGGAAAGACATTGTGTTTATGGATTAGGAGACTTAGTATGGTTATGATGGCAATACTCCCCAAATAAATCTACTTATTCAACTCAATCCCCATCAGAATTCTAGTTGGCTTTTTTTTGTTTTGCACGAATTGACATGTTGAGCCCCAAATGGAGATATGAGACCCAGAATAGCCAAAACAGTCTTAAAGAAGATGTGCAAAATTGGAGGATTGACACTTCCAGATTTCAAAACATAACTAGCAAGGTTCAGTGATCAAGATGCGTGGTACTGACAAAAAGATAGACACAGAGTTCACTGGAATAGAATTGGGAATTCAGAAATAAACCCTTGCCATTTATAGTTAACTGATTTTGACAAGAGTGCCAAAACAGTTCAGTGAGGAAGGATAGTTTTTTCAACAGATGCTGTTGGGACAACTGACTATCCATCCATATGCGAAAGAATGAAGTCCCACCCCTACTTCACACCACATACAAAAATTAATTCTAAATGGAGCAAAGACTTAAATGTAAGAGCTAAAACTCTTATAAGAAAATGGGTAAATCTTCATGACTTTGGATTAGGCAGTGGTTTCTTAGATGTGACACCAAAAGCCCACACAACAAAAGAAAAAATGGATAAATCTGGACTTCATCACAATTAAAGACTTTATGCATCAAAGTCCACTATGAAGAAAGTGAAAAGAAAATGTACAGGTGGGAGAAAATATTTGCAAATTATGTATCAGATAAGAGCCTTGTATCCACAATATATAGAGAATTCTTAAAACTCAACAGTGAAAGATAAATAACCCAATTAAAAAAAATAAAGATGGAGATTTGTCCAAAGAAGATAAACAAATGCCCAATAGTCACATAAAAAGATGCTCAACATCATTTTAGTTATCAGATAAAAGCAAATCAAAACAACAGTGAGATACCACTTTAGACACACTAATTCTAATAAAAACCAATAATAACAAATGTTGGTGAAGATGTGTAGAGACTGAAGCCCTCATCCACTGCTGGTGGGAATGTAAAGAGAAGCATGCCCTGCACTTGAAGGAGCAGGTCCCACTTCAAAAAGCTGGAAGTAGTTACCATATAACCCAGCAATTCCACTACCAAAGAGAATTTAAAGCATGCCTCACAAAAACTTGTGCGTGGATGTTCATAGCTGCTTTTATTTGTAATAGCCAAAGGGTAGAAACAACTCAAATTTCTATCAGTGATTAACTGATAACCAAAATGTGGTATATTCATCTAGTGAAATATTTAGCCAAAAAAGTATTGGGGTACCAATACATGCTACAACAGGATGAACCTTAAAAACATGTTCAGTAAAAGAAGCCGGATAGAAAAGGCCACATAGTGTCTGATTCCATTCAAATGACATATCCAGTATAGGCAAATGCATAGAGACAGAAATTAGATGAGTGGTTGCCAGTGCCTGGGGTAAGGAGTGAGGGAGGGTAAGTGTTGGGAGGGCAGAGCCAGGATAAGAAACAACCTCTGATGGATATGAAATTTCTTTTTTTTTAAATTAATTAATTAATTTGTATTAACATGTAATGTATTATTTGTTTCAGGGTGACAGGGCTGTGATTCATCAGTCTTACACAATTCATAGTGCTCACCATAGGACCTATGTTCATCACCCAGCCACCCCATCCCTCCAACGCCCCCTCCACTCCAGGAACTCTCAGTTTGTTTCCTGAAATTAAGAGTCTCTTATGGTTTGTCTCCCTCTCTGGTTTTGTCTTGTTTCATTTTTTTCCTCTCTTCCCCAATGATCTTCTGCCTTGTTTCTCAAATTCCACGTATCAGTGAGATCATATGATAATTGTCTTTCTCTGACTGACTTATTTTGCTCAGCAAAATACCCTCTAGTTCCATCCATGTCGTTGCATATGGCAAGATTTCATTTTTTTGGCTGCATAGTATTCCATTTTATATATACACACCACATCTTCTTTATCCATTCATCTGTTGATGGCCATCTAGGTTCTTTCCATAGTTTGGCTTCTGTGGACATTGCTGCTATAAACATTCGGGTTCATGTGCCCCTTCAGATTTCTATGTTTGTATCTTTGGGGTAAATCCTACTAGTACAATTGCTGGGTGGTAGGGTAGCTCTATTTTCAACTTTATGAGGAATGTCCATGCTGTTTTCCAGAGTGGCTACACCAGCTTGTATTCCCGCCAACAGTGTAGGAGGGTTCCTCTTTCTCCACATCCTCACCAGCATCTGTCATTTCCCTACTTGTTCATTTTAGCCATTCTGACTGGTGTGAGGTGGCGTCTTCTCCAAATGGCCAACAGAAACCTGAAGTTTCTTTTTGGGCGATGACAGTTTTCCAGAATTCGGTAGTGGTAATGGATCTTTAGGCCAACTTTAAAACTGGTGTTGCTGAAGGATGAGGCTGTACCTGGGAGGCTGACCTATTTATTCTTGCAGGAAATGCTCTCTAATGTAACCTCATGAGTAACGCACTGAAGTCGTTTCGCCTCAGTTACTCACCTAGTGACAAGGCGGTACACATAGCCAGAGCCTCCAAGACCTTCAGGCCACGAGGAGTGGGAGCAAGGTTGAGAGGTTATAAGACTCCAGTGGGAACTTGTAGAGAATTTTGAGAATCTTGGGAGCCTCTGTTTCCATCTGGGGGCATTTGTCTTTACTTTATGTATCCATCTCCATGAAATTCCTTATCCTTGGTTATTAAAGAAACATACCCTCAAAAAAAAAAAAAAAAAAAAAAAGAACCAAAAATAAGTTAGTCTAAATATATCCAAATATCTCTATTTAAATTTGCTCCTCAAAAATTAGCATTCTTATAGGAGAAGGAATATATAACGGACTGGCACAGTGCCCAGAACGTAGCTATCAGTCACGAAATGGTTATTATCAGTAAACATTTAATTATGCCATTTGCTAATAAAAGTAGAGCAAGTACATAGGTCCTGGGTTCCCTGGCAGATGGAAATAGAGGGTGCGGGTCTGATTTTGTGTCTGCTACCCTTGGGAATGATGACCTTAATTTTAGTGGGCCTTACTAATAAGGCCTAGGACCAGGCTGCTTACCTATATTGTATTAGTGCATGCTGCCCGAAAGGAATAAATCTTACTCCCCCACCAACACCCCCTTTTTTTTCTTAAAGTTTTTGAGAGAGAGACAGAGAACAAAAGAGGAGGAGGGTCAGAGGGAGAGGGAGAAGCAGGATCCCCGCTGAGCAGAGAGCCCGATGCAGGGCTCAATCCCAGGACCCTGACATCATGACCTGAGCCAAAGGCAGAGGCTTAACCCACTGAGCCACCCAGGTGCCCCCTACTCTTTTTTGAGGCCTAGGAATTTCTATAAAATGTTTGTTTCAAAAACAAAGATTTTTAGAAGTTTCTAGAGCAAAACCACCATAAGGAAATTTGTTACCACAGATTTCTTAAATACTAATTTGGTATTTAAAAGGCAGAAATTTTATGCAAACTCTACCTGTCCCTAATAATTGTGGTGTTTTCTCCCGTCAAATAATATTACCATGAATATTTATAGATTGTATATTTTAATGGTTTTATAGTGTACTACCATTTGTTTTCTTGTTCTACCTCAATTTATTTTATTCTTTAGTTTCTTAATGATTTTGGCTACCAAAATGGAAAAAAAAATCCAAGTGGATTAAAAGGGGATTTTTCAAGTATAGTGGAGAACAGATGTAAATTCTTTAAAGTAACCACTCATCCAGTCCCTGAAATAGAATCCTAAAAATACAGATGGCCTACATTCTGACTTACGTTATAACTTTTGTCCCTGCTCTCATGGACTGTGTAAAACATTAAGCATTAATGTGTTCAGAAGAAATGCTTTAATGTACTCTTTTTCTGTAAGAGCTCATTAAGTTGTTTGTGGTGGTTATTGTTGTTTTACCCCATTTGCTGGTAGAAATGGTGGAAAGGAGTTACAGGAAGAAGAGAAAATCATGTTTTTGTAGGATGGGGATGAATTCACTCCAGCAGTATTGCATAGAAGTTTAATTTGCCAAATATTAAAATTAAAGAGAAAAATAACTGTTAATGAGGGAATAATTAAAAAAATTAAGGTGTATAAAGAAGTGAGATACTATGCAGTTATTTAAAAAAAAATACAGATATTTATAAATAAGAAATGAGACAAAAATCTGTGTGAGCAGGGACGCCTGGGAGGCCCAGTTAGTTAAGCGTCTGCCTTTGGCTTAAGATCTTGGGATTGAGTCCTGCATCAGGCTCCCTGCTCAGCTTCTCCCTCTGTCTGCCTGTCACTCCCCCTGGTTGTGTGCTCTCTCTCTCTCTCTGTCTCTCTCTTTCAGACAAATAAATAAATAAAATCTTAAAAAAAATCAGAGCAAAGCAAAGTACTAGATGTGTGTGGAATAAGTTGCATGTGAAGACTGGGAAGATACTTGATTGTCTTTGCATGAAAGAGAACTCTGCATGAATACATTAGTGACTAACAAAAAAATGGGTGATTTTCAGTGAAAAGGGTCTCCGTGGTGGGAAACTGGATAGAGGAGGGAGGAAGGTGGAAGGAAAACTTACTACTGAATACTTTGCTGCATTAGTTTTCTCATCCCCGGAGCTGATTCTTATAAAGGGCTTATAACAATATCTATCATATAATAAGCTGCTGGTATCATTGCTAGTAGTCGAAGTATTAAAAACCAGTAATTCTCATATTGCATCTCCAGTGTCTCATTTTCTCATGTGTAAAATATTAGAAACACCTGGTGCTTTCTTTGGTCTCTATACTCTCATGTTTTAACTGAAGTGGCTGATAAAGACGTGTGGAGTCTGAGTCTCCTTGTTTCTCTCGTCCTAGGGATTAAGAGCCTGGTCTCAGAAGCGGACAGAACTGTGTCTGACTCCCCCAGCGCCGCATTTGCCAGAGCACATTTTTCTTTATTAGGTGCTATAAGGGAGGCAGAGGTGTTTGTGCTACGTTCAATAGGTTGCCTTGATGGGAAGGCACTATCTTGACATCTGGATTGAAGATGCATGCTGTATTCTGAAAGACTAAGAGAGACCATTCATTCATTCATTTAGTCATTCCATTTTATATTAATTTCTCTGGTCTAAATCTAAATTCAGGCAGATCTCCTTTTATGTCAGCTGTTAGTAGAATAGTTTGGAGAGGGCTGGTAGGATTCTGTACTTGCTCTGGGACTATGCAGCTTGTATCTTTCTACAAGTTGGCCAGGGCCAGCAGCTCACTGTCTCTGGGAGCTGCACTTCAGGGAGTCCTCCATAGCGGGGATGACTCCTGTGATGGAGAGTGTCCTGTAGCAGGGCATGCCCACTTAGAAGGTACCTGACTGCACAGGGCTGGGGGCTGTCTCAAGGAAATAAGGGGCAACACTCGCTCTCTTGACTTGATGGGAAAATGGAAAACGTAGTTTGCCCTAATTGCCATAGTAGATATGATTATCTTTATTTTAGCGGAGGTTGGGATAGCACCTGAGCTGGGCAGTCCAGCAGCTACTTAGTGAGGGACAGGCCAGAAGTGGAGCCAGGACCGGGCCCTGTCTCCTGCCCGACCCTATGTACTCTTCTCAGAATAGCATTTGGCTACTGGGTCCACAGAGCCCGATGGAATGCTTGAGTTCCTTCATTTTAAATAGTTTAAAGTTAGGGGAAGTATTGCCTCAGAAAAGCTCTTATTTTAAATACTTTGTTTTAAATTAATTGTTGAATTTTGAAAAGTTAGAAAAATCAGGTATTTTTTTTGTTTTTGCAACACCCATACATTCTCATTCCCCTCCAGGCCCCCAAACGGTAGAAACTAAGAAGTTTTGGAATCAGAACTTTTTTGCTTAACAGGATGTTCTGCTTACTTGGGTGTTAGCATGGTAGTGGTGGGAACCGTGCGTTGACTGTAACAGGTCGTTAGCAAGTTCTGTACACTTGGAAGTCTGCGGGCATTTTTGCAGTATTTTTGCTCAAGCATTATTGCTTTTAGTAACTGTGGCCTGTGCTTTTTACCCTCAAGAGAAAATGTAAAGATAATTTAAAAATGTGTATCCTGTTTTTAAAATGACATAAACCTGTAAAAGTGCTAGTGTCCTTGGTGCGGTTAAGAAGGTAAGACTGACATATTTGCCCCAGATTGATAGCTGCTTTTAAAACCGAAATTATTAAGAGATTCAAGAGAATAGAGGGCCCCTGAGACGCCTCAAGGCGTTGTGGAGTGAGGGCTGGAATTTTGGCTTCCCACCAGACTTGGATTGTACCTTTGGCCCTTCCTAATGGAATTTACACAAAGCATCCCATTCCTAATTGTGTCCTTGGCCTGTCATCACCCAGCCGGGTCATTACTAATCAAGAGTATGAGAGAGTATGATGTGTGTGAGGAGCTGTGTGCCGTGCCAGAGAGAGTGGGCAGGTGGTCCAGGTCAGGCGTGAGGCCTCAGGACGACGCTCATCATCAAGGCCTGCAGAAAACTGCTTTTATTGTTATTTTATTTTATTTTTTAAAGATTTTGTTTATTTGTCAGATTGAGAAAGAGAGCACAGGCAGGGAAGGGGAAGATGCAGAGGGAGAAGCAGGCTCCTCTCTAAGCAGGGAGCCCCATGCAGGACTCCATCCCAGGACCTTGGGATCATGACCTGAGCAAAAGGCAGACGCTTAATGACTGAGCCACCCAGGCACCCCAGGAAAACCACTTTTAAAGAGGGCATTCAGTGATGCCTGCCAGTAAGGTTTGTGAAGCAAGGACTTTTTCCTTCTTTTATTAGTGTGTGCCTTTCATGCGTCAAAATTGGTGTGAAAGCAATGAATGTTGAACAGATAAAATGACAGTTTCATCAGTGATTGTTAAAATATGAATGTGAAAATAGCTTAAGGTTACTACCTCCCCAATGAAACTGGCCAGGGTTTACACCAAAGCTGAAAGCAAAGCAGTACAGTGTTTACTTGTCATCCTCGTGTACAGGTTGCTTTTGGAAATAGACGCCAGGTAATTCCTTCTCACCTCCCTCTCCTTCCCGTTCTTCTGTCTTCTGTGTGAATGCCTGGCCCACCCAAAGTAGAGCTACATTGCTGCAACTTCAGCCTTCCTTTTTTCTTAAGAATGTCAGCATTAAATTCATAATTGTTAGCAGGGATTTTGATTTTTTAAAAAAATATGTTCTGAAGAGTTTTGTTTGCTTCTGCCTTAATTGTGAAAAGTATTCAGTTTTCTAAAATTGGAGGAGATACAGAATTTGTGCATTTCATCAAGTTAAAATACATTTTCCAGCAAATAGTCTTCGCATATGTATATATATTGTTTGTGCAAATCAGATTCACGTTTTCTGATGTTATGAAACCAGCTTTGGTTCTGGCTTTTATGTTGGAAGGAGAATGGAAGATTAAGGCAGATTAGAGTGTTGGGATAAGGTTTGACTCCTTGTGTTCTGTGTGCTTACATGGTAAAAGTCCTCCAAATTTGAACATTACTGTGGTGATACGAGCAAAACCTTGTGTTTTGGATTGGTGCAGAGCTTAGTACAACACCTGGTGGAGTAATAGATGAATCTGTTACCTTCCAAATCAGTAATGTGTGCCTGTGCTGATGTCCCCTGGGCATGTGAGGTTTCTGGTGAGGCAGAGCCGCCACTGCATACGAAGCTTCCACCCAGATCATTAGTGTCCTGGGAAAACATCTGTCTCCTTTCATCGTGCTCGTGGTAGGCATGGATTACACCCGAGAGGCAACAGAATCTGCAGATAAGCATGCTACTGTGGTGTTCCATAGGAATGAAACAAACATTACTGCTCCCATTTATTGAATCGGTCTTGTGTTGTGGGCACCACGTGAGGTGTCCTTGATGCATTTAAATGGCCATTATTTCCATATTGTTGCTTCCAGGTACTCTGCGAATTTGTGGTCTTTTTTTTAAAGATTTTATTTATTTTTGGGAGAGAGAGAGATCGAGAGAGAGCCAGTGAGCATGAGCAAGGAGCAGAGGGGGACAGAGGCAAAGGGAGAAGCAGAAGCCCCTCTGAGCAGGGAGTCTGATGCAGGACTCCATCTCAGGACTCTTGGATCATGACCTGAGCCGAAGGCAGGCACTTAACAACTGAGCCACCCAGGCATCCCTAGAATTTGTGATCTTAGGTACAGCATGTGGGCCCTCTGGACTGAGATGCCTACTACTTTCAAACATGATTGGTCTCTCACTGATGTTTGAAGACGAGCTCTGATCTTTGTGAGATTAAAGGCATTACTGTTTTTTATGGTACCTGCACATATTTGACATTCTGAAGTCTGGAAGCACACAGTTGGCTTCTATCTTGGTTCCAAGCAGTGGTTTGTCTTTAAGGACTACTGAGTTATTTTCACATATCAACTGTACAAGTATTTAAATAAGGGTGCCTTACGTTGATGATGCTTCTCTTTTTATTTTAATATTAAAACTGAGGGAGTAGATAGTATGTTGTTTTTAATGAGGGTAGGGGTAGTGGTTATACATATTTTTCTCCTGGGAGGAAGTGACGAGGTTTTATTAAGAATTGCTGTTTGTGGGTGCCTGGGTGGCTCAGTGGTTAAGCCGCTGCCTTCGGCTCAGGTCATGATCTCAGGGTCCTGGGATCGAGTCCTGCATCGTGCTCTCTGCTCAGTGGGGAGCCTGCTTCCCTCTCTCTCTCTCTCTGCCTGCCTCTCTGCCTACTTGTGATCTCTCTCTGTCAAATAAATAAATAAAATCTTTAAAAAAAAAAAAAGAATTGCTATTTGTGGAGTGTATTATGAAGGGGGGAATGGGAAGAAGAATCTCAGGAATTTTCCTTATATTTTTTTCCTCTTGTTCATTTCTAGTCTTTATAACCTGGCTTCCCTGGAACTGAGAGAGAATCTTCTTACATATCTTCCTGAGTGAGTCTCTGGGCAAAACAAGAGGGGATTTTGTACTACATGAATTTCTTCAAGTATTTAAAAAAAAAATAAGTACTACAGTACTTTGTCAAAAAGAGATTCTGTGTCTTTAGGAAAGTTTGGGAGATGCCAGCCTTCCCTTAATAGTTTTTCCTTGGTAATACTTAGAGCCATGCAGTCCGAATGTTTTTGGAAATGAGTCCGAGTGAGGAATACCATGTTGCTCAGCATTTCTAAGTACTCTCTAAGAGTTCCTTCTTCTTCTTTTTTTTAAATAGCTCTCTTACCCAGCTGCGGAGACTAGAAGAACTTGATTTAGGAAACAATGAAATATATAATTTGGTAAGTCTGTACCGAAGAGATTTAGATTTAATTTTGTCCCCGTGTGTCATCAAAACGTATTTTAGGGGAAATCTGTAGGGGTGTATTTTCACAGATAGAGCTTGGCAACATGAGAAAATGTGCTTCAGTTCATACATGTTAAGAATTGTGATGTAGGGGTGGGGAGGGTCAGGACTAGGGATGACGGGCATAAATGGAAATCACCAACATTCTTGGAGAGCACTGGGAGTGCTTTTATGATGGGGGACTTGTATTGGAAAAGCCCCAACAGATATCCTGTATAGTACCCATTTATTAACTTGCTGAATTGGGATTCTTTCTTAGTGGAAGACTCAACATTGGAACTTTGTTACCATAACATTATTTTTGTTTGTTTGTTTTAGCCAGAATCAATTGGAGCTCTCTTACATCTAAAGGATCTCTGGTTGGATGGAAATCAGCTGTCAGAATTACCTCAGGTAAGTGGTGATTTTACTTTGTTTCCCCCAATTTATAAAATAACCACAGGCACCACTCATATATTCCCTGCTTCTATGTGAAATTTTCTATAACGGGGATCTTGAAACCAAAAACATTGGTTGAAAAAGCACATTTAGTAACATATATTAAGCATTCATCATGCTACATTGCCACAGAAAAATTGAAAGCCTCAACCCACCATTTCTAAAGATAGAAAATACATCCTTTAGTTGGTGAAGTCTGTATTTTATTTCATCCTTGCTCCCCACGTGGCTTACTTCAAGCCTAGCAACTTTGTAAATTGCGAGGACTTCTGATTCTTAGATGGTGTCCATTTCTGACAGTCTTTGTGACATGCCAAGTGCTTTGGGATGATTGTGACCACATTCTTTTCTGTAATAGTTGATGTAAAAGAAATGTTAAAAGCTTTTATTTCAAAATTTTTGCAAATACTTCTTATGTTTTAGCTGTTTTGTCATAGTGTTAAGGTTTTTCCGACTATTATCAAATGTGAGAACCGTGTTCCAAATGAATTAGAGTCTGCACAGACTTCTAGGTACATAGTCATCTCGTGGAGTCCTTTTGTAAGCAGGCTTGCCTTCTGGTAAAATGACAGAGAAACATAAGCCAACAAACCCAACAACTAAAAAACAAGCGTTTTCCTCTTACCCAGTTTTTGTCTAACTATTCCTGAATTTCATTCTTTGATATACCTTATAGCCAGTCTTTAAAGTCCAGGTGTATTTCCTGATGGCCTAGGTGCCCCTAGTTTAAAGCAGATCAGATGCTCAGGTGTCTGCTCAGTGGGCTGAAGCAGGTGTGATGGTGCTGTGTGCTGTAGGTGAGGAAGGCCTTGTTGATGCAGGAGGTTGAACTCCAGGAGGAAGCACTCGTAGCATGTTCTGGATGTAGTTACAGCACTGCAAGTATGAGGACCTCACTCACAGCCAAGGGAAGGAAGGAGATAATTGCAGTCTCTTTCTGAGGTCTTGGCTGCATTTGGGGAAAGGAGACAGATTAGCAACTGATGTGGTGAAGGTCTAATTAATACCTAGATTTCTCTAGGAAATTACAAGAAATCCTGGTTGGGAGAATTCCCATTATTTTCAGAGTCACAGGATGGGGAATAAAAATACCACGGGGTTATCAGAAAAGTAATACATCAGCTCTGGGGCATGATGGGAAAAGAGAGAGAGAGATAGTGTGTGTGTGTGTGTGTGTGTGTGTGTGTGTGTGTACAGATGGTTTCTTAACAGAAAATCTCAGGGTCACCCTGAAGTATGAGTTGCTTATTGAAGTGATTGATTCCAAAACTTGAGGAACTGGATTCGAGACTCCCTTTTTTTAAAATTATGTAACCATAGAGTCATTTGTTCTCTCTTGGTGCCTGTCTTTTCATCTGTTACGTGAGAATGATTCCTTGCCTGCCTGAAGTTGGAGGGCTTGGCATCCCTCCCAGAGCCGTGTCTGTGATTTTTACAGCTTCCCGTTTTCATTGGAAAGGGGTCTGGAAATTTACTCCAGCCTTCTCATATAGATAAACGATAAAGAAACATCCTCGGGACAACTTTGGGATTTGACTGTGAAAAATCACTGTAAGAAATTCCTCTGTACTGTGGCAGGTTGAAGCATGAGTCTCTTTTTTGTGTCACTGATGTAGGAAATAGGAAATCTGAAGAACCTACTGTGCTTAGATGTCTCTGAAAATAGGTTGGAAAGACTTCCTGAAGAAATCAGTGGCCTGACTTCATTAACGGATTTAGTCATTTCCCAGAACTTACTAGAAATGATTCCAGATGGCATCGGTAAGTACGGAAAGTAATTCCCTACTGAAGGTGCTGGCTGTTGTCTCGGGCCTTTGGGGATCACTCTGATCCTTTGGTCACCACTCTCAGAGGCTGGCGATGTGGCTCCTTTAGTCTCCCTGTCATTTATTTGCTCTTAAAGAAGGAATGCAGAGAACATTTAATGTACTTGAAGTTTCTTGATAGGCAAGTATTTCTGTCATCCTGGTTCAGTAGCAGTTGTAGGTATGATTACTTCTAAGTGTTGACTCCTCTGTCTCTTCTGCATCTTGTCTCCATTGTTTTCAGTAGAGATTAATCTGAATAATAGATAAGTTTCAGTCATGGGAGCAGTCTCTAAGAAATTTTTATGTGAGCATCCTAAGTAGTTAATGAGAAAGTGACTCTGACCTCACCACATGACCTAGGGAGGAATGGTGTGTTTGAGTTGATCCTTTTCTCATACGTCGAGAATAGTCCTTTCCTTTAACCATTGTCTGTCATTTCCTTTAAAATCAGTTAGTTCAGACATTTCCTTTATCCTAAAGGCATTCAGTCCTGTGTGAGAAAATAAACTCAGGGAAGGTATAAACAGACATGGACCAAGAGCTCCACCATTGCAAAGCCACTTAGAGGTTGTAAGAAACTATGTTTAACCACAGTTAACAAAGTGTTGCTGTATTTGACCTTTGTTTAGCTTTTATTCAAAATATCAAAGCAGGTTTCTGAAGGATTTTCAGTAGTTGAAGAAGCTCTAGGACAGAGAACCACTTCCTTTCTGGTGTTTGGTCAAGATGAAAGCAGTATCTGATCATAACAACTGGGGAGGAACACAGACGTTGTCTTTTGGTTCAGCCCGGGTGGAAAATTGATGGGGATTTTGAGTCCAGGTAGAGATGGTCGGTGAGAATGATATTTAGTATCCAAAAATAGTTGTAGCAACTGGGGACGTTTTGTTGCTAGGCATAGGAAGTAGGAAGTGTGAAATGGCTGACCTCAAGCATTTGAGAGGCTGTCCTGTAGAAGAGAAGTCGATTTGTTACTGCATCTTCTAGTTCAGACAGCTATAAGGGAAGGACATAAATGAAATATTGGTTACAAATTAGTCTGGGCTGCTTAGTGAAGAGATGAGCTCCCCGTAACTTGAAGTGTTCAGGGAGAGGTGGCAACACCACTTGCCAGTAATACTGTTTTTTTTTTTTTTTTAAGATTTTATTTATTCATTTGACAGAGATCACAAGTAGGCAGAGCAGCAGACAGAGAGAGAGGGGGAAGCAGGCTCCCCACTGAGCAGAGAGCCCCATGTAGGGCTCAATCCCAGGACCCTGACATCATGACCTGAGCCGAAGGCAGAGGCTTAACCCACTGAGCCACCCAGGTGCCCTGCCAGTAATACTGTTAAGGAGACTCCTCAGTTGCAGGGAGATCTGTCGATTCAATTCAGTGTGCCCTGCCCTGTGGAGAAAGCCTCTCCTGCCGGTGAGGACAGGTGGAAACTCTCTGGAGACAGTGTTAGTAGGTTATTGACTATGCTAAACAAAGAGCTTATGACTCTGTTAGTTCTCCTGCCCTGGTGTGTGGCAACACACAAAGCAAGTTAATTTTTTCAACATTTTTTCTTCAGCTTTACATTTCCTTTAAGATAGAGGCCATTTTCTGATTTTCCTGGGGACAGTATCCCCATGCCAGCCTCTCTCAGTCGATATTGAAGGCTATCTGTTTTGTAGGATTATTCCTTGAATTATGGTTGAAAATGAGAATCCAAAAGATTGAGGATTTTCTTCACTCAGTGGGGACATTGAGGAAGCTGTGCTCACCCCATTCCTGTTTTCCATCGCCTGCGGGCACCACCAGAAAATCCACTCTTTGTGCCCTGAGTGAAATACACTCAGTTCTTCATGTGGCATTTCAAAGGTTTCCATTTTATTCTGTATCTCTAGAGCCATTCATTTCAGAAGTCTTCACCAAGCCACTTTCACTCCAGGTGATAGAATAAACCACACTTTATTTTTTGTTTTTAGTGAGGATGATTCTTGGAGTAAGATGAAAGTCTCTCTCCTTTGTACATGAAACATTTCCTGTCCTTAAAGATCTGTCAAGAGCTAGCTATTTGTTTTTCTATCAAGTTTCTGGCTTTGATACAATTTTTTATGTAGTGACTTTTAAAATGATTTGTTTCTGATTGCTAGCTGTTTTTGATGTTCCGATAAAACTAACTCTCCACCTTCAGTGATCTAAATGAGAAAGATGTGGTTTCATAATGTGAAAAGCTGGGTGAGGGGAAAAAAAAGTAACTATTTAAAACAAAAAGAACAGCAGATAAGAGATACCAAATAATGATTAGGAAGACAGTTGTAACTAATGAGCTGAAATAATGCTTTTACAGGAAAACTAAAGAAATTGTCGATCTTGAAGGTGGATCAGAACAGACTCACACAGCTGCCTGAAGCAGTTGGGGACTGTGAAAGCCTCACTGAATTAGTTCTTACAGAAAACCGGCTCCTGGTGAGTGTGGGGTGCACATTCAAATGGATGTGTGTCGTGTGGTTTCTGTATCAGAAAGACTTATCAGGGTAGGTTCTCCTTACTCATAATTGGGGTGGACTGTGTGGAAATTTTATTATTTCTTACATCTAAATAAGGACTTCAAAGCAAATGCAGGGCATAAAGACGACTGGCTTTTAACCTGCTTCAGTGAAGAGAATGGTAGTTAGGCTCCGCTGACATAGGTGTCCATCCAGTGAGGGGTAGGGATGAGCCCATTAGTGGTTGTGCTGATGCTTCCACCATGGCGTCCAGGGTCCGCCGGGGGCAACCTTCTCTCAGGGTTCTTCGAGCAGATGGAAAGAGAGAAAAGGGGAGAAAGTGGTGTTTGGCTGGGAAAAGCCTTGGTGGGAATAGGGGCAGGGGGATGAGTGCTCTTTGGGGGGTGAGCGTGGAACTGAGATCTTACCCCACCCTGGAAATTGAGGGTGGCAGTGGCTGCAGGTGTCCACACTTGGGCTGGACTTCCCCATCCTCCCAAGGGCAAAGCTTTGGTGTCAGTCACCTGGTCGTGGTGCTGGGGGGGATCCGGATGCGCAGGATGACAGTGGATCTCTGTTGCTCCTCCCTTCCTGCTGCTTTCTCTGCTTTCCTCGGGCCCTCACTGATCACTCTGTCCTCTCTTCCTCCTCTCTTCCTTGTCTTGTAGCAGCTATGTTTGCTTCAGCTTATGTTCCTACCTTGCTCTTTCATTTTGTCAGTCTGTTTCCTACCTTACTCTCCCTGCTCCTTTTCCTCTTCTCTTTTCTTCTTTCTTTATAAAAACAATAAGCAAGGCTCTTTAGGTGGAAAGAGCAGAAAGATAGCACGAGTGGGTAGGACAGAGAGCTGGTGCAGGAGCCAAGCCACATCTCTCCTCCAGCAGTGTGGGCATCCTCCTCTGGTGGGTGTCGTGGAAGTACCCAAATCTTCTCATGCTAGTTAATGGTTTTAGGCTTACAGATATTTATCATTACAGAGGTAAACATAACATTCACCGCTGGCTTCTAGCAGAGTGTTGAAGCTCTCCCCTCCACCAGGGTCCTACCTGATTCCTAGAGTGCTTTGTGTACCCGACCCCCCAGCCCTGCTTGCCTTGCTCCTGTCTCCATGGCACCTTCCCTTCTGCTGCTTCACAGCACCCCGCTTTGGATTCTGGTCCCCCCAACCCTCTGGCTTCCAGGTCATCCAAGCCATTCTCTCAGTGTGGTTCTCAAAGGTGCAGGCAATGAACAATGAATCTTGAGGAGCAAATTTTTACTTAGGTTGAAGAGCATTACCTCTTTACTAGGTGTTTCTCTGTTTCCAGGCCCATGCCTTTGACTCCATTTCATTGAAACATACTCTGGTTTTAACAAAAATATAGAATATTTAATTTTACATCTTCCAAGTGAGCTTTGACCTATATGATATTCAGAAAGAACAATTATGTCTCTTAGTGGATGAGATTATATTCTTTAAATCCTTGAAAAGATCTGTTTTACTGTGAGTCATGTTAAAAAAATGTATTAAATTAATAATTAAAATGTTGTTTTAACAGACTTTACCTAAGAGCATTGGAAAACTTAAGAAGTTGAGCAACTTGAATGCAGACAGAAATAAATTAGTGTCTTTACCAAAAGAGGTATGTGCTTTAAAAAAACAATAATGATTATAAAGAAATAATAGCACACAGGAGATCAAAAGTGTCACACATTTTAAAAGACTTAATGTGGTGCTTTTTAAATGTTATGTACTCCCATTTGTGAGCATATAGATGGTTGGAGAAATTATATCAAAGAACCATCAGCAGTGACTTTAAAGAGGGTAGGCGAGTCCAGATGACTATGAGCATTTGAGAAAGGTGAGTTGATAGGATTTAAAGTGGGAGAGATTTGACATTTCTGGCTTTGCCATACAGAGAGCCATTGACAGAAATAGGTAACTTGGGGGTTTAGCAGAGGAAGCGGATAACGTTGGGTCTAACTGAGTTTAATGTGAAATTAAACTGCTTCCTAAGCCACTGGAATTATAAAAGTGGATCTTGATGCAACCCTTTTCTTGGACAGAGATTGATACCGAGCAGTGTTCATATCTGGGAGAGAGCGAACGAACTCTTCACAAAGGCATTCACATGGAGGGAGGTGAATGGGAAGCTATAGATACTTAGGATTTTTTTTTTCCCTGTCAGTGATCCAACCAAGAGAAGAGCCCATCACCAGGCATTGTGGGGACTAGTTGTACAGATGTAGAGGCACTTCAGTCCTGGTAAGGGAATTGCTGAAAACAAGGGGACCCAGAGCAGATGAAACAAAGACACATGTGTGATATTTAACAAAAGGCTTACCTTCTATTTAGAACTAGGGGAACTGGGAGATGGGTAGTTGATTTTTTTGTTAACCATTAGCCTGAAACTCAGTTCAGCTGCCTTTCTTACCCCCATCTAATGTCGGTGAGCCGTGTCCCCTTTGTTAGGTCTCACATGAAAAGGTGTGATATCGTGTGATGGGATCCCTGGCCAGGCTCAGTGTCCTTCCTTTCTCTGTTTTGACCCTTTCCAACATCTCTCTTGGGATAATTTTATTTGTTTATATTTTTTATTTTTTGTTTTATTTTTCTTGGGATAATTTCAAATCTACCATCCCACCAGCCAGAACTTGCGGGTTCTTGTTGTCCTAGGGCCCTTCCCAGGGTTTCTGAGCTTTGCTTGGCTTCTCTTTCTCTCCCCTTTTGTGGCACTACACCCACCGTCTCCCAGTCTTCTGCCCGGGCAAGGCAGCCAACGTTCCTGAAAGGAAGCAAGGGAGAGTATTTATCATAAATGTGATCATATTCTGACCCACCCTTACTCTGAGCACTGGCACTTAAATAAAACTGTTCCCCACAGAAAGACTTCAGTACACCTCTGCTAAACTGGGACACAAGTAAGAGATTCTGAGAATCAGAACATTGTGGTTCTGGTCTCACAGTGATAAACCAAAACACAGGGCTGATATTCTGAATATTGATTTTATTCTTGTTGAATGGGTAGCAGACTGGACAGGTAGACACGTGCACAGAGAAGTAGAAAAGATTTCTTACTTTTTTTCTAGATGCCACGTCCTGTGCTCGGTGCTGTCGTGTTTGTTAACTCCCTGAATCCTCACAACAGCTTTTGAGGTCGTAAGCCAGAGTTCCTCATTTTCCAGATGAAGAAGCTAAGGCCGGTGGAAAGCCTTCCTTAGCAGGCCTCACATAGCTAGCAGTCGGTAGAATGGGCTCCAGAGATGTGTCCCCCGACAGCCTGCTCACTATTGTTCCACAGGCCAAGGAAAGCATGGCCACTCAGGGCATACGGACGCAGTCCAGCCTTTCCACATGTGGCCCTGAGGTAAGACAGGACCTTAAGATGGTAAAGAGAGGTCAGACAGTCTTTCGTTTGGACATGTTATTAAAATTAATACATTTCAGGAACATTTTCAAGGTTAGTGCTGAAGAGAGCACTTGGGAGTTGAATGTCTATCTCCCAGGAAGTTTCCCCACCCAGTTCCCTATGCCCCTCTTCCGATTCTCTTGCAAAGGAATACATCCTAAGCACAACTTTAACATTTTGTATAAAATTACTGCCATCATGTTAGCATCTGTCCTCATGTGAGCATCTGTCCTCTTCACATTTTAAGAGAATGAAACTCAGGCTTCGGATGGATATACCCACCATGTGCCGTGTGTCTGTGTAAATTTATTAGAATGGCATTTCATGATGTGGGAAGTGGACATGGTATGAAAGTAGTTCTAGCTTTAATGCATTGTAGTTTGCTGTCACATATTATCTGCTCTCCTTGAAATTGTGATTAGTTTTCTGGCATGTAGAGTCTGATAACTGAATAAAGTCTGTGCCCTTTCCTGTAGCTGGGAGAGGAAGCAGAGAGAGTTGAGGTTTTTAGGAACTGGCTCTCTTCTAACATACCTTCATTGCTACTCATGCACACTTACCTCCCAGGGTAGGAAAATGCACTGAGCCCATGCCCCTAATTCTGCTGTGGGTTATAGTGGTGACCCTGTAGAAACGGCTGCTGAGTGCTTGCTGTTGACCATCAGGGCTGAGCAGCCAGACCACTGTAGGCCACCTGACTGTGAAGTGTGTCATGTTGGTCTGCACAGCACAGCTGTGCCATGAGTCTCTGCAGTGCGTGAGTGTGGTAGGCCCCGTAACCGCGTGCACACGTGCATGTGTGTGCGTGTGTGTGGAATCGGGGAGCGGGGCTGGGCCTAGGGACTACGTGTGTGTGTGTGTACTTGCTCTGCCTCCAAGCTTGATACCATTTGGTCATATCCTGTACTTTCCATGATTGGATTCTGCACTTGCAAAACTCTACTACTCTCTCTTGAACAATCAAGTTGCGTGTATGACACATCTAAACCGAAATGCTGACCGATTCAATATATATGCCCCAAACCCACAGTTGTATTAGCTGCGATTGGTCCTGTGTGCCATGTAGTTCTTTCTATTTTTTGTCTTTTTTTAATTTGATATTAGTGTATATCATGTTTTAGAGCACGGCCCCTTAGTCTCTGGCAACATTTATTTGGTTTTTTTTTGTTTGTTTGTTTTTCCCAAATGAGGGAAAATGTACTGTGTGGGTCACAATTATAGATTCTGTTTGTGTTTTGTGGTGTTATTTGTAGTAAACATTTGCAAATCAATGAATGTCTCTTGTTTTCTTAATTGTTAGCTGCTTGGAAATTTAGGAAAGTCGGGTAAACTTGTTATCTTGTAAGTATTGTTCAGACCATAGTTGCATCTCTAACTTCCATTTTGCTTCTTAAATGCATGAAGATTTCAAATCAACTGACTGCTTTGTGTGTTCCTCATTGTAAAATATTGGACATTTTCCTTTAAACGCAGTTTTGTTTTTGTTTTCTTTTAAATGACTGCATGGCCTGGAACCTTATTTTGTTATGTGTTTGTCAGTTGTCAGGTTTGTTCAGATTGCTCTCCCCCAAAAGAATGCTTTTCTGTGAATTACATTTTAAGTTATTCAGAAATTCCAAAAGGCATAACGTGGCAGCTCATCTGTCTTCACTGAATTCCAGTTTGTCAGCACAATTCTCTCTCTAATGGAAAGGCTAGATTTGCTTTATTTGCTACATGTGGCATGCTTCTCATTTTTCAAGCAACTTAATTGTGTCTTTTATTTCTCATCCTGTCATGTAAGTGTGTATGCTTCTGGGGGAAAGAAGGCTCCCTAAAAAACGCATGTTTTTGGTGGAGGGAAGAATTAAAAAGAGACCGTGTTGTGTGATGCGTGGACAGACAGGGAGTTAGTTTATGTGTGATTGTGGGTATGAGGAAAGAGAGCCAGCAACTTCATAACATTCCCCAGCCAAATCTTACCTTTGAACAATCTGCACCATTTAAAGAGTTTCTGGCTGGAACAAATTGAGCATGTGTCCAAGTTTAGAGTCTAGTCTTTTGTCTCCATTAAGTCAAAATGAAAGTGATCTTGACTTCATCACACTTACGCAGTCAAAAGATAGGATTTACAGATCATTCATCAAATCTTGTTTTTGTTTTTAAACAGGCACTCTGTAAATGTTAATTACCCATAATATTTTGATTTTCAGAGAGAGAATTCGTTTTATGAATAGCTTTCTGTCTTCTTATTACAATTTAGTGTAAACTTCCATCATATTCTAAAATGGATTATTGCTAAAAGGGGTAAGGTAAAACCTAAAAATACAAGAATAAAACATAGTTGGCCATTGGATTTCAAAATGGAGAAGGCATTTCCAAACTTGAAAGTGGAAAGAAGTCTTAAAAAAAACAAAAACAAAAACAAAACCCAGTTGATAGATTTGTCTTACGTGAAAATTAGATTTCTGATCTTCAAGAAGGTAGAGACACCCTGAGGGCCAGAGGAGACTTAGAACATTACAGATTAAGAAGGTCTCGCCTCACTCTACTTGAAATGCTTCCCAATGATTAAGAAAAAGAGGTTTCCACTGGAGAAAATTAGACAAATTGAAGCAAAGAACCCATCACAATAAGCAATAAGTGATTCAGAGAAGAAAAAATAGAAATGATTATCGATGTGAAAAAATTTTAGCACCATCAGCATTCACAGAAATGTTAATGGAAACTTTTTGACCTATGAACTTATCAGGATTAAAAAAAAAATGATGCCAAATGCTGGCGAGGGTATGGGAAAATGCATAAATGATAGGGAAGTATAAATTATTACATCTTCTCTGGAAGGGAACACAGTAATATTGAAACCTTTGAAAGTGTTCATACCCTTTGATTCTGCAATGCCACTTCTAGGGCTTTGTCCTAGGAACACAGTTGTGGTACACAGGAAAACCAGGCAAAAGGCTATTTCTCATGTAGATGTAGGGGCAACTCACATGTGGCCGGCACTGTGCTTTCCTCCATATCCATGTCTAATCTTCACAACAGTCCTGTGAGGTATAGGTAAGTCGTTATCAACATCCAAAAGACCCGGAAACCCAGACTCAGCTACAGTAACTCGCCCAAGATTACACAAAATGGCAGAACCAATTAGCAGTGTCTTACGTGGGAGATTTGTGATTTGTAAGACATCTGTAGAATGAAATAGTTATGTGGTCAATAAAAGTCCTTTTAGAAACATACTGATCTGGGAGGACATTCCTGATGTCATATGTAAACAGAAGTGCTGAAGATCATAGTGTTGCTCCTAATTTCATCAAAGCGTGTGTGTGTGCGCGCGTGTATAAAATTTATATGTAAAATATATATCTATATATATATGAAATCACTATATATAATACACACACATATATACATATGTATATATGTGTGTGTATATATATATGAAATCACAAATGCGTGGCAATAATACCGAAAGATTGTACTTTAGAATGTTAATATCGATTATCCCTTTGGGGTAGGATTTGGTCTTAGTTTTTTCCTTGTGCCTTTACATGTGCGTATTTATGGTTTTTATTTTCCAATCAATGTAACTTACTGTTTTATAATTAGAAATGAAAAATGCTGTAATTATTAGTGGATATTTTGATGTCAGTGGCCCAACAATTCAGGAAGTCCCAAAGCCACATGATTTCCAGAATATTTATGAAATAGGAACATTAGAATAATATGCCACAGATAATGATGGGAAAAGCAAAAAACAGTCTTTGCTTTCTAAAATTACTCACCATATTATTACAGCTCAAATTGTATTTTCACCAGATTTCGCTTATTGTTCGTTTCCCTTTCTGCCAGTGAAATAAGGGTTTCATTCTGTTACACAGAATATTAAAAGGCCAATACTGAAGGAAAAATGAAAGTTTCTTCACACTTGGGGCATGTGTTCAGAAAATGGAATATAGGTAGGCTATGATGACTAGTACAGGCTTTCTCTTTGGATCACTGACTGATTATCTCCTCTTGAATAATGTCACCTCCAGGCAATTAACATGTAGCACAGCTGACCCGACTAAGGGTTTGCTCAATGACCAGCAGGTCCCATCTCCTCCAGATGGGTTAAATCAGGTCCAAACAGTGAAGGAAGGTATCATCTGGAATTAAGATACACAAACCAGCAAAACAAAGATTCTCTGCTACATTCTGTAGTTCTCCAAGTCCAACCCCTTGTATTCTGGGAAGGTACTATTATGTGGTTTTAGGAAGTATAAAAATATCAGCTTCCTACATAGGTGGTAATAAGTTATTTAAACAGTGACTCTGCTTCCCAGAATTTCTAAATGGTACAGGCATTTTATTCTGACGATCACTAAGGACCTGGTAAACTACCTCCTGGACCTGAGAGAGAAAGCAGAAACACACATGAGCCATATGTATCCTACAGTACTGAGATCACACCAGTGCTTCACTAGCAGTAAAGTCACAGTGTATTTATCCCTAGTATTTAACACAGTGACATTTTGACATTTTGTCATTTTGTCACCGTGATGCCTCACAAGGGAGAGATTTTTAAGAAGGTCAGGGATGTTCTGGGAGGAACTCAACAACGTCAGCACACTTCCAACAACACAGCAGGCACCCAAGTGTTGACTCACCTGGTCCTTTGGATCCAGGACTTTGACTTCTTGAAAAGACAATAACCGTCATATTGGTTTGCCAGCCACATTTACTAGACCAGGTTCTATGATAGGTGCTAAATTGTGTTTGTGGTTTCATTTAATTGAATCCTGATTGTTACTTTTGGTTAAAGTAACATAGTCAAACACACAAAACACAGGATTGAGTCTCAGGTCCAGCCCAGGTCTGTGTGATCCCAGAGCATCCATTCCAGGGCTCCATGTTCCGCTCTGATGTCTGTGAAAACTGTACCTTTTGAATTATGGTTTTTACTGCTTAATAGTCTTTTTTCTCAAAGCCAAAGCCAAAGGCTCATGCCATCCCTTCCTGGATGATTTGGAAAAAGGTCTCTGTTTGTGCACTGTTTTGCCTGGGATGGCACTTGCATCTGAGGGTGATGAAGGCGTCCAGGCACACTGGCAATAACACTCTCTCTTTGTGGGCATTGTTTCATTGTTTTCCGAAACCCTTCGACAGTGGAGATCAGGAGGTCACTCTGCCTGCTGTGACAACCCAGAGTGCCTAGCAGGCTCTTGAATACAATTGTTTTCCACTCCTTGAGGTCTCAAATGGATTTGAGATTAGAATGGGAAAAGAAAAAGAAAAAATAAATAAATGAGATGTAAACACAGTACATAGCTCACGCACTCCACTGGGAATTCACATTATCCCCCTCCCAGAGTCTTAAGAGGTATTTACTTGTCCAGAATTTTTATTGCTTCAACAGCTATTAGAGCCCTCTCTGACCCATTTTAATGAGTTAATTTTTAATAGGTAGTATATGTACATGATACAAATTGAAAATGTTCACATGCTATAGTATTAGGGCCCCAAACAGATACCCAACAGGTGGCTGGAGCAGTGGACAGCTTCATGACAAAGTGCCCACAGTTATGATGCAACCTCAGTTCTGTACACGCTCCAGTAGTTAATTTTGCCATTGTGAGGGTTGTCTATTTGCATAACTGCTTTGCCTCCCTGGAGTACAGATAAATCTTATTGTGTTAAAGCCAGGCCAGGATGATAAGGTTAAGGTGAGGTCCAGCCTCAGCCCCATGCTGACCTGGAAGACCTCCCACATGGCACACAGACCCACCACTGAACCTAGAGCCAGTGCATGGGGAGCAGAGTCACGAGGGGTTCCCCTCCATGAGGAACTTGGGGATTTCTTCCCATGAATAGATCTTTGTTGGGATCATCTCAGTTTATCAGAGAAAATCTAATCATATCTATCCTCTATCTTCATTCAAAGCTTAGATTCCTTCCATAATATTCCTGGGCATCTGAGTAAAACTAATGATTCCCTTCCTCAAGAGGGAAGAATGCCAAGCCCCTTAAAGATCCTATTGTAGATCTCTTTCAGGGCATGATATTGGGGCCCTGCATTTATAAAACCTAAGAGAGCCCTCTCTAATGATTCTTAAAAAGAGTTTTGTGGTTTTCATTTCTACACATAGAAGGAGATATTAACTTCAAGTAGCAGCCTTTCACTAGTAAGTAAATAAACATAAGCATATAAACATATCTAAATGAGAAAAGTTGATGAGTGGGTAGGATGGGTACTGTACTTACCACGCACTGTGGTTATATGGACATGTGCAAGTTAACTCAGTGAAACAATCTGTCAGAGGGTTTGTATAGACCATAACTGCAAATGAAACACAGAGCAGTGTATCAGTGTGGACTGTGGGGTTTGGGGAAGACTCGATGGTGTAGAGGATGTTTAGCTACTTCTGGACAGTTGATAAGATTTAGAAGGACAGAAAAAAAGAGCATTTCTGTAAGACACAGTGGAATCAAAATGTTACGTTTTAGAGGGTAGTGAATGCACCAGTTGGTGGGATGGGAAATGTGAACACTGAAAGATCATGGAGACAATCTAAAAGCCTTTCTACATATCTGGGTGTAATCCATTTTAGACAAATGTTAGTTCGTGTTTTCTTATATGTTTTCTTTTACATCCATTATGGTTAAATACTGTGGTTAAATACATGATCTCAAGTCTTTATATTAACTCTTAGGGGAAGACATAGTAAGATTGTTCATGAAGGTAATTATGTAGCAATTTCATAAATATGCATTCTGCTTTTTTAAGGTATATACATGTATTAAACATGTATACATAGAAAAGGGTATAAGATGTACTCAGATATAATTGAAGATGCAAGTCTTCTGCCTCTCCTCAGTGGGAAGCTGTGGAGTATTTTTTCCATGTGTCAGAGAAACATCAATAGGTTCCTTCATGAGCCTTTGCTTGCAGTCGCTCTGGGTCAGGATAGTGAGTACAGGAAGAATGTAGTACTGTATGGAGTCCTGCAGAATGTTGTGTCTGAGATTGAGTTATTTTTCTATCCCTTTGGTTCAGCTTTCCTGACCATAGAAACCCTGGCCAGTTTGCTCAAGAGACTGATTCAGTTCTTTTGTGCTTATGTTCTTTTTTTGAAAACCAGGCTCATATAAAGCTCAATTATCTTTGAATCGCTGACTTTAAAAATAAATAAAAAAATAGTAATCAAATTTGTCGTGGATGTAGATATTTCTACAAGCATTAAGTTTACCAGATTAATACGTGTATTTACCACATTCAGTTTTTGCTAAAATATTGTTGATTTTGTGAAAGGGAAATGAATATTTACTAAATTAAGCTGTGAGTGACCAAAAGTAGTTAAAAGATGTATAGTAGAAAATTAATGTACTGTATTGTCTATCCAGGATCCTTTTTTTTCCTCCTCCTTTTTTCTTTTTTTGTTCTGTTTTTTGTTTTTTGAAATGAACTGGGGACACTGGGAACACTGGATTTAATATAATGGGCAGGTCTTCGAAGGGGTGTGTATGTATCATTCTTGGCCTTATTTTTGAAACTTAGAATTCTTAATAACCAAATAATATTTACCAAATATTACCTATATTACCAAATAATATTTGTCTGGACCTGGGTAGCCTAGTTAACATATTTAAAAAATACAGTTGCATTAGATAGCAACGGAAAATGACTTGCTTTTCAGAATGAGATTTTTTTGAACTGTACTGTTTATTTTCTTGATTTAATTTAGAACATATACATTTAATGCATTGATGAGATTTTTATGAACTTACTGGACTACTTAGTGTTTCGTATGATTTAAATTAATCATAGTTGGTCTCAGTGAAACTTAAAATCATGTGGTATCATTTTATGTGTCCTTTTCATGCCATTTGACAAACAAGATACTCCAGTCCCACCACCATCTTTCACAAAAAACCTGGAAAAAAGATGTATTTTCTTTCTCATTGTAGATTGGAGGGTGCTGCAGCCTCACTGTATTCTGTGTGCGTGACAACAGACTAACTCGGATACCTTCAGAGGTGTCGCAGGCCACAGAGCTTCATGTCCTGGATGTGGCAGGGAACAGGTAAGCATGTTCTGGTTTGCTTTTTTTGAGAAAAAGAACCAAATGTTCATTCGCCCCAACCTTTTATCATGTGTCTTTGCCATCTTGCCTTTGCTCCATCTTTTAGAATATGTATTAGTTGAATGACCCAGGACCCAGAAAATTGTTAATCTGAGAGCAGGAGTGATGGAGCTGGATGGAGTAGAAGAGGTCAGGGATGACCTGAGTGGGAGGCACTTTGACATTTAAGTAGACCCTTCTGTAGAAATGCTTCCCAGAACAGCAGTACAGTGATGTGAGGGAAACAGTGCTGCCTGAGAACTGGGATACTTAGGTTTTACCTTAACTTTGTAGCTTTTATAAGTCATCGTGCGCCTCTGGGTTTCCTTCTCTGAAGAATGAGCTTGAACAAATTTGAACTGTATTTTAACCAGGGATCTTGATATACTTTGCTGGTGATTCTGAACCCCCTGAAATTGTAAACAAAATTGTATTCGGGGGCACATTTCTGGCCAAAGGATCTCTGGCTAATGTCAGAATCACCAAGTGGTCATAATCAAAGTGAAGAGCTACCCAACTGGTATACCCCAAGGTCACAGCAGTACCATTTTTCAAGTTGTGCTTGAGAGGTCATGGTAGACCACTTCCTGGTTTTGGAATATGCCTTCTGTTCACCTGTGTAGAATATAGATTTGTTTCAGCCAGTCTGAACTAACTTCGTCACCTCAGATTGCATGTGCCCTTTCTTTCCCTGGAGCCTAGACCAGCTACTCCTTCTGCCTGAGACCCTCTTCTCTGATTCCCACTGCTGTTTTCATTTTCTCCAGGGAGCTTTCTTTGTATGGAGCCTGCTTCTTTGAATTCCCCCTAACATAGGACTCACAGCACCATATAATAATTGCCAGCCTATGCGTGTGTGAATGTCTAAACCTAAAGTTGTGTGACGTCAGATGTGGTATCTGGGCCACTGTGCCTTTTATCCCTGCACAGTGCCTGGTACATGATAGAACCTGGTAAATATTTGTCACCCAAATGAAAATGTTAAAAATGTTAGTTTTGCAGAGTGAATAGGTGGCCACTGCGAAATACCTTGTATCACAGGCTGCATCACCAAAGGAATTTTAAAAATGCTTTCGAGTGTTACATAGTTAGATAGGAGGAAAAGTGCCCAGCCAGGAGAAAATGATCAATGATTTTAAATGAGAGATAGCAACAGCGGTCGGAAGAGTGTTTGGGGGATTGTGTGCTAAGTGCTAATTAACTGGTCACTTAGGTCAGACACAAGCCACCGTTTCTCATGCTGGCCAATGGATTGTAGGTTGTGGCGCTAATAAATAGCAGGACTCAGTGAACCTAAGAGGGGGGCCCACCATTTTCAAGTGAAGGCTTTTAGGACATCTTGATAGATTCTTAAACCACTGACTGGTTACTAGAAACTCAGGATTAATTTGAGTTGAGTGTTGACTTTCTGCTGAATGGAGTCTCGTGTGCAGCATAAAGCTTGGGAAGGATTGTTCTTTCCTAAACTCCAGCAGTAGAAACTCAGTAACGCCCAACCTTCCCAGACTCTTGCCACACCTGTGAGCATGAAATTGCATCATTAATTCCTGAGCAGAAGATGGCTCTGATGCCTGAAAACTGTTTTTCACATGAGTGAAGGCTCTAATCTCTAGTTCTCAGAAGGGAAAGTTAAATGTTTATTATGCTTGGGCTGGAGTGGAGAAAACCCCATTAAAAAGTAGAGTTACGTATCTGTCATCTGAGTCAGTTTAATGTGTCACATGTATATACAGATTCATAGCCAAATTTTAAACCTATTAAAATATTTAATTACTACTTACTTAAAGTATTAGTATAGAAACTAATAAAAAAAAGGCTACAATGTCAGCTTTTTAGCTTACAGAAATGTTACACCATGGGAAATCATACCACATACAACAGAAGTTTTGCCTCTTCTCTCAAGCATGTAAAAATAGCAAATAACACAGACTATATATTAGTTTCCACAAATTTTCTTCGACAAATTTGATAGGGTAACTATAAAATGCCACTTGGAAACCAAATATCAAATCTTTTGGTACAGTAACAGAGAAGATGTCTTTTATCATCAGCAACCCATGGACACAGAATCCATTTCCTTAATTCTTACTCTTTCCCATAGGACTATCCCCCCCACTACACAATATCTAGTATTTGAGAATCTTTGAGGGAGAGTAGTACCAAATACTAGAAACAGTGGCTGTCAATGGAGAAATAGTTTGTACCTTTGAATTTTATAATCCCAAAAATTAAATTTAAAAATATTAAAACATATTACTTCACAGCTGTTAGAGTGGATGTTATTTAAAAAAAAAAAAAAAAAACAAAAAAAAAACAAGATAACAAGTGTTAGCAAGGATGGGGAGACAAGGGAACCTTTGTTCCCTGCTGCTGGTGGGCATGTAAATTGGTGTAGCCATTAGAGAAAACAGTATGGAGGTTCCTCAAAAATTTAAAAATTTAACTATCATATGCTGTAGCAATCCCACTTCTGGCATATAGCCAAATGAAAGGAAAACAGGATATTGAAAAGAGATCTGTGCTCTCTTGTTCACAGTAGCCAAGATATGGAAACAACCTAAACAATATCAGCAGATGAACAGATAAAGAAGATGCAGTATGATACATATAATGGAGTATTATTCGGCCTTAAGAAAGAAGAAAATCATGTTATTTATGACAATATAGATGGACCTTGAGGGCATTATGCTAAGTGAAATAAGTCACACAAAAAAAGACAATCCTGTATGATCTTACATATGAAATCTAAAAAAGCCAAACTCCTAGAAATAGAGAGTAGAATGGTGGTCACCATGTGCTAAGAGTAGGGGAGGTAGGGAGGTATTGATCAGTGGGTACAAATTGCCAGTTACAAGATGAATAAGTTCTGGGGACCTAATGTATAGCATGGTGACTATACTTAATACTGCCTTATATCCTTGAAATTTGCTGAGAGAATAGATCTTTGAATGGGCTACACACACACACACACGCACATGCATGAAAAATGGTGATTATGTGACTGGATGGAGATGTTAACTAAAACTCCACTGTGGTAGTCACTTGGGAATATATAAATGTATCAAATCATCTCAGGTGCACCTTAAAATTACACAATGTTACATGGCAATTATAGCTCAGTAAAATGGAGAAAAACTATTAAAAGGCAAAATACAACATAGCAGTGTACTTGTACTGTGGAATAGTAAGTAGTTAGAAGAGTGACATAATTTCTCTGTGTAGTAACACAGGATGCCCATGGTACCGAGTAAGAAGAATAGCTATTGGACATAACACAGCATTCTCATTTTTGTTTTTGCTTTTAAAACAACCTATCTATGTATTATAACAAAACATTAATAATAGTTCCCATAGAGGCAGAGTGGAGGCCTGAGGTTACAGGGGGCTTTCCCTTTAGATATTTTAGTACTAGTTAAATTTTCCCACTGATATGTTTTCTCTTCATATCTTTAAGCAGTTTTGAAAACTTGCTGGGAACTAAAAATTCTAGTAGGAGGTAAAAGATGAAACATTCAGTTGTAAGAAGCATGCAACTATAGGTCAATAGGCCATGTGTAGTTGTTAAGTAAATTTGACAGCACAATTGCTACAGTAGTGCGGAGGTGGGGAAGGTCACCTCAGGTTAGTTGGTCAGGGATTTAATTGGAAATGAGAGACATAGCTCATGGTATGGTTATTCGTTTGCCTTAGTCCTTGTACCGTTGATATAAATAGTAACCACAGGCTTTTTATTTTGAGGGGATGCGGTCCTTAATAAAACAGGGAGATGTGAGATGTGTACAAATAGGGCTGTGGTTTCTTGTGTTGAGTCTGCAGTATACAGAAGGTACCAGAGGTGTGTGCTCAGTTGGCAGCAGCCATGTTCAAGCTGGCACTGATTCTTGACGGGGAAACTGGTGTTCCAGACAAGTCACTAATCTTATATGGCTTGGTTGAATATGATTATAAGATCTGTTGTTGTAGAGACTGTAGTTTATTTTAACTTTTATCATATGATTTGCTATCCTTGGAAGCTGTTACTTATTATTGATGCACTGTTTAGTGTTTTATTTATGCCTTTGCTTTATTTAGCACTTAGCTGCAAAGCCCATTATTCTGAGAAGATACAATGACCATGTTTGAGTATTTGTGTTTTGTGCCAGTTTTCAAATCTCAACTATTTTTTTCTTTATGCTCTTATGAGTAAGAAATCTAGAGATACTGACTGTAAATTTCTTGTGTAAGATCCTGAAACTTTCAAAAGAATCATCCCTTTATTCATTAAAATGAAAAAGAGTTAAAGTACTTAACGCTTTCACAGTGTGCTAGGATATTGTTTTAAAAAAATCCCTGTCATCAGATCTGGCAAATACATGTCTGTCTTTAACTTCCTTACATTTGAATAAATGTGTGACAGCCTTTGGGCCGAGGCAGGAATAATTTTTTGTATAAGCATAAGAGCTTTCACTTTCTATCTCACTCAAAGACCCAACATCTCAGAATAGGAAGTGGAGCTGTAAAGGCCTGCTTCCTCAGATCCCTTGGGCATCCTTCATGGTGTGAGCCTGTCACTGAACTCAGTAGATTCTGGGATTTAAAAATATGTATTTCTCACTCAGTTTGGCCCTTATTAGCAAAGTACTAGAGTATACGATACACAGAGACTTCTCAAGGGTACTTTAACATATGCAGGTCTCATGGATGCATTAACTCTAGAACCTAACTCTCATGTAAGGTACAATTCCACTGACTCAGTACTGCACCCAGTACGTATGCATGGGATGGGCCAACCTTTGCTAGACTAATTGTTAGGAAAAGAAAATAATTTTGTCATCTCCATAACTAGTATATTGGAAATATGTTGTAAATAATACTAATTTGTTCTTTGGAAGTTTGTTAATAATGCATTTGTTGTTAACACTCCACGTACTCTTTGATAATTTTTACTTCATTTGTTAAAGTAACAACATTCTGTGCTTACATTTTATTTAGATTAGTTTAATAATATTAGAGTACAACTTCTCTTCATATCCCTACATAGAGTTTGAATTAATTTTCCTTAAGCCTGCCCATTCAGAGTGGCATCTATGTCTGATAATGCAGTATTGATCTCTCGGTAAATAAGCTGTACATGTAGACCTCCCACATGTGTTAAACTGGAGACAGGTGTGCAAGTTCATAAAAGAGCTCCAGCAATACATGCTGCCATGTGATTTCTTTACGGAGTTCATGGGCCAAGGATTTCTTTAAGAAAATGTGCCTTATCTTGTGGCTACAGAATGCAGTCAGCTCATTACTGTCCAGCTTGTAAAGTTACTGCTGAGATTATAATTTAATGCACATGGAGCCATCTTTAGAGTAAAAATACTTGATCAAATACAACCTTAGTTTCATTAAACCTTAAATTCCTGGTATCTGCAGAGGTTTGGTTGTTTTCATAGTGCATTAGTAGACTTGTATAAGGCATTGGTTTTTACTAAAGCAGTCTTTTCACCCCCAGCCGTTGTTAGCATTTTGAGCCAGATAATTCTTTGATGTGGCGGCTCTCCTAAGCATTATAGGATATTTAGCAACATCCCTGGCCTCTACCCACTAGATGCCAAGAGTACCACCCAGAAATGTCTACAGACATTGCCAGATGTCCCTGAGGCAGAAGCGTCCCTGGTTAAGAACCACCGCACTAAAGTAGTCTTTTGGTGAATACAAATGTATATGATTCCCGGTGCTGGTTTTGCTAAATAGAGTTAACTAGGTGCAGTCACTTTGTCAGACATGTGTGCGAACATTAATATAGAATTAATCTTTAGGTGTCACATTACAGTTTTTAAAGTGCTTTAATACATATGATCTCACTTGAAACTGAAACAATGTGAAGTGGACATTAACTATCCCATAGGAGTCTGGGGAAGTGGAAGTTTCTAGAAACTAGAAGATACAAGCTTAAGATGGATACCTAAAATAATCTCCTTAGACAAAGAAAATGCAGTGCAGGAAGAAAATGTTTTCATCTTTATTATAACTGCCACTTAAATTCTTCAGCACCCCAGGAATCTCCTTCCACTCTTCCTCATTTTTGCCAGGTGCTACTGAAAACAGGCCTTCATCAAGGAGGCTGTTGCCATTGACTCAGTAAGAACTCCTGCTACTGCGTCCTTCCATGGTCAGACTGGCTTTTTTTCTCTTTAAATCCAAACCTCCTAATGTTTTGCCCTGTGGCCAGAGGTGCTGATGTAATTATAAAATCTGAGACCTTGATGTCTTCTTTTGCTTTAAATTAGGCTGTTACATCTGCCTTTATCCCTGACCGCCTTGAAGCTGAAGGCTTTGTGGTTGTCTGACAACCAGTCGCAGCCCCTACTCACGTTCCAGACGGACACAGACCACACCACAGGAGAGAAGATTTTGACCTGTGTCTTGCTTCCTCAGCTGCCTTCTGAACCTACTTGCCAAGGTGAAATTAAGAACAATACTCACATGGCTATGAGAATTAGTAGGAGCTAATACCTATCCATAAGACCTCTTACTCCCATGTGCGTCTGTAATTTGTCTAATGTGCCCCTAGAGCCAGCCTGGGTGAGGTCACTGTGGATGTCCTCTGGGAAGGTTCTTTCCTCTGTACCTTCAAAGAAAAAGTACCCCTCACACCTTCTTATCATATCTGAAATTTCTTAAACAGCCTTTTGTATTTGAATTATTGCTAAGACTGAAAACACAAGTACTCTTTAAAAAGTTGACAGAGTCCCTTAAAATCCAGACTGGTAGTTTAGAGGATTAGAACACCACTGACAAACAGGTTTTTTTGTTTTTTGTTTTTTTAAGATTTATTTATTTTACAGAGATAGAGCAGGAGTGGGAGGGGCAAAGGGAGAAGGAGTGCGATCTCAAGCTAACTTCACACTGAGTGCGGAACCTGACTGGAACTTGATCTCACTACCCTGAATCATGACCTGAACTGAAATGAGGAGTCCGTGTTTAACCGAATAAGCCACCCAGGTGCCCCCAATGACAAATAGTTTTTAGGCCAGTCTGTTATTTTAAGTCATTGTATCTTTGTTTTATAAATTATGTGTGGTTTTAAAAAATATTCACACTAACATCAAATTGCCATTATAAATCTGCTGAGAGTTGGTTTTGATAAAAGAGAACTAGAGTGCACTGGGAGAACAGGAATCCCCTAGGTGGAAAAGCCCCAAAGCCATTTTGCCAATCCCAACCTTGTTAGAGGAGCTTTTAAGACCCCAAGGGGAAGACAACAGAAGTGTTACTAAGGAAAGTACTGGAGTCCAACATGTACAACTACATCAGTGTCATGAGAAAGGTTTTTTGTTTTTTGTCTTGTCTTTTTAAGTAGGCTCCATACTCAACATGGAGCCCAATTAGGGGGCTTGAACTCACAACCCTGAGATCAAAACCTGAGCTGAGATCATGAGTTGGATGTTTGACTGAGCCACCCAGGCACCCCCTCACCACAATAAAGTTTTTAAAGTTAGCTTATAGAAAAGAATTGTGAAAAAGGATTCTATAAATTATGATGACATTCTGTGATGAAATACTAAACATTAGTTTGGCAGATATTTTATATGATCTCAAATAGAATTATGCAACATTGAAAAGAAAGGGTAACCCTGTCCTAGATTCTTTTCTAATTTTTTTGAAATACTACATAGCAGTTACCAGTCACACAAACTCAGGTTCCCAGCTGATGTGGTCTTTGTCATGACAGAGAACCTCCCTCGCTGTGGGGCACTGGAGAGCTTGGTGAATGATGTCCCGGATGACACCTGGAATGAGCGTGCAGTGAACAGAGTCAGTGCAATCCGATTTTTGGAAGATGAGAGAGATGAAGAAGACAATGAAACGGTATAGAAATGGAGATTGTTGGCCTCCCTGAAAATGCAAAATTTAAAAGCCTTCCAAGACCAATAGTGGCACCTAATAAGGATTTCTTTTAATTTCAAATTGTTCTCTGCTTAGCCTTCAGCATGTAAGAATTTTTTAGAAGACAAAATTAGGTATTTCTAGGTACTGATTCACCAAATGTATATAAAGCAAATGGACCTTTTGGGATTTTTTCTTGGAATAGTTTATACTCTTGTTCCTTATTTGTGATAGCATCCTTTCTTGCCTCCGGTAAACTGGGAATTTGCTCTGGGTTTTTTTTCCCCTTTTTTATTATTATTTTTTTAAGATTTTATTTATTTTTGCAAGAGAGAGAGTGTATAAGCACTAGGAGGGGCAGAGGGAGAAGCAGACTCCTCATTGAGCAGGGAGCCCCAGGCGGGACTCAGTCCCGGGACCCTTGGATCATGACCTGAGCCCAAGGCAGATGCTTAACCAACTGAGCCACCCAGACACCAGAAATTTGTTTTCTGTTTTTGTTGTTCTTGGTGAATGAAGTCTCCTCCCCACCACCATTTAGAGGTGTATGGCAATGACTCCATTTGCACTTCAGAGTGTTACTTGGCTTGCCTTCTGTGGAGCTGTGCTTCTCTCTGTCCTTCTCTCTGTCCTTTATTTAATTAATCATTCTTCTCTTCAGCCTCAGGCAGAGTGCTTGCGATCTTAGTTGGGTTTATTTACAAGTTTTCATTCAAAAATCAGGAATAGATTTGAAGGTATTACTTAGCCTTACTCTATCCACACTTTAAAAATGTCTGTCGGCCAGCTGATGTCTTCAGGAGTCTGTGACAACTCTTGAAATATTATTACATGTTAACTTTGGCTTCTTAAACTCCTTTTGCTAATTGAGATTTTCATAAGCGGAGCTAAGAGGGAGTACCTACAGCCCCCAAAGCAAAGGGTGGCTTTTAAATGACTGCTGTGGTGTCTGTTATTCCAGCTGTCACCAAACGGGATTTTATGTTTACAGTAATGGAGCACAGAATGGGAATTAGGCACAACAAAGTGACTTCAGCAGAAAGGAGTCCTCAGTGCTTACCTGTTGGCTTGCCGGAGGATGAGGAATTCACCGGTTCTTTCACTGTCTCAGTAGTGCTCTTGGCTGTTGTGTCACCGTACTTTAGGCTCCTTCTCCTGAAACTCCTTGGACAGGCCATTTACTCGACAGAAATGCTGTCTTAGGAGCCAGAGAGCACCTGCTAGGTCAAATAAGAGTTTTTTTTAAAGATTGTCCCTTCCCGGACACTTCACTCCCAGCACTATGGCCTTTATTAGAAAAATGTGAACTCTCTTTAGTAAACACAAATAAGACACATAGCGGCCAAGAAAAGCAGCTCTTCTCTCTCTCACTTCCCTTTTCCTTCCACTCCCATGCCTCCATGTTGAAGGAAGCCAAATCCACTTCAGGTAGTGGTAGACCACTGCAATGATTGTAAGTTAGAATTTGTTTACCCCTTTATGTTTTTCTTTCTTCACACCCCACACCAACATCTTAAAAATCTTTGTTTCCTTGCCCTTCATGGAACTTAATTTTTATCTTACGCTAATCTTACATATTACAGAGTATTCTTTTATTCTGAAAGTAACCCTTCTAGGTAGACCAGTTGAGGTGCCCCTGACACCTTCATCTCCCTGAACTGCCAGTGAGCAGCTGATAAGCAGCATGCGGGGCTCCCAAGGAGGCGCTTCTGCCCCCTCCGAGCGCCTGCATCCCGAGAAGGGAGGCTTTGTCCCCGAGTGCCCCCACCCTGAAGCTGCCTGTTGAAAGAGTAATGACATAAGACCCACACACTCACTCCCCTGCTTGTTTTCAGAGAACACTTCTGCGGCGAGCCACTCCACACCCAGGGGAGCTAAAGAACATGAAAAAGACAGTGGAGAATTTACGGAATGACATGAATGCTGCTAAAGGACTGGATTCAAACAAAAACGAGGTCAATCACGCCATTGACCGAGTGACCACTTCTGTATAGAACTTCACCTCCAAGTTTTACCTCCCGTGTCTTCCCCTGCTGTTGAGATCCTGTCTCCTCCCCAGGAGCAACGCGTGGCCCTGGGGCTTCACCAGAACGTTGTGCGTGCCCGTCACCGCCCCGGAACGTGTGTGCGTGCACGTCACCGCCCCGGAACGTGTGTGCGTGCACGTCACCGCCCCGGAACGTGTGTGCGTGCACGTCACTGCCCCGGAACGTGGGCGCATGCGCATCACGGCCCAGGCCGCATGCTGGGCTGCTGCTGTCCCCATGGAAGTGCCTTATTCCGGCTCCTCAGCCAGCCAGGGCACCAGTGCGCCCCCGGTATGCCGCCTCTCCCCTGACTTCTAGTCATTTGTCATAAGTAGAATACACTACTGTAAACACCTGACCTTTGCTTCTGTCTTATGTTGGGGTAAGGGAGCGCAGGAAGGGAAGTTTTGTTGATCCTCCTCCCTCCCATAAAGTGCTGGGACATTTTGAGCCCAAGTTCTCTTGGACCTACTGATGAGAGATAGTTTTACGTACGGCGCATAATTGATCCTTTTTTAAAAAACTTTTTGGCAGCTCAGATGGTGTAAATTTAAAAATTTTGTATAGGTATTTCGTAACAAAAAAAAATGTGTATTTCTTTTTTGTTATTTTATCTTGGAAACGGTACATATTTTAGCATTTGTGCAGGAAAAAAAAACACAAAACAGTCCTAAAGTATTTGTTTTCACTTGTACCACCCACTTGTGCCTTACTGTATCCTGAATCATGTCAAACCAGTTGTACGCAGTGGCATCGATGAGCAGTGAGATGAGACTAGGAGTGTGGTACTTTTAAAGCAGTGTTGGATTTTAATCAGTAATCTACCTGGTGGATTTGTTTTTAACCAAAAAGAAGAGTTACCACCAATTTGTAAATTTTATCAGTAGATTTTTTTTAAAAAGAGGAACCAAAGGATTAGACTGCTAATATTTCATGTCTTACACTTTAACTTTTTATGAATGAGTCTCTTGTAATGAGTGCAGCATCTGATTGTACCTGTTTGGAAGGTATATGCCATTTGTAAAATAAAATAGAGGAGAAAAGCACAAAAGGAGAAAACTGGTTCAGAAATTCAGTGGATAAATTAACTATGTACTGCAAAAGAAAGTATGATTTTTATGGAAGAAAGCTTTAAAAGTTTTATATTGAGATATAAAACCACAATAAAGCAAAATAACCATATTAGAAATGTTGCTATCTTTGTAAGTGCAATTTAATTTGTAAATAGAATTTGAATCAAAGTATAACAAATACTTGCTTCCAGTATTAATTTTAAATCTGTTAATTTAAGGGGCATGGGGGTATGCTTTGGTATGTTTCTGTTGATTTCTTTCCTTTTTTTTTTTTTTTTTTTTTTTTTTTTGGTATAATGTCATAAAAAGCAATGAAAGTACCAGTCGCTATGTGGTATCTAGGAAAATCATGATACTGTTGGTTTTTTGTTTTCTCTCCATGAAATAAAATCATCCTGGAATTAACGATACAACTTTTTAAAATTAATTATCACCTTCTGTATTCAGATGTAGCTGAGTTCTTTGGCGATGTGCTCCCACCCATTAAATATCTAAACTACTGGTGAGTTTTGAGTTAATTGCTTGCCATTGTGCCACACAGCACAGACCCCAGAAGTGCCTTCCTCTTACTAATAACTTTGGATCCTGGCTTTCTGGCCAGTTGGACTCTGTAGAAACCTGTTTTCAACCAGCCAGATACACCTTTCTATTACTATTATGCATTAATTTACTGTGTTCACTTTGCTTTTTAAGTTATTTGTATATATGTATATATTTTAAAATCTATTTATTGAGTTCAAAGTACCATGGCATGGAATTGGTTTCTGGCTAGTCAGTTTTATACCTTGCTCCCCAATTTGTGAGTACCGGTTTAGTTTTTTTCCATTTTAACATTTTGGCATACTTTAGGCTTTAGGCCTATGAAGATGATACCATTAAACTCATGAACTGATGGATAAGCAAATTGGCTTTATCTTGATGCTAAAGAACAATAGAACTCGAATGGTGTTTTTTGTTCGTTTTCATATAAAGCCCACCCTTTACCACTCAGTTTATCCTAGCTTTGGGGGAATGTGGTAGACAGAATAGAGGTGTGCTTAAATTTTTCTAGGATATTTTATGTAAGTAATTATCTGTTTCCTTTGGCTTATGTTCTTTACTATGCATTCACCCGTTTTGTTTGTTGCTTTATTTTCAGCTTTTAGTATTTTGTTTCCCCCTTACTTGTGAAGGGAAAAAATTATTTTCATTTTACTTGTTCGTGCTGGGTGACACTGCTGTGCCCTTTACCTTCAGGGTCCCGGGACCAGGCTTAGACCTCACAACGGAAACAACATTAACCAAGGAGACCCAACTCTAGAACATGCCAGCCTTTTCCAGTGAAGCCTCTCTTGTCATAAGAAGGAAAACTTAATTATGCGAAAGGATACCTGTCCATTGTGAGGCTAGTGCCAGAATTTCCTGACCTTTCCCTAGCAGAGCACTGGTGGCCCCCATCCCGCAGTCTGACCCTTCCTTCAGGAAAGGGAGGAGTTCGACGTGCCGCCTGCCTGTTTGTCTTGTGGGAGTGACAGGTAAAAGCAGGAAGGATTATTATGACCTGTTCACCTACTTTTTTTTTCCTGTGGCCCCTTATTTCCTGTTTTTAGCCAGGGAATTATGCCTAAGTGGATAACATCATTAAAAAAAATAACAGAGGGGTTGAAATAATGAAAGTCATTGATAGAAAAGAGGTACAGGTAAGAAATCTAGAACTATTTGCCTGGATGTTGTGGGTTTTTTGTTTGTTTTGTTTTTGTTTTTTTCTGGCAAGTTCGGAGGTGTGGTCCTGACCAACCCAATCTTTCTATCTAAAAAATTCTTAGGTAGCTGTCACAGGTAAGGAAGCCCAGTGGAGGTGCCAGGCACCACCTTTCACAGCAGCCTGCCGCCTCTTGGGAAATCTACCACGCCCGAGTAGACATGCTTCATGGGTGGAGTGGAGGCTGGGAAAAATTCTGCCTTCGTCTGAAAGTCAGCCAGGTCTTGCCATGTAAAAGGGACCGACACCCCTGCCATGGATGCACCAGCAGCAGTATGACAAGGCCATGCAAACACTGAGGAGGGACAGTCCTGGAGTTGCTTGTTCGTAGAAGGTGGTCAGGGTTATTGTAGCTCAGTGAGATTGAGGAGAGTTGAAATCTCACTCCAGCAATTTGTATTGACTCCCCCAAATTTCCAAAGAGTCAATTCAAAAACTACAAACAAAACAAAAACCACCCAAACTTTTTATTACAGATAGTCAAAAACATAACAAAAGTAGAATTATATAATGAACCTCCGTATACCTATCACTCAACTTCAACAGTTATCAACCCAAGACCAACACTAAGCTGTTTTAAAGGAACCAAATTATGTTTTAAAGTACATCCATGAGTGACGCCTGGGTGGCTCCGTCAGTTAAGCGTCTGCCTTCAGCTCAGGTCATGATCTCAGGGTCCTGGGGTCGAGCCCCACATCAGGAGTCTGCATCAGGAGTCTGCTTCTCCCTCCTCCTCGGTTGTTCCCCCTCCTTGTGCTCTCTCACTCTCAAATCTTTAAAAATAAAAAAATACATCCATAAAAGACTGTGCAGTGAAATAATTTAAAAACAAAAGGCACAGATATGCCCTTTAAAGGAGCACTTTGGAGTTCAAGGTTTTGAGAGCGTTGTTCAGTACTGGCATCGTAAAGATTACATCATAAAGATTTGACTCCCAGCCCCACCATGTGGATTTGGATGAGCTACTTAATGTCAGGGGGCCTCAGGTCCTTCATCTCTAAAATGGGGCGGCAAGACCTCTTGCAGTCTTAGAGTGAGGATTAAGTGGGAGACATGAAACATCAGCTCTCCGGAAGTTTGTGGCTGCTAGTATTACAGGTCTTGCTGCTGTTAGCAGGTTATGAGCTGCTCCACAGTCCCTACCATGGAGCCAGAGTATGTGGTCAGGAAGCAGACTGTTCCTCAGAAATGAGGACACCATGCTGGTTCTCTGGCCAAGAACACTTTCTCAACTGTGATGTTGCATAGAGACCCCTGAGTTACATAATTGGAGAGGGAAATCTTAAGTTGTCCTGTCGGCTCACTTAATGGTGAGCTTAGCCGTGGTCTCACAGCAGCCCCCTCATTGTAACTGGACTTACTAGCTAGCTAGCCACGAGATGAAGCTAGTTTCTACAAGAAAGCACTCAACCTTTGCCTGAGAAAAGGGTCTCTCTGCATTTCCACACAAGGTCTTCGAGTTTCTAAGGTCCGGGTCTCTTGTGCTCATTTACTCTCTTACGTCTACTTTATTTTACTTTGATTTTCATTACTTCCTCCTTTTCTGTCTCCTTTCTCTCAAAGGGAGACCGCTGAGGCTTTTATGTATCAGGAGGGGCAGGCGGAATTAAGAAATAGGTCATCCATGGAGAAAACCCGGGATACGATAAATAAATGCAGCCTGATTTGGGGAGTGTAGAGGACACCTCCACCTTGCTGGAGCTTTTTCTTTTGAAAAGCTGACAGCTGGCGGGAAAGGGAAACCGACCAGAAGAACCTGATCGGGTTACTTTTGTTCAGCAGGTTGTGTGGAAGGTTGGAGAAGGATGTTTGTGCCTCACAGTCCGCCAGAAGGACGGTGTCATTTTAAACTGCGAGAGTGGGCAGTCAGTCTGACAGGACAGGGCTCTTGAGTTCTGACCGGATACGAATTTGATTGGGCTGATCTTCCAATGACCTTTTGAAGCATCAACATCTAATTTCTAAAACCAATAATGAGCTGTCTCCTTGGGGGAGCGACATGGTAGTGTGCTCACTGAGCACTCACTGTGTGCCACACACCAAGCTAACCGAACACAGTTTTTCAGAACAATCCCCTGAAGTAAGTCATGGCGTCCTCATTTCACAAAGGGGGGAATTAATATTCAGATAGTTTTAATAACTTTTCTGTGATCAAATAGCACATGACAGAGTTGGAATTAAAATTCACATCTCTTGACTGGAGTCCGTGGTCTCGATTTATTGCTTTATTTTGCTTTGTCCCTCTGAGTGAAAATTACAGTGAACCTATAATTATATTCGGAGTTGTATTTATCATTGCCCTGATGGTTCTGTTTTAATTTGAGATTATTTAAGCCTAGGTTATCGTCAAAGCCTGGCACAGAACCGAATGAAATTTAGCTACCATTTATATAGACTGGGGCCTTCATTTGTGTCTAGTTGTGGTAGCCAAAGCTGTGACTTTACATCTTCTAGCCCTCCCACTAGCCCGTCCCTCCCCCCCACCCCCACCCTCGTCCCCTCCCCCCTCCCCCGCCCACTCCATATTATGTTGTTCCTTGGTAAGTGCCATGAAAATGTTCAGGGGATATTTGTTCTAGCGTCACAAACTGTGTGCAAATCTCAAGAGACAGGAGATAAATTATTTGGTTAGTGGGAGGCCAGAAAAAAAAAATTGGTATGTTTTCTAACAGTGACCGAAGTGAAAGTTTGGTAACCAGCTCTCTGAGAGAGCTTTAACATGTTCCAAAAACTGGCAGTTAGCTCTAGAATGAGCTAATTAGTTAGGAATGGTTTTTATCCTCACTACCTTTAATAGCCTACCCTTGGAGAAAAGACAGATAATGAACACTTGGAAATCAATAGCGCTGCAACTTGACCTTAATGCCATTTGGGGGAAATAAGAGGGGTGTGACTCATTTATTATTTCAGATCCTTCTTTTAAAAAGCGTTGTGAAGATTTGACAAATAACGATTGCTCCCAGTTAGGAACTCTCATCTAATCAAAGAGGCAGAAAACAGGAAGAATGGAAAACTTGTGTGACTCAGCAGTGTTTCATTTTGTTTGAAACAGGCTCTACCACCCTGGTTGTAGAAAGACCTTCCAGTCTCCACCCTGCAGGAGGGCCTGCTAGCCCCGGGGCATAATGAGTGGCAACCCATACCCATGCCATGCAAATAGAATCTGCAAATGCTTCTCTTGAGGTCCTTTTTCCGAGTCAGCTCTCTCATTGCTTGTACGAAGTTGCCCAAGAACCCTGTGGGAAAGCACTGGCTGAGCACGTAAAGGACATGGGTTTCCCAGGGGGCTGGTCGGTTCCTGTCTGGACCCCGAGCTTCCTGTGTTCATTAGGTCCACACACCTGACTGCCCCTTCCAGCCCTTCCTTGGCTGGAGGTGTGAGTGCTTGTTTGTTTAAACCTTCGTCACTACACCTTGGAAAAACAAAACAACACACTTACTTGTCTGGGCATTGAGTGTTCTTCCTGAATTTTTGTCCTGCCCATTGGCCTGGAGGCATAATGGGTGGGGCGGGTTTCGGCGTTGGTTTGGGAAGTTTCGAGAACGAGGCTGTGGGTTGGGTTGTTAGGTTGGGGTTGCTCTTGGTTTTAATCATTTTGGAACGTCTGAGGGTCAGAGAGCATTGCCATAGATGGCTCTGGGAGTTATGTTCTGGCTGTGCCTCTTTCTCACAGCAGGGCAGATTCACCTGGGGCGGCACTTCGCACAGTCCTGACAGATGCTGTGTCCTTCGTCCACCTTGTGTTCTCACCTGGACACCTGGAAGGTGTGCCGTGTAAAAACATCACTAGTTCGATGACACCTGCTTCATGTCGACTCCCTCCACATGAGTGACTGCCGGTCTTCATTCCCTTTACCTCCCCGGCCCTTCTTTCTGCTGCCCACCAGCGGGCAGAGGTGGTATGCCCCCAGGACTGGGTCAGAGCTGCCCTTTGGAAGCCCAGGATTTGTCACTGATGGTAGCTTGGCCCTGGGTCCCTTACCTAGCTTGTTTCCCATCTCTGATATAGTGATGCTATGTAGCATGTAGGTTGTTAGAAGAGACGATATCAACAAAATAAGATGAAGCTCTTGTATGTTTCTTTCCTTTTATTCACAGCAATGTGTGGTAGGAACGCTTTGTTCTTTAAAGAGCTGGACATCAAATGGCCAGAGAATCAGCAATCCGGCTGCCTGGCCGCCTTCCTTAGCACCTTAGTATTTTGTTCAGGGCTGCTCAGTGTACCCAAGCCTAGTCTTGCTCACCATCCTATAATCTACTGCAGTCCCCCTCTTTCCTGGAGGCTGTGTGTGAAGTGGTTTCAAACTTAAGCACGTGTCAGAGCCCCTTGGGGTCCTGCTAAAGTGGATGGCTGGTCCCACCCCCCGCAGCTCTAATTTGGTAGGTCTGTGTTCAGATGAGAGAATTTGCCTTTCGAATAAGCTCTCAGGTGCTGCTTTTGCTGGCTCAGGGACTATACACAGAGAACCACTTCTCTAGGGTATGGGAAGGAGCAAAAGCCTATAGTTAAGCAGAGCTGGATTTAAATCTAACTATGCCACTTACTTTTTGTGAAAAGTTTTTTCTTTTTTCATTTCCCCAAGTCTCAGTCAATTTATCTCTACAATGGGAATAACAATTACTTCAAGAAGTTTTAGAGAATCAGATGATTCTCTAAATCTGGAATCAAATGATTCCAGACTTACCAGCTCTTTCTGCTGTCCGGAAATAATGCACGCCATTTTCCCTATGGAAGCAGAAGAGTACTTTGGCTTCTGGAGCCAAATTCTGAATGTCAGGGATCCTCTTGTTAACATACACAAGCTACTGGGAGTAAAGGAAATGGGAACAGAAGTAGAAACTATGCTTACCTGTGGGTGAGTGCCCTAGGGGAAGCCTGGAAATGCTGATGGTTAGATGAGGTTAGAAATTATTTAACACTTCCTGACTTGCCCGATGGAGGAACCATGCCTTACTCATTTGTGTCTGTGCCTGACATGGATCCAAAAATCCCCAACCTACAATATGCTGATACACGTGGGTCCTCAGAAGAAATCTCCCAATCTCGACATCTCTGAAAATTTCAGGATCCTAGACCTCAGTTGTGTTCTTCATGCAGTGCTACAGTCATTGTAGTGTCGTTAGGAAATGGAAATCAAAATGCTTTATTTCAGTTGTTCCAGGTTTTCATTACTGTCCCCAAATCCATTATCCTCCTCCTCGTCATCTCAAGGATGATCCTCAAAATAGGTAACCAGTATGGAAACATGCAGTAATATACAAATCAATGCCTCAATTTTATATGACATCGATTTTCATTGACTAATGCAAAATTATCTATACCAGAAAATTATTTTCCTAAAGAACTGGGTGGTAGTGCCAATCATTAGCACATAATTTCCAAATAAGTTGTGTATTTTTTAAGTCTTGTTTAATGTATGATCGCTATCTAAATGATAACCTTATCTGAGCCATGATTTCATTTGGGAACAATATCAGGCTGTTTTGATAATATTCCTATTAAAATATTCAAGTGCAGAGGTCCTTAAGCCATGGCTCACTGCCTGTTTTTGTAAACACAATTTTGTTGGCACACAACCATGCTCATTTCTTTATGTTCAATGATCAAATGGCCCTCAAAACCGAAAATACTAAGTATTTGGCCCGTGTACAAAAAAATGTTACAGGAGTTTCTGGTTCTAGTCGATGGGAACCACGTGGTACCGTTTGCCACTAGGGAGCGCTAGATGCACCACTAGTTTATCATACCCAGGCACCTGCCTGGACCCCCTGGCTTCCCACCTGAGCTGAACTCAGAGAGTCTGTACCTTGGTCCCTGCTGCCAACAGCATAAGCTGTCCCATCTCTTGCTCTGCCAACATTGAGATGTTGTGCAACACATGCCTAGGCACACCTCTTCTCAGTTGCTCAGGGGCTGGAGCCCATCCTCAGCACCCATCCTGGGCCCCTTACCGTCCTAGGCTTAGCTGGGCAACATCATTATGTGACTGGTAGCTTCCATAGTTGAAATTCCTTAGTATCTTGTAGGTAGAGCTACAATATTATAAAAATTGTTAAGATAGTGCATTTATTTATTTATTTTAAGATTATTTATGAGAGAGAGAGAGTGGTGGGAGGTGGGCTGGAGGGTAGGGGTAGAGGGAGAGGGAGAATCCCAAGCAGGCTTCACACCCAGCATGGAGCCTGATGCAAGGCTTGGTCTCATGACCCTGAGATCATGACCTGAGCTGAAATCGAGAGTCAGACACTCAATTGACTGAGTCACTGGCTGCCCCATGAAATAGCACATTGAGCTACTGTCTGAATGTCAGCTTTATTTTATGGAGGAAATTCAGGCTTTCACATGTGAATGGCCACAGTTTCCACTCCCCAGTAATGTGCACCCACATGTCATCCACGCTAGACTGTCTGCTTCCCCCTGACCACAACTAGCTCTTGCAGCCATTCTCCTGGCACTTTCTCTCCAAGAGCTCACTTCATCAATGATCCACTTGGCCCCATGTCTTCAGGCACTTCTATAGATTTGTTTAAGTTCTGTACTTAGTAAGCAATACACCTTGATCTTCACCCCCACCCCCCATAGATGCCCGATTCTTCCTTTCTCTGCCAAGAAATTTGACAAGGAGACCTATTCTTGTTCTCACCCCATCTAAGTTCCCACACACATCTCCACCCAGTGCTGTGGGCACTCCTTCTCTAGTGCACCATGGAAACTACTATGACCCGGTCACCTGGCCTCCAGGTTACTATATCTGATGGACATGTTCCCCCCAGCTTTATTGAGCTTTATTGAGATATAATTGACATAGCATAAGTTTAAGGTGTACAAAGTGTTGATTTGATACTTTATATATCATGAAATCATTACCACTGTAGCATGAGCTCACACCCCGTGGATATTTTGATTCAGCTCTTGCCTTTCTAGACCTGTCTACTGCATTTGGGTCTGTGGACAGCTCTTCCCCCTTGGAACTCCTACCTTTGGTTTTCTTTGACTGCAACTCATTTTGAGAAAGAACTTTTTACATAGCAACCCAGTAAACACATACAGATACACAGGTGAACTAAAGTTTCCCAACCGAGCGCTCAAGAAACTCTGATATTTCCAGTTCCATTCTTTTTCTGTGCTAGTTACAACTAAGTACATTGATTTCATGACTCACAAATGGCTTGAAAACTTATGTTTTTGGTTTCCCTGACACTCTACTCTGCTTCTCCTTATACATCTCTTACCACCCTCCTTGGTCCCTAGAAATTTTTATATTCCCCGGTGTTCTGCCTCCAGCCTCTAGCTTTCTGTTCCTAATTATGTTTTCCCTAGGGGATCCCATCCTTCCACTTCATGGTGCAGATTCCATAATCTGTCTCCATTCTGGAACCTCAACACTGTGCTCCTACAGCAAAAGATCTTTGGTCCCAAGTTCAATTCCTAGGTACCTGTGCTGGGTTAAAATCAGGGGAGATGGGGCATCAGGTTGAAACTCACGTACCTGCAGTGGATTTAGGACAAACCTAAGAGCAAAACCAAAGTTAAAAGCCAGGTGAGTTTTCTGCAAGGATCTAAGACAGAACCAGTCTTTTGCACTGTAAAGTTGCGATGTGCTTTTTCCAATGTTCTCTTTCTGTACTCTATTGTTAGAAATGAGTCACTAGACTCAACCCACACTCAAGGGAAATCATCCGGCTTTATCATCCGTGTGAGAGGAAGAGATACTAGCTCTCCTTTGCCAGGTGACTGCTGGTATGGGTCAGGCACTGTCCAGGCTGCAGAACATACACAAGTCCCATTCAGTTTGAATTCTCACAACACTATGAGCTTTGTGGCATTATCCATATATGAACGATGAGGAAACTGAGGCAAAAGTCAGATAATTTACTTGCTCACAGTGGTAGGTCTTGTTAGTCTCTCTGGGCCCAGTTAGCTGTGGCAGGGACTACAGAGGGTTCTCCCTCTGTAGGGAGATCAAATCAAATGAAAATGGGGGAGGGGAAATGAAACCTCTGGGAAGCCTCTTACAGGTTGATTAGCAACTAGAATATCTCAACTGGTAGGAAGTTGTGTTTTGGGGGAGAGGGAGGAAGGGAGGGCAAAGTGAGATGTAGGGAGTGTTTGTGAGTGTTGACTGGGTGACAAAGGCATGGTGACCAGAGGAGACTGGGTTTGGAAGTAGGACATGTAGGGAGGTAAAGAGGATGATTACAAAAGAGGAAGGAAATCTGCATAACTGACAGGACTTTTATGAACTTTTGGAGTGGATACAGGGTTTCGTAGTACCTAGTGTACTTTCAGAGGAAAGATAATCTACCATCATGGAATAAGAAACACATGTGGGTTTTCTCTTCCCTATTAAAGAGTCAGGGGAAAGCCTCACCCAAACCCAGCCATTCTCAGTGGCCATTCTCAGTGGAGAGCTCTATTTTTCTTGCCATGTGACAATCTGTTGGACCAAGTTTCTCTTATATTTACATGTTGTGTCAAGTTAATCGCTGGAGACTTCTGCCTGCTTCTCAGGTTGACAGCACGTCAGGCAGAACAGAGTTGGTCTGGGGCCCCTGGGTGGCTCAGTTGTTAAGCGTGTGTGCCTTCGGCTCAGGTCATGATCCCAGGGTCCTGTGATGGAGCCCAGCATTGGGCTCCCTGCTCAGCAGGAAGCCTGCTTCTCCCTCTCCTTCTCCCTCTGCCCCTGCTTGTGTACATCTCTCTCTGACAAATAAATAAATAAAATCTTTAAAAAAAAAAAAGAAAAGAAAAAGACAGAGTTGGTCTAAGAAAGTGAGGATTTTCCAGAACTATGGCTGAGATCAACTCACCTGTTAACATTCTAGAGTCTCAGCTCAGCCCCTCTTCGGAAGACTGGAGGTTAGAGGTACTGTTTCTATTCTTGTGGCTGCTTGTTGCTCTGCCTTCTGCTATCTGAAATCTTGTCTCTACAATCTTTGACTGGGAAATAGGAAAATAATAGTTCCTGATTTCTATATGAAGGCGTACTAAAAAAATCACTTTTCTTCTCGTGTTTACTTTACTATTACGAGTCCTCTGGAAATTGACCCTGAGCTGGAGATGAGCTTTTAGGGGGTTTGCTGGGGAGTGCTCTCAGAAGCAACAGTGCTAAGGGAGTGAAGCAGGCAGGACAGAGCCTTGGGAGGAGATGAGCAGCAATGCAGTTGCAACAGAGGCTTCAGCAACCCCCCCCCCAACAACTGAATATTTGGGAGCCTAGATGAAGCACGAGGTAGGCTTCTGTAGGATGCATAAGCTTGAGCAAGGCAGTTCCCTTCAGTGAAAATCAGCTCAGGGTAAGGAGAGGGGTGGCAGCATGGGATTCTAGGGTGAGCATTCAGCAGACACTCACTTGCTTCAATGGTCTGGGTGGGTATTTTCTGAGAATTTGTACAATATTAAATAATTTCTCTTCTGGGACTCAATTTTTTAAGTCACTTTTTTTTTTTAAGTATTTATTGTATCTCATGAGGAGAGATTTGAATCATTGACTTATTAAGTACCATCCTGATTCCAGAAGACAACTTAAGGCAAACCTCTATTTAAATATATATATATATATTCCCCCCTTCCCTCTTTCTGGTTGTGATATAGTCTAATTTCTAATCCAGTGAAAACCTTCCCCGTCTTCCACCTCTTAAATCGGGACTCAATCACTGGTGATACATTTTGTTATTAATGGTTTAGTCAATCAAAAGGCTGGTGAGGTTGGGTTCTTTTACTTTTTCTTTGAGAATATTTAAAAAGTAAATTTACAAAATGGCAAATTGTTGCACCATCTCATATTTCCTTGATTTCCTGCCGTCTCTGTTTCTCCATCAACTTAAAAAATACCAAATCAGTGTATAGGTTCAGCATGCAGCTAGAGAAACACCAGGAGAAATAAAGGAGTGATTGTTTTTTCCTTGGCTAAAAGGTTTTAAAAGGCACGGCCCCTGTTATTTTCATCAAATATATATGGTTACATTTTGTGTGCATTTCAAACAATACCATATGAAATTAAGTCTCATTTTCTGCACACAAAAAAGGGAACAATTCTAATCACCCCCTAGCCCCATCCAAAAAAGCTTGCTAGCAGAGTAAATTGTAGACTAAATTTGTGCTATTTTCATTTCATGGCAAAAGTTATCTTGTAAACAGAAATAGCTACTCTCCTCATTGCAATCATGTGAACCACACTGCTGTTTATGAGCATCAGTACTTCTCCAAGGACTTTCCCTGTAAGGAAAGTCCGCATGTTTTTTAAACATCCTAGAACAACGTTATGCAAGCATTTATTACATACTGCTGCTGGTGCTGGAGGATAGACCTCTGAATCAAAATTCAGAACAAAAGATATAATAAGACATTGTGAAGCAGTAACTGAGGAGGAAATTCTCCTCAGTGAATTTATTAGCACAAAATATTAGCACTGATGCTTAGAAAATAGGAGGCAATAGTAAAATAGGTCCACTTTTAACGCATCAAAAAAATCTTAATAACTAGAAAGGATAATGGAAAAATGTTGGAGACATGGCTGAAATATGAATCCCATCATAATGAGACCCTGAGTTTACAGTGCTTGTGTGTGTACACTCTCTGGGAACACGTCTCCTTAATTTAAATTTATGTCTATGGAAAAACGAAAGTGGAATTATGTGAGTTTTGAAGTATATGAATCTTTGGGAATACATCTCTCAAAATTAAGCAATAGTCTATTTTAAACAGTTTAGTTTTTTTGTTTTATTCTATTTTGATGGTCCTCCCTCCCTCCCCCCTCCCTCTCTCTCTCTCTCTCTTCCTTCTTTTCTTTCTTTCCCTCCCTTCCCCTTCCTTCCTTCCTCTCTCCTTTCCTCCTTCCTTCCTTCCTCTTTTTCTCTCTCCCTTCCTTCCTTCCTCCCTCCTTCTCTCCCTCTCTCTCTCTTCCTTCCTTCCTCCCTCTCTCCTTCTCTCCCCGCTTTCTCCTTCCTTCCTTCCTTCCTTCCTTCTTTCCTTCCTTCCTTCTTGCTTTCTTGCTTTCTTCCTTTCTTGCTTCCTTTCTCTCCCCATGACCTATACCTGACTTTGGGCTATTCGTAAGGGGAGATGAAGCAGTATATGAAGAAAAGGCTACAGAAACAAGGAAGAATGATGGCGGGTGGAGGAAGAAGTGTGAAGGAAAGGACAGAACTTGAGAGGGTCTCAGTAATGAGGGGATGTACTGGCTGCAAGAGGGAGAGAAATAGTGGTAACGAAGCAACAGCCATCTGCCAGGTGAGCTAGTCTGGCCAGTTGCAGTCTGACCAGTCTGCCTGGTTTCAAACTGGGACTTAGCTCCTCATGACACTGCTGGAGTTTGCCAGTCACTCAGCTGCTGTTTCCTGGGTTCCTGTCACATGTTGGGCATTGCCGCACACTGTAGCTGATGGCGACCATGCAGGAGCCCTGCCATCATGGAACCTAGGCATCACATTGTTAGAATGTAACTGCAGAAGAGCTGCAAGGGAGATATAGAGGGTGTTATGGGAGGATCTAGGAAAGGTTTTATTGGCTAGGGTGACAATTAACATGAGACCTGAAGAATTTCCTTGACTACCTCAAGACTGTGAGTCTGGATTCTGCAACTGCATCGTGAACGTCACAGCGTTCTTGTAAGGGTTGGGAATGAGGTTGGTAATGATTTGGTATAATTTTGCTTGGGCCCCCAGACAGTAGTCTGCTGATGCTTGCCTTAGATCATCCTTACTTGTTCCTTGTGCTATGGGAGAGACAGGAGCACCTGTAGGATTGAAGCCACCATATCAGAGGACGAGGCAGCTGTGCCCTGCCCACCTCTCAGCTTCTGCTATGGGCACTGTTGACCTTCTGAGAAGTCTCTGTTGGTGCAGCTCCTCTGGCTGAGTGACCTTTCTGTCACAGTCCCCTGATGTGGTGCAATCACCCATCACAGCTTAGGCCCAGGAGCTCCTGTCTAGCCCTCCCTGCTAGGGTCCCCCAACTAAGAAATGATCTGCCTGTGAGCAGAGACCATATGTCATAGTTTCCTTTCCTCAGAATCTAGCACAGCAGAGCCTCTGTGCCTGCTTGACTGAGTGAGTAACTCTCCTCTTTGGTCACTGCTCACAACTAAGCTGATCACTTTACCTGTGAAACAGATAACACTTATAAAACCGGAAACCAGAGCAGACCCCTTCATTGAGAAATAATAGAGGGATGGTCACAAACTAAGTATTCTGCTCCAGGTTTATTTATATTTTATTTATTCATTTTCTTGTTCTGCCAGTTGTGAAATCCTAGTCCTTTGAATCAACCTACTCCTCCCACCTGTGTCTACAGTTAAAATTTCCTAGGTATTGACTCAGTTTTGCACTGACACCTGCAATGCTCTTCCTTGAAACACCACTGCCCAGACCACATCCTGCTTGGATTCTCTTATTCTGTCATTTCTGTTCTTGTATTTTCCCAATTACTCCTAACACCTGTCTAGTTTCCTTGCTCTTCACCTGGTGACACGGGACAGTAAGTGAAATCTTTGCCTTAGAGCATAAGATTAACATGGAAGGGAGTTGGGAGAGAGAGTATCCTCCTTTGGAGAACCTGTGAAGAGGTCGTGCTTGGAGCTGGATGATGAATTCCAAACCTTGTTCCCACACCAAGGGTGGAAAGTGCTGGAAGAGCAAAGGATGGGGACTTGCTACCAGCACCTGCCAAGGAGGAGGGTTGAGGGTGCTTGCCCTCTCTTCAAGGCCTGCAGGAGGGGCTTTAACAATACCATTCCAAGAGCTAGATACGTGATTCCTAGAATCACAGCGTCAGAGCCAACGGAAGAGGAACACTCTCCTGAGAAATCCAATGGCCCAGAGACCAGCTGGGTGGCTGTTGAATGAGATACTCTGGGCTCCAGATGAACCCAACCTTCTAGAGTTTGTCCTGACTTTCCTCCTGGATGAGATCCAGGTGCAAGCAAGAGGCAGATGCAGCATGGGCTCGCCTCAGGTCTTGTCTCAGACCACCTGGAAGAGCCATTTCAGCTCAGCACAGAGAAACTGAAGATGGCCCTCGAGTCCTAGGAGCTTCAAGCAGCCAGCAGATAGAGATGCATATGCCCAGACCCAGAGAATTTCAGGGAAGGTCCACAGTGATGGGGCACACTGCCAAAACACCTACAAAAGCACCAGTGACAAAAACTGTCACCTAGTCATCAGGACAAAATGCATGAAGCCAGCATGGCTGAACAGGCTGGCAAAGGAGGAGGAGATGGGTTGGTGGGGAGCAGGGGAAGAGGAGGGCCACTGACCTGCCCTTTCTTCTGTAGGATGGCCTCACGGGTGAAAGGTCGGGAGCCACAACTTCATATCTAGTGCTCATTTGGACTCTAAAAGGGGCCTGATGTTTCCTATTTCTGGATTGAGGATATTTGCATTAGCTGTGAGTGACCAGAAGGATCACAGGGAGAAACGGGGAAAAAACTGTTGGATGCCTATGTTTTTCCCAAATCAGGCTTGTTTAATAGATCAATTAATTTTCCCACCTGCATTTTTATCTTGTAAAGATGGTACAATATTTATCATTTCTAGTGACTTTTTTTTGCCAAAATTAAAGAAAAGCAACTTGAGAGCGAAATGATATGCTTTTGAAACTGGGGAATGAGGATATATTTGCTAAATGTGAAGAAACTTCACACAAGGACATTAAAGATTGAGCTTATTCTGTCTTTAACTACATTACCACACATTGAAATAATATTCCATAAAAGTACCTTTCACAGTTGAGCTATCTCTGGGATTCAAAATCTGTGTTATTTTCCACTTTTGCTCTGTAGCCTTTTGGAGAGGAAAGCAAACAAAATCACTGGAGTCTATTCAGTTGGGGGAATCCTGTGGAAATACCAAAGACATTCTACTTCAGATTGAAACCTCCTGTAAAAGTTGGTTTTAAATTTCAGGTTCTCCTTAGGGAAGAATCTTAATTTAAAATTCTTGCTAAGTCAAAATGCCACAGAGGATAAAAGATCTTCAGAGTTTCCCTTAGCTGGGCTGCTAACAGGAGCCAAGTGGGAGAAAACCAGCATCTGGAATAGTATAGCTGAGGTCTACAGGCTCCACAGGTGTGGGAGGGAAAGGGACAGTGGTGTCTGTGACATCACCTTCCTTTTGCCACAAGTCATTTGCAGAATGGCTTTCTTTCACAACCAGGTATGTGTGGCATAAATACTTCTGTTGCTGTAGAATTTGAAACAGAGAATTTGAAGCTTTGGTTTCAAGGACTGAGGTCTTGATTTTAAAGGAGAGGCTCCATTGGCAAGGCCTACTCACTTGTGCCATGAGTGTGGCCATTCCCACCCACTGGCCTCTGAGAATGCAATGAGAGGACTCTCCTCTCTCCAGGATGTTGCTCCTGGCACTGGCCAATATCCACCCTTTATAAGGCAAACTCTTTACATCGAAAATTATTTTTTATGTTAATGTATAATATACAAAAAGTTTATATGTATATATATTCAAAACAATTATAATAGAAATTAAACAAGAACTCCCCCTCCCAAACAAATATACAAGTAGCTCAATGGAACTAACAGAGAGCTCAGAAATAAACCTGCACTTAGATGGTCTGTTAATCCATGACAAAGGAGAAAAGAATATACAATAAGGAAAAGACAGTTTCTTTAATAAACGGTGTTGGGAAAACTGGACAGCAACATGCAAAAGAATGAAATGAGACCACTTTCTCATGTCATACACAAAAATAAACTAAAAAACGAGGGAACTTGGTGGCTCATTTGATTAAAAATCTGACTCTAGATTTCAGCTCAGTTCATGATCTCAGGGTCATGAGATTGAGCCCCAGGTTGGGCTCTGCGCTCAGCAGGGAGTCTCCTTGAGATTCCCTCCCTCTCCCTCTGCCGTACCCCCTTTCTCTGTCACTCAAAAATAAATTCAAAATGGATTAAAGACCTACATGTGAGACCTGAAATCATAAACCTCCTATAAGAGAACACAGGCAGTAGTCTCTTTGACATCGGCCATAGCAATATTTTTTTAGATATGTCTCCTGAGGCAAGGGAAACAAAAGCAGAAATAAACTATTGGAGCTACATCAAAATAAAAAGCTGTTGTGCAATGCAGGAAACCATCAACAAAACAAAAAGGCAATCTATTGAATGGGAGAAGATATTTGAAAGTGATATATCCTATGAGGGGTTAATATCCAAAATTTAAGACTTGCACAACTAAACACCAAAACCCCACAAATAATACAATTAAAAAATGGGCAGAGGATCTGAATAGACATTTTTCCAAAGAAGACATACAGATGACCAACAGACACATGAAAAGATCCTCATCAGTCATCATCAGGAAAATGCAAATCAAAACCACAAAATGAGCTATCATCTCACACCTGTCAGAATGACTAAAATAAAAAACACAATAAACAAGTGTTGGTGAGGATGTGGAAAAAAAGCAACTGCCATGTACTGTTGATGGGAATGTAAATTGGTGCAGCCACTGTGGAAAACAGTGTGCGGATTCCTCAAAAAATTAAAAATATAATTACCATATGATCCAATAGTTCCACTACTGCATATTTACTTATAAAAAATGAAAACACTAATTAAAAAAGATATAATGCACCCCTTTGTTTATTAGAGCATTATTTACAATAGCCAAGATATGGAAGCAACCCAGGTGTCCTTTAATGATGAATGGATAGAAAAGTGCTATGCACACACACACACACACACACACACACACACACACACACAGGAATATTATTCAGCCACGAAAAATAATGAGATTTTGCCATTTGCCAAAACATGGATGGATCTAGAGGGTAGTATGCTAAATTAATCAGACTGAAAAAGATAAATATATGATTTCATTCATACATGGAATCTAAAAAACAAAACAAATGAATAAACAAGCAAAAAGCAGAATGAGACTATAAATACGGAGAACAAATTGATGGTTGCCAGAGGTCAAGGTGGTGGGGGGATGGGAAGAATGGGTAAAGGAGAGTGGGACATACAGGCATCCGGTTATGGAGTGAATAAATCATGGCATTAAAAGATACAGCATAGGGGATACAGTCAATGGTATGATGACAGTGGTGTCCGGGTACAGAGATGGTATCTATGCTTGTGATGAGCACAGCATGTAGTGCAGAGATGTGTTCAATCACAATGTTGTACACCAGAAACTAATGTAACATTGTGTGTCAACTATACTCAAAAAACATTAATAAAAATGACAACTCTTACATATCAGCCAGCTCATAAACAGAATATTGCCAACATTTTTGAATTCCTCTCTATGCCCTAACTGATGGTGGCTTTCCCTTCCCCACTCTCCAGAAGGAACCTCTCTCCAGAAGTTTTGTTTCTCCATCCCTTGCTTCTTTTTTAAATATTACCACATATGCATATATCACTCATCAATACATTATTTAGCTTTATCTTTTTTTGAGTTTATATAGATATGGAACTATGTATGGTCTATAGTCTTTGTATCTCGTTCTTTCATACAATTATATTTTTTAGATTCATCCATATCAATACACGTAGTTCTTCTTCCTTTTCTTTTTTTCTTTTTTAAAAGTCTCTGAAGTTATTTAACTATTGCAACTATATGATAATTGGTACACATTTTGGTACTGAAGTCATGAACTGTTGAGAACAAGAAGCAGTGTGTAATAGTAACAGGGTTTGTATCTGACAATTACAGCATTGAGCGAATCTCTTCTGTGAACTCTGTGGTTGGTTTTGCAATTGGCCCCTTTGCAGTAGATCCTGGTCTCCATGCTTTCTTCAGCAGCTGTCTCTGACAGTCCTCATCTTCCTCCTCCTCATGTAGTCCTTGGAAATTATTTGTCCAGCGAATTTAATAGTCAGTCCTTCATTGAAGTGACACTTCCTTTTCATTTCAAATTGTCGCTTTTCTCCTTGTTCTTCAGGAGAGAGGTCTCTCTCCTCGTCCACACTGCTTTCTTATTCGTGAACCCCATACTTTGGCTGAGAGTGTTCAGCAGCAGCTGATTTCTTAGGGAAGGAATCTGGAGTCAGGGCAGCAATGGTTTCTGAACCACTGCACCCATCTTCACCGTTACACCGTACTATGGTGAGGAGGGCCCGGTTCTTCTATTCTCATCAAACCATTGTCTTTGTCTGCTGGGTGATAGGTGGCCAGAATGTTCACTTCATCCCACTTCTGGGATTTTTTTCCCCAGCTCTTCGTGGACTCTCTTGCTGGGCTGCTTGGCCAAGGCCTCTAGAGAGGAAGTTGCAGAGCTCATGCTCCTCAGGACCCCCTCGATGGGCTGATGTGAGGCCGACCAGGGCTCTTGAGGTCCAGGGTTGGTGGTCAGCTTAGCCCAGCTGCCTGGCACCGGATCCAGGAAGGAAAGGGCTGGGTGCCAGCATGCACTTACCAGGCTACCTCTGGGGCCAGAGTGGCCGCACCTGCTATGGGGTCGGCTCCCTGAGTCACGACTCGAGGACCCCAATGCCAGGGTGGAGTCAATTGTCACCACACACCCTTCACCACCCGCAATTATCTGCCACTGATGCTCTCCTTCCTTTTCAATGCTGTGTAATGGTCTGTGGTCTGTGACTCCCATCAATTTTATGTTAGCTTTTTTTGGTTGACATCAAGACATTGACTTTTTTTTTTCTCTCTTAGAAATACTGCTACTATGACCACTCTTGAACATGGCTTCTGCAATGCAACTGCAATAATTTCTCTTTGGTTACAATCCTTAGAAAAGGTAACTAAATGGTAAAGTGTAAGCAAATGCAATTTTACTGGGTGACACCAAATTATTTTCCGAAGTAGTTGTTCGGATTTGCAATCACACCGACAGTGTATGAGAGTTCCCACTGTGGCACATCCCTGCTTATCATTGGTACCATCAAACTTTACATCTCTCTCCGTTTGGTGCATGTGAAATGATAACTAATGATATTAATTTGCATCTCCCTGGTTAATGCAATGTCTAACTTAATGAGATTGGTCATCTTTTCAGGAATTTTAAGAAGCATTGCTGCTTCTTTCCTCTTTTGTGAAATTCCTTTTCCTTCCTTTTGCCTGCTTTATAGGGTTATTTTTTTTTATTGTGTCATAGATGTTCTTTATTTGCAGTCTTTTAAGTGTCCTGCAAATACTGCTTCCCATTGGTGCCTCATCTCTTCCCTCACTTCATGATGGCTCTGTTGAATAGTACAAATAAAAGTTTTAAAGTTTTGATGTAGTCGAACATAACAATGCTTTCTTCATGATGTGTATTGAGAACTCCTTCCTCTAAGGTCATAAATAGAGTATCTTCTAAGTGTTCAAAAATTTGGTCTTCACATTTCAATCTTAATCAGTGTGGAGTCTGTATGCGTATTTTATGCTTGACCAGTTACATATTTTCATACCTGCCTAGATCTGCTGGCACCAGAATATAGGCTGGAAAACATAGCACAGCCGTGCATGTCTTCAGTGAGGACCCACGGGACACTCCAGTGACCCTCCTTTAGCCCCACAGCAATGGTGCAGATACGGGGAAGGACGTGACGCTGGCTTAGAACCTCCAGGCTCTGTACGAACCAATAACTCTTCTAGCTAGGACAGAGCTTTCAGGGGCTGGCAAGGATGCCTAGTTAGAACTTATATGGAGTCAGGGAAGCTTCCCACAAGATATTTATGGTTCATTTACAGTCATCCAGAACAAATATATTCAATCAGGGGTAATTTGTTATCATAAGCATTGCTGCTTCGACACATAGCTGAAATTCTACCTTTATCAGGTTTCAAGGGAAACAGGAGAAAAGGTAACACAAGGTCAATTTCCCATGTATTGTGTATGTGTGTGTATGCATGCTTGTGTGTCACTTTGTGATGGCATTTTTGACCTGACAATTTTGTGTTGGCATTTGTGACCTGTCCCCTTAGCTAGGCTCTTGTCCCTGTGAGGCGGTCTAGCTGTTGTTGTGAAGTAGTGTTGCACATGTAATTAAAGCCCTTAAATAGTCGACTCTAAGAAGATTATTCTGGATTATCTGGGTGGGCCTCATTGAATCTGTTTGAAGGTCTTAAACATTGGATAAGGATTTCCCCAGGAGAGAGAGGTAATTCCACCTGGGGTTGATGGGCTTTGGCCAGTTCCAGTCGAGTTCCATCGTGCTTATGATAGCCTCCTCTATGGATTCTGAATTTGCTCTCCCAGTCCCAACAATCACATAAGCCAATTCCTTATAATAAATCTATCTCTTGTACTCTCTCTGTGTCTCTGTCTCTCTTGCTCTTTATAATATATATATATATATATATATATATATATATATATACTATTTATTTATTTATTCATTCATTTATTTATTCTGGTTCTGCTTCTCTAAACCTTAACTTATATACTATTCTTCTCTTCTTTATTTTATACAAATTTGGATGTCTTTTGTTGTTGTTGTTGTTGTTGTTGTCTGATTCCTGAGGCTAGGACTTCTAGTACTGTGTTGAATAGCAGTGGTGATACTGGACAGCCCTGTTGTGTTCCTAACCTTAGGGGAAAGGCTCTCAGTTTTTCCTCATTGAGAATGATATTCAGTGTGGGTTGTTCATAGAGGGCTTTTATGATATTGAAGTATGTACCCTCAGTCCCTACACTGTGAAGAGTTTTGATCAAGAAAGGTTGCTTGCTGTACTTTGTCAAATGCTTTTTCAGCATCTATTGAGAGTATCATACGGTTCTTGCTTTCTTTTATTAATGTATTGATTGATTTGCAGATATTGAACCAAACTTGCAGTCCAGGATTAAATCCCACTTGATCATGGTGAATAATCCTCTTTTTTTTTTTTTTAAGATTTTATTTATTTATTTGACAGACAGAGATCACAAGAAAGCAGAGAGGCAGGCGGGGGGCGGGGAGGGGAGCAGGCTCCCTGCTGAACAGAGGGCCTGATGCAGGGCTTGATTCCAGGACCCTGGGATCATGACCTGAGTTGAAGGCAGAGGCTTTAACCCACTGAGCCACCCAGGTGCCTTGTGAATAATCCTCTTAATGTACTGTTGGATCCTACTGACTAGTATTTTGGTTAGAATTTTTGCCTCAGTGTTCCTCAGGGATACTGGTCTCTAATTCTCCTTTTTGATGGGGTCTTTGTCTGGTTTTGGGATCAAGGTAATGTTGGCCTCATAAAATGAGTTTGGAAGTTTTCCTCCCATTTGTATTTTTTGGAACAGTTTCAGGGGAATAGGTATATTAATTCTTCTTTAAATGTTTGCTAGAATTCCCCTGGGAAGCTCTCTGGCCTTGGGCTCTTGTTTTTTGTGAGATTTTTTATGACTGCTTCAATCTCCTTACTCGTTATGGGTCTGCTCAGGTTTTCTACTTCTTCCTGGTTTAGTTTTGGTAGTTTATATGTCTCTAGGAATGCATCCATTTCTTCCAGATAATCAAATTTGCTGGTGTATAGTTGCTCATAATATATTCTTATAATTGTTTATATTTCCTTGGTATTGGTTTTGATCTTTCCTCTTTCATTCACGATTTTATTAATTTGGGTCTTTTCTCTTTTCTTTTTGGTAAGTCTGGCCAGGGGTTTATTAATTTTATTAATTCTTTTAAAGAATTCTGGTTTAGGCTTTATTTGCTGTTCTTTCTCTAGCTCCTTTAGGTGTAGGGTTAGGTTGTGTATTTGAGACCTTTCTTGTTTCTTGAGAAAGGCTTGTATTGCTATTTACTTTCCTCTCAGGACCACCTTTGCTATATCCCAAAGATTTTGAAAAGTTGTGTTTTCATTTTCACTTGTTTCCATGAATTTTTTTCCAATTCTTCTTTAATTTCCTGGTTGACCCATTCATTCTTTTGTAGGATGCTCTTTAGCCTCCATGTATTTGAGTTCTTTCCAACTTTCCTCTGGTGGTTGAGTTCTAGTTTTAAAGCATTGTCCCTGATAATATGCAGGGAGTGATCTCAGTCTTTTGTTACCTGTTGAGACCTTATTTGTGATCCAGGATGTGATCTATTTTGGAGAATGTTCCATGTGCACTAGAGAAGAATGTGTAATCTGTTGCTTTGGGATAGAATGTTCTGAATATATCTGTGATGTCCATCTGGTCCCGTGTGTCATTTAAAGCCTTTATTTCCTTGCTGATCTTTTGCTTAGATGATCTCTCCATTTCAGAGAGGGGGCGGTGTTAATGTCTCCTACTATTATTGTATTATTGTCAATATGTTTCTTTGATTTTATCATTAATTGGTTTATATAATTGGCTGCTCCCATGTTAGGGGAATAGATATTTAAAACTGTTAGATCTTCTTGTTGGACAGACCCTTTAAGTATGATATAGTGTACTTCCTCATCTCTTATTATGGTCTTTGGCTTAAAATCTAATTTATCTGATATAAGGATTGCCAGCCCAGCTTTCTTTTGGTGTCCATTAGCATGGTAAATTGTTTTCCACCCCCTCACTTTAAATCTGGAGGTGTCTTTGGGTCTAAAATGATTTTTTGCAGATAGCATATTTATGGTTTTTTTTTAATTCATTCTGATACCCTGTGTCTTTTGATTAAGGCATTTAGCCCATTTACATTCAGGGTAACTATTGAATGATATGAATTTAGTGACATTGTATTGCCTGGAAGGTGACTGTTACTGTGTATTGTCTCTGTTCCTTTCTGGTCTGTTACTTTTAGGGTCTCTCTTTGCTTAGAGGATCCTTTCAATATTTCTTGTAGGGCTGGTTGAGTGTTTGCAAATTCTTTTAGTTTTTGTTTGTCCTGGAAGCTTTTTATCTCTCCTTATATTTTCCATGACAGCCTAGCTCAATATAGTATTCTTGGCTGCATATTTTTCTCATTTAGTGTTCTGAATATATCATGTCAGTCCTTTTGGCCTGCCAGGTCTCTGTGGATAGGTTTGCTGCAATCTAATATTTCTACCAATGTATGTTACAGACCTCTTGTCCTGAGCTGCTTTCAGGATTTTCTCTTTGTCACTGAGACTTTTAAGTTTTAGTATTAGATGTTGTATTAGATAAAAATAGGCGTTGACCTATTTTTATTGATTTTAAGGGGGGGGGTTCTCTGTGCCTCCTGAATTTTGATGCTTGTTCCCTTCCCCAAATTAGGGAAATTCTTTGCTATAATTTGTTCCAATATACCTTCTGACTCTCTCTCTCTCTCTCTCTCTCTCTCTCTCTCTTCTTCTTCTGGGATCCCAATTATTCTAATATTGTTTCATCTTATCATATCACTTATTTCTTGAATTCTCCCCTCGTGGTCCAGTAGTTGTTTGTCTCTATTTTGCTCAGCTTCTTTATTCTCCATTATTTGGTCTTCTATATCACTAATTCTCTCTTCTGCCTCATTTATCCTAGCAGTATGAGCATCCATTTTTTATGGCACCTCATTAATAGCTTTTTTGATTTCATCTTTGTTAGATTTTAGTTCTTTTATTTTTCCATAAAGGGGTATTATTTCTCCAGGAAGGGATTCTCTAGTATTTTCTATGCTTTTTTTTAAAGGCCAGGTTGCATCTTGATAATCGTCCTTCTAAACTCGAGATCTGACATCTTACTAATGTCCATATTGATTGGTCCCTACCTGTTGGTACTGCTTCTTAATTTTCTTTTTTTGAGGTGAGTTTTTTGTCCTTGTCATTTTATCTAGATAAGAATAAATAAATGGGAGAACAAAATACAAAAAGTGTAGCAATGACCCCAGAAAAATATACACTAAACCAATCAGAAGTGACCTGAAATTGGGGCAGAGAAGAAAGGAGAGGGGGGAAAAAAGAAAAAAAAAAAAAGAAAAAAATTATATATATATATATATATATATATATATATATATATATTTATACTAAGGAATAGAACAAAACCGCAGACTTGATTTTGGGTATATTTTGGTCTGTTAGAAGAAACTGCCTCCCCAAATTTTAAAGAAAGAAAAACATATATATATATATATACAAAAATAAGGGTAAACAAGATAAAGGGATGGAATACGACTGTATAGATGAAAATTTAAAAAGAGTCTAAAAAAGGAATTGATAAGAAGTTGGTTAAAAAAATTTAAAAAAGGAGAGAATGTGACTAGGCTGGAGACAAGAACGAAGCCATATGCTAGATTTAGGGTATATTTTCATCTATTAGAAGAAACTGTATCCCAAAATTTTAAAGAAAGAAAAAGTTATATTGTACAAAAAATAAGGTTAAATACAATGAAGGGATAGAATATGACTATAATAATGAAAATTTTAAAAGATTTTTAAAAAGGTATTTATAAGATTGAATAGTCTAAAAAGGTTAAAATATGAAAGAGGAAAAATTAAAAAAGAATAAGAAGTAAAATTTTAAAAATTTAACTTTGAAAGACTAAAGAATCATGAGAAAAAAAGCCATGAATTCTATGAGCTGCATTTCCCTAGCTCTGGCGTTCTGTAGTTCTCAGTAGTTGATGAACTTGGTCTTGGCTGTATGTTCTTGCTGATCTTCTGGGGGAAGGGCTTGTTGCAATGATTCTCAAATGTCTTTGCCTGAGGTGGAATTGCACTGCCTTTGCCAGGGGCCGGGCTAAGTAATCTGTGCGGTTTTTGTCTCAGGAGCTTTTGTCCCCTGAATGCTTTTCCTACAGCTTTGGAGGACGGGAATGAAGATGGTGGCCTCCCAGTCTCTGACCCAGAGGAGCCGAGAGCTCAGGGCCCTCACTCCTTAGTGCACCCTCAGAGAAAAGCAGTCAATCCCTCCCATCTCCCTGGTCTCCGACCACACTCTGTGCTCACCTAGCCTGTGACCGAGCATTTCCATCTCTGGTGCATGCCCCCGTTCGGAGTCTCCAAACCCAGCAGATTCTTGCCATTCGCTCCTGCGCCACTCCTCCTGGAGGAGGAAGGAGGGGGTTTCCCTGGATCTGCCACTTGTGGGGTCCCTGCTCAAAGAGAAGTGGCCTAACTGTGCCTTGGATCACAGTTTAAGGTAAGCTGAGAGCCCGCCCCTCAGCTCCGTCTCTGTGGCTGGCTTCCCCACTCCAGTGCCTGGGAGCCCTGCCACATTCAGACACCCCTGGTCTTTTTGTGAGGGTCATGAGACCACACTGTCCCCGCAAGGGCTCCACCCCCCACTTAGCTTCTGGAGTGACGTCCCTCAGTGGAGCAGACTTCTAAAAGTTCTGATTTTGTGCTCCATTGCTCTACTGCATGCTGGGAGCCGGCCCCTCCCTCCACAATCTATCTTCTCATCGCCTTGGATTCATTTCTCCACACATCCTACCTTCCAGAAAGTGTTTGCTTTCCTGTTCCTGGAATTTCCTGCTCTTCTTCTCTTTGATCTCCTGTTGAGTTTGTAGGTGTTCAGAATGGTTTAATAACTATAGCTGAATTCCTGGGACCCAGTGATATTTAGGTCTCCTTCTTCTCCATCATCTTGCTCCTCCTTCCATTCTAGTCTTCATAACCATTTCTTTCTGTCCTTCCTTCCCTCCCTCCCTGCTGTCCTTTCTTTCTTCCCTAGTAGTTTAGGTGCTCCTATGAGAATTTGTCAATAGTCTGGTTTAGAGCCTTAACTAAGTGGAATCATGCAGCAGGTACACTTTTGTGTAGATACTTGATTTATAATCAGTGTGGGGCCACGTTATTATTGAATCTTCACTCTTCCTGGCGAAATAAACATCACAAAGATTCCCTTTTATCTCTTAAAGACTTTTTTTTTTTTGCCTTAAAGTCTGCTTTGCGTGATCTTCATACACCACCCTAGTTTTTTTTTTTTAAAGATTTTTAAAAATTTATTTAGTTTTGTGTGAGAGAGAGAGAGAGAGAGAGAGAGCATAAGCAGGGGGAGGGGCAGAGGGAGAAGAAAGCTCCTGTGAAGCAAGGAGCCCAATGTAGGACCGGATCCCAGGACTTTAGGATCATGACCTGAGCTGAATGCTTAACTGACTGAGCTACCCAGGCACCCCCACAGTAGCTTTCTCCCATCATTTTATTTTCAACATCTCTGAATTCCTATGGCTGCTGACTTGTTTGGTTTGCCATCTCTTTGTATATGTTTGCCCAGAATCCTTTACTCTTTAATGTCATGCAAGCTACAAAATATATATTTTGTGTCAATTTTCAGTTAGCCTAAGTGGGAGGGTTTAATGCAAGTGAACCTCCATGGCCATTGTCAGAAGTAGTGTCATTTCCTCATGGCTGGCTTGCAAAATTAAATAGTTTTTATGTACTGATCTTCTTACATTCTGCATACTTCCTAAATTCTCCTACTTCGAGCATTTTATGTATACACTCTTTTAGATTTCTGCATAGATAATCATATTATCTGCAAATCCTTTCCAAACTTTACAACATGAACTTCTTTTTCTTCTCTTGCACTGGCAGGTACCTGCAATATATTGAAAAGAAAATAGTTATAGTGGAAATCTTTGCTGTTTTCTGATTTTAGGAATTATTTAATGTTTTACTTGTAAACAAGATATTTGCCACAAGTTCTTTATGGATTGGCTTTTATCAGATTAAGTTGTCTCCATTTTATTTCCAGTTTGGCACAAGTTATTTTTTTGTTTTTAAATCATAAGTGGTTATTGAATTTGGAGATGATTCTGAAGCTATTAAGATGATCATATGGTTTCTGTCTTTGAATCTGTTATTGTAGTGAATTGCATTACCAGATTTTTCTAAGATGGGGCCAATTTTATATTCTTGAATAAATCTAACGTGATTGTGATGCATTATTATTATTTTTTATTTTTTTTTAAAGATTTTATTTACTTATTTATGAGAGACAGAGAGAGAGAAAGAGACAGAAGGAGAAGCAGGCTCCCTGTGGAGCAGGGAGCCCAACACAGGGCTTGATCCTAGGACCCTGGGATCATGACCTGCACTGAAGGAAGATGCTTAACTGACTGAGCCACCCAGGTGCCCCTGATGCATTGTTATTTTTATATATTTCTTGTATTGGTGTGCTAATGTTTTATTTAGGATTTTTGCATTTATGCTCCTAAGAGAACTGGAATTTAACTTTTTTATACTGTTCATGTCTGGTTTGCATATCAAGTTTATGTAAGTCTCATAAAATGAGTTTGGAATGTTCTCGGTTGACCTTTTTTTAAAGGAACTAGGATAAACTGAGAATTATCTGTTCCTTGAACACTCAAGATAGGTTACTTCTCAGGCATCTGGGTTTTGTGTGTTCTTTGTAGGAATACTGTAACTATTGATTTAATTTATAAGCTGGATCTACATTTATTAAAGACTCCTGCCAGGGGAAGTGCTGACTGTGGCATCTGGCTGCTGGCAGGCCCCCATCACCTGGCTGTCCTCTGTGTCTCTCATCAGCATTCTCAGAGGTAAAATCCACATGGGCTGCATCTCCCTCCAGTGGCCACAGATGTGTGACTCTGAAGGAGAGCTGGTTAGTGGGGGATGGACAGTCGTAGCTGGGACAAACCAGCTAGGTGCTGGCCAATTGCTTGTGGGTCAGCATTCTTGCAAGGGAGTGATTGTCCACAAAAGGGTATAGGCCTGGTTTGGTCAGGGGGAAAGAAGAGGACAAGTGGGAGCCATGGAGGGCTGGCTGGTGGGTGAAAGGGCAGACGGGCTCCCTGGGAAGTGTGGGGGCCTGGGGAGAGCTGATGATGCTGTATTGGTCCTAGAAGCTCATGGTACGCCACACTCTGACATTTTATTGCTTGATCAGGACATGTCCCAGGGTCAGTAGTGGCAAGTCCCTGGAGGTGTGCCTGGACAGGGGATGGTGTTCCTTGCAGAAGTTCTTTACCAACAACGGAGGAAGTTTAGACAAATTTTAATGTCTGTTGGGTCACCTGGGTAGCTCAGTTGGTTAAGCATCTGACTCTTGATTTTGGTTCAGGTCATGATCTCAGGGTCTGTGAGATTGAATTCCATGCCCATCTCTGTGCTTGATACTCAGCAGGGAGTCTGCTTGAGATTCTCTCCTTCTGCCTCTCCCTCCATTCATGCTGTCTTTCCCTCTCTCTAAAGTAAATTAATAAATCTTAAAAAATTTTTAAGCATGAGCTCTGATCACAGGATATATGTTTTGGGATTTTTTTCTAGCTCTTTGAGGATTATATATCACATGCTTCTGGTTTTGTTATTCTGTGAGAGATCAACTATTAGCCAAACTGTTGATTTTGTATCAATAATTTGTCTCTGACAGTGTTTAAGATCTTTTTCCTCTTCTTGTGTTTTGCAGTTAATGATGATGTATCTAAGTGTTCTTTCTTTTTTTTTAATTTCTTTTCAGTGTTCCAGAATTCATTCTTTATGCACCATACCCAGTACTCTGTGCAATACATGCCCTCCATAATACCCACCACCAGGCTCACTCAACTGCCACCCCCCTCCCCTCCTAAACCCTCAGTTAGTTCCTCAGAGTCCACATTCTCTCATGGTTCATCGCAGTGTTATTTCTTTTTATTTATTCTGCTTGGGTTTCCTGATGTGAGGATAAGAAACTTTCATCAGTATGAGAAAGTTTTCAGCCATCATCTCTTGAATACTGTCTTCCTCCACTCTCTCAATTACCTCCTTTTGGACTGTATATTGTGCCTTCTCACTTTTTCCCCATTTTTAAAAGATTTTATTTATATATTTTTGCGAGAGAAAGAGAGAGATTGAGAGCACACAAGAGCAAGGGGGATGAGCAGATGAAGAAGCAGACTCCTTGCTGAGTGGGGAGACTGACTCAGGACTCCGTCCCAGGACCCTGGGATCATGACCTGAGCTGAAGGCAGACACTTAGCTGACTGAGCCACCCAGGTGCCTCTCCGCATTTTTTTTTTTAATCATTTCATTTCACTCTGATGGGTAATTTTATCATGTCTAAATTCCACCTCATTGATTCTTTCACCAACCATACGTAATGTCATATTTAAACGTCATATTAAGTGTCTTTTTTTTGTGGTCCTTTTCCAAAATTGTCTGGTCACCTTTGATAGCCTCTTATTTCTTCATTATATTTTAAGAATCCTTTATTTATCTTAATCATGCTTCTCTTAAATGTTATTAGCTAATTTCAGTGGTTGAAGTGTTTGTGGGTCTGCTGTGATTTGTCATTTTGTTGTTTCTCACCCAAGGTGGCTAATTGCCTCTGATTTACTAATTTACTAATTTTTCTCTAATTTATTAATTTACAATTTTTTCCTGTAAAGTCTGATTCCTTACAGCTTTACCTGTGGGAAATCATTGAGATTCTGAGTTTGGAGTGCTTGGATCAAAACCTTCACCCCTTTAAGCAAACTTTTTATATTGGGAGTTTGGAGGTATCACACAAGCACAGTTGACTTTTGAACAACATGGATTTGAACTGTACATGTTCACTTATATGTAGATTTATCCCCCCCCCGAAATATAATGTAGTACTATAATATATTTGTCTCCTTTATGAATTTCTTGATAGCATTTCTTTTCTCTAGCTTACTTTACTATGAGAATATAGTATATAATACATAAACAAAATATGTGTTAATTGACTATTTTCGTTACCTGTAAGGCTTCTGGTCAACAGTAGGCTATTAGTAGTTAAGTTTTGGGAGAGTCAAAAGTCATACACAGACTTTGAACTGCATGGGAGGTCAGCACCCCTAACCCCCATGCTGTTCAAGGGCCAACTGTAGTGTGAATTCCAGATCCAAATCCATTTGACTGTGAACTTGTAGTTACCAACCTTCATAAAAAGATTACAGAGGCTTCGACCCAGAGTCTACCCAGAAGCAAGGCAAGAATAGCTAAGTAGAATACTACTACCTGATTTCTCTGTGGAAAAGCATGCCCAGAGAAGTTGTATTTTACTTACTCTGGCTGTTACCCTTTGAGAATCTCAGCACTGAGAGTCATGGTTCTCCTATCAAACCTCGTAGACTTCCGACCTAACTTGGTGTTGACATTCTCTGGGCACTGGTTCTTGGCCAGATTAACCAGATTTTTCTTCCTCCTCCTCCTCCCTTCCTCTCCCCCTCCTCCTCCTCCCCCTTTTCTTCTTCCTCTGCCTCCTTATTCTTCAAGATTCATTTATTTATTTTTGGGAGACAGAGAGCAAGTGAGAGGGAAAGCATGGGGGGAAGGGCAGAGAGAGAGGGTGAAAGAGAATCTCCAGCAGACTCTTGGTGAGCAAGTTGGCCCAATGAGGGGATTAAACTGAGCCAAAATCAAGAGTTGGTTGCTCAACCGACTGAGCCACCCAGGTGCCCCAACCAGATTTTTCTATGTGCTGTACCAGGTAAGGTTTCACCTCCAGTATGGCTCTCATATTGTTGAAGATTGGTATAGATTTTATTTTTTAAAAAGAACCTTTCTTTATTCTTTCCTCTCTTCATCCTCCTTTGCCCTATCTTTATCTGTTGGTTATAGGGTTTCGGCTGGAGGAATGACTCTTCTTCCATGCTACCAATCCCTCAAAAAGAGTTCAAGTACTGAAAACAAAAGAGCAACTAATCACTTACACAATTATTTAAAATTCTAAAAGAATCCAGAGACCCTGCTCAATGAAATTTACTGCTCAATGAAATTTAAAACACACACACACACACACACACACACACACACACACACACACACACAGCCTCTGCTATATATTAGACATTGTTCTAAGTAATTTATAAATTTTAACTCCTTCGGTGCTTGTTTAAGCCCTATGAGTTAAGTACAATTAACTTTCCCATTTACAATAAGGACAGTTAGGCCGGGAGAGATTAAATAACTTGCCCAGGATCATAGAACCAGTAAGTGGGGAAGCTAGGATTGAAATCCAGGTAGGCTGACTCTAGTGACCTGTTGCTGGAGGAGACCATCAAAAGGACATGCCATCTGTTGGTCCTCAACCTGGATGTTGGCAATCAGAGGCTCCTCAACCTCTCCACTGTCCTTGGAGCATATGTGCTGCCTACCATTCCGACAGTGGGAGGGAGCCATTTTCAAGGATCCAGTCTTGAGAGCACAATTTGTTGAGGTTTGTCTGGAATGAATTCATGACTGAAACCAGTTAAGGCTTCTGTATAAACTTTTGAGATTCTAGTGGACAGATGTGGAGATCTCATCTTATGACCACCTCAGCAAGGCTCATATGTAAATTCCTTTGCTTATTAAACCTGCCCCTTACCAATTTGGTGTGCCCCATCTCTTTCTTTGGTTTCTCCTTGCCTGCTGAGTATGGGGACCAGTTTATGAACCAACACTAACTGCATAAGCCACACACAATGCAGCGCTGTGGTAATTCTTCATTCATTCTTCTTGATCTGTCTCCAGCATTGTTCTGTTAGGTTTCCTAAACATTCTTCCTAGGTATTACACATTTTTGGAGATAATCCCAGAAAACTCGTTATTCTGAAAACACTCCTGATGTATTAGCCAGTTTTAGGTTACCTCATACGAAATGGGAAAAGAGTGAGACTGGGGAGAAGGGAATTGGAGTTCTGGTGCTAATAAGTTGAAAAGGACAACACTTAATGAATGCTAGTTAGTGGGGAATCTCAGAGGAACCAAAGGCTTCAAGTTCTTGATCAACTCTCAAGAGTCTCCTCCCACCCATGTTCCTTAAAATCTTTTCTTAGTTTTTGCAATTGCCTGAGTGTAATGCTGTGATGGTATAGAGAATGTTTTGAATGTGTGTTTAAAAGACCAGCAGTCTTATTTCCACTTTTCACTAGCTATGTAGGTTGGTAATTTTAACTGCTTTGAACCTCAGTATCCTCAGCTATAAAAAGAAAATGCTAATAGCTGTCCTGCTTACCTGCAAGATCTGCGCTTATGCTATATAATTATTGTTGATAATAGTAATAATATTTTATGGCAACACACCTATAGCCAATCATAAGTGAAGTAAAGGAAAGAAGTAAAATTCAACTCTGTATGTTTTACTGTTTATCAAAATATTGGATGAATCTTTTGGATTCAGTGGTTTTCTTTTCTTTTTAATGTTTTCTGCCATTGAGCCCACATCAGCAAAATAACCAAGTTTGCTTTTAGGGTAAAGGCTTTTAATTTTTATAGTAATTTACTCATTAAGAAGTTCTCCAGATAAATGTACATTTGGTCCTGTAGAGATTCTGCATGTAGTTTTCAGAGTATTATAGACCTTTTTAGCATTGTCCATCTCCTAAGGGACATGGACCTTTGGTTATAACCCATTTTTAAAGTTTCCATAGTTGCACCTATAATAGACCACTGGGAATAGGAATCTTCACTGAATTTGTCAGTGAATAAACTAGAGAAATGTGGGTAGCTGTTGGGCATCCAGCAGCCTGGAGCTCCACAAGTTATAGGGGAATGTGTTTTTGATCATTTAGATAAAAATATCTTGAACTGTATGATCTTTTTATTTATTTGCCATGCATACTTTCATTAGCTTTAGAATATTCTCTAAAGAATTTCTCTCTGGACTGGAGAAGCATGTTCATGAGTTGATGATGCCTATGACTTTATACAAGTTTCAGGGTTTGACGTAGACCTTTAAGTATTCCATATTCTTTGAAACTGCAAGAATATAATCAACATTGGCCAACCTCTAGTATGACATAGAGCAACTTAATTCCTTTTTTTTTTTTTTAAAGGAATTCTTGGCCTCCAAAGAAGCTGAGATGCAAGTTATATGAACAGTAACTTGTTCATTTATTGCACAATGTACATGTAGAAACAAGTTTTTTTGGTCAGATTGTCAACTTTTTAACTTTAATTCCAGCTAGTTAGCATACAGTGTTACATTAGTTTCAGGTGTACAATATAGAAGTTCAGCACCTCCATACATCACCTGGTACTCATCATCAGTGCACTCCTTCACCCCCAACTATTTCACGCACCCCCCCACCCACCTTCCCTCTGGTACCCATTGGTTTGTTCTCTATAGTTAAGAGTATGTTTCTTGGTTTGCCTCTCTCTCTCTCTTTTAAACTTTGCTCATCTATTTTGTTTCTTAAATTCTGTATATGAGTGAAATCATATGGTATTTGTCTTCCTCTTCTGGGCTTAATTCACGTAACATTATACCCTATAACTCCATACATGTTGTGGCAATTGGCAAGATTTTATTCTTTTTGATGGCTGAATAATATTTCATTGTATAAATATACCACTTATCCACTCATCAGTTGATGGACACGTGGGCTGCTTCCATAGTTTGGCTATTGTAAATAATGCTGCTATAAACATAGGGGTGCATGTATTCCTTTGAATTAATGTTTTTGTATTCTTTTGATAAATACCCAGTAGTACAATTTCTAGATCATAGAGTAGTTCTACTTTTAACTTTTTGAGGAAACTCCATACTGTTTTCCAAAGTGGCTCTATTAGTTTGCATTCCCACCAACAGTTCATGAATTTTCCTTTTTCTCCACATCTTAGCCAATACCTGTTGTTTTTTGTGTTGCTGATTTTAGCCATTTTGTCAGGTGTGAATGATATCTCATTATAGTTTTGAAATGCATTTTCCTGATGTACGTGATGATGAACATCTTTTCATGTGTATTGGCCATCTGGTTGTTTTCTTCCTTTTTTTTTTTTAAAGAAGATTTTATTTATTTATCTGACAGAGAGAGAGATCACAAGTAAGCAGAGAGGCAGAGACAGAGAGAGGAGGGAAGCAGGCTCCACACTGAGCAGAGAGCTTGATGTGGGGCTCAATCTCAGGACCCTGAGATCATGACCTGAGCCAAAGGCAGAGGCTTAACCCACTGAGCCACCCAGGCACCCCAATCTGGATGTTTTCTTTGGAGAAGTGCTATTCATGTGTTCTGCCCATTTTTAATTAGATTATTTGTTTCTTTGGTGTTGAGTTATATAAGTTCTTCATAACTTTTGGACATAACTCTTTATTGGATATGTCATTTGCAAATATCTTCTCCCATTCCATAGGTTGCCTTTTAGTTTTGTTGATTGTTTCCTACACTGTGCAGAAGTTTTAATTTTATGGAGTCCCAAAAGTTTATTTTTGTTCTTTTTCCCCCCTGTGTCAAGAGATATATCTAGAAAAGCATCATGATGGCTGATATGAATGAGGTTACTGCCTGGGTTCTCTTCTAGGATTTTCATGGTTTCAGGTCTCACATTTAGGTTTTTAACCCATTTTCAATATATTTTTGTGTATGGTGTAAGAAAGTGGTCCGTTATCATTCTTTTAATGTTGCTTTCCAGTTTTCCCAAAACCATTTGTTGAAGAGTATCTTTTTCCATCACAACTTCTTTCCTGCTTTGTCAAAGATTGATCTACCATATAGTTGTGGGTTTATTTATGAGTTTTCTATACTGTTCTATTGGCCTATGTGTCTATCTTTGTGCCAGTATCACACTGTCTTGATTACTACAGTTTTGTAATATAACTTGAAGTCTGGATTGTGATGCCTCTAAATTTCCTTTTCTTTTTCAAGATTGCATTGTCTACTTGAGATCTTTTGTGGTCCATAAAATTTTAGAATTGTGGGGGAAGTGAGGGAAAAATGAAACAAGATGGTACTGAGAGAGGGAGACAAACCACAAGAGACTCTTAATCTCAGGACACAAACTGAGGATTACTTGGAGGGGAACATGGGTGGTGGGATAGGGTGGCTGAATGATGGACACTGGGGAGGGTATGTCCTATGATGAGTGCTATGAATTGTGTAAGATTGATGATTCACAGACCTGTACCCTGGAAACAAATAATACATTATATGTTAATTTAAAAAAAAGTGTTGTTGGGATTTTGATAGGGATTGCATTAAATATGTAGACTGTTTCGGGTAGTATAGACATTTTAACAATATCTTTTCTTCCAATCCATGAGCATTGGAATATCTTTCTATATCTTTGTGTCATCTACGATTTCTTTCATTGGTGTTTATTAGTTTTCAGAGTATAGGTTTTTCTTTTCTTTGGTTAGGTTTATCTTATTATTTTTGGTGCAATTGTAAATGGGATTGTTTTTCTTAATTGCTCTTTCTGCTGCTTCATTATTGGTGTATAGAAATGCAAAGGTTTCTATACATTGATTTTTGTATTCTATGACTTTATTGAATTCATTTGTCAATTCTATCAGTTGTTTTTTTTTTGTTTTTGTTTTTTTTTAGTGGAATCTTTGTGTTTTCTATATATAGTATCATGTCATCTGCAAAGAGTGGAAGTTTTACTTCTTCCTTACTGATTGGATGCCTTTTCTTTCCTTTTGTTGTCTGATTGCTGTGGCTAGGAATTCCAGTACTATGTTGAATGAAAGTGGTGAGAGTGGACATCCTTGTCTCATTCCTGATCTTAGGGGAAAAAGTCCCATTTTTTTCCCATTGAAGATGATGTTAGCGGTGGGTTTTTCATATATGGCCCTTATTATGTTGAGGTTTGTTCCCTCTAAACCTACTTTGTTGAGGGTTTTTATCATAAATGAGTGTTGTACTATGTCAAGTGCTTTTTCTGCATCTTTTGATCATATGATTCTTAACCTTTCTCTTATTGATGTAATGTATCATGTTGATTGATTTGTGAATATTGAATTATCCTTGTAACCTAGGAGTAAATACCATTTGATTGCAGTGAATGATTTTTTTTAATGTATTGTTGAATTCTGTTTGCTAATGTTTTACTGAGTATTTTTTGCATCTGTGTTCATCAGGGATATTGGCTTTTAGTTCTTTCTTAGTGGTGTCTTTATGCAGTTTTGGTATCAAGATAATACTGGTCTTGGAGAATGAATTTGGACGTTTTCCTAACTTTTGTATTTTTTTTGAATAGTTTGGTAGAATTTCCCTATGAAGCCATCTGGCCATGTACTTCCGGTTTTGCTGAGTTTTAAAATTTTTTCTCATTTGTAGTTTTACTTATTTGAGTCCTTTTTCTTATTTTCCTGGTAAGTTTGGCTAGAAGTTTATCAGTTTTGTTGATTTTTTCAAAGAATTAGCTCTTGGTTTTATTGATCTATTGTTTTTTGGTTTCTATGTCATTTATTTCTGCCCAAATCTTTATTATTTCTTTCTGTCTGCTGGTTTTAGGTTTTTTTCATTCTTTTTCTAGCTCCTTTAAGTGTAAGATTAGCTAGTTTATTTGAAGTTTGTCTTGCTTCTTGAGGTAGGCCTGTATTGCTATAAACTTCACTCCTAGAACTGCTTTTGCTGCAGCCCAAAAGTTTTGGACCTGTATTTTTGTTTTCGTTTGTTTCTATGGACTTTTAAATTCTTTTTTTCATTTACTGGTTGACTCATTCATTGTTTAGTAACATGTTATTTAGCCTCCATCTATCTGTAGTCTTTTCAGATTTTTTCTTGTAATTGACTTCAAGTTTCACAGTGTTATAGTCAGAAAAGATGTATGGTATGACTTCGGTCTTTGATCTTTGATCTTCTTTAATTTGTTGAGGTTTTATGGGCACATATGTGATCTTTCCTGAAGAATGTACTTTGTGTACTTGAAAAGAATGTGTATTCTGCTGTTTTAGGATGGAATGTTCTGAATATACCCGTTAAATCTACCTGGTTCGGTGTGTCATTCAAAGCCACTGTTTCCTTGTTGATTTTCTATTTATATCTGTCCTTTGTTGTAAGTGGGGTGTTAAAGTCTCCTATTATTATTGTATTATTAATTCCTTTATGTTTGTTATTAACTATTTGTGTATTTGGGTGCTCCTATGTTGGGTGCATAAATATTTATAATTGTTATATCTTCTTGTTAGATTATCCCCTTTATTACTATATACTGTCCTTTGTCTCTTATATTCTTTGTTTTAATGTCTATTTTGTCCAAGGTAAGTATCATGACTCCAGCTTTCTTTTGACATCAGTTTGTGGGGTAGATGTTTTTCCATACCCTCACTTTCAGTCTGCAGATGTCTTTTGGTCCAAAATGAGTCTCTTGTAGGTAGCATATAGATGGGTTTTATTTTTTTTATCCATTCTGTGACCCTGTGCCTTTTGACTGGAGTGTTTAGCCCATTTACATTCAAAGTAGTTATTGGTAGATATGTTTTATTGGTATTTTATTGCTTGTTTTATGGTTATTTCTGAAGATTTTTCTCTAATCCTTTCTTTTCTTTCTCTCTTTCATAGTTTGCCAATTTTCTTTAATGATGTATTTGGCATTCTTTTTATTCTTTGCATACTTGTTAGTGGTTTTTGATATATAGTTACTATTAGGTTCTAATAACCACTTTTGTATATAGCAATCTATATTGTTGATCATTGTTAAAAAAAAGTTGATTGTCATTTAATTTGAACTATTCTTTTCTCCTCTCTTCCCCACATTTTAGGTATATATTTTATATCCTTTTTTTTGGTAAATTTCCTGAGTTTTTAACAGAAATATTAATTTTTACTATTTTTGCGTTCCTGCCTTTATACTGTCACTTTTGATCTCTCCTTTCCACTCAGAGTCCCTTTTTATATTTCTTACAGGGCTAGTTTAGTGGTCATGAACTCCTTTAGTTTTTATTTGTCTGGGGAACACTTTATCTTCTTTTCTATTCTGAAAGATAGCCTTGCCAGATAGATTATTCTTGCCTGCACATTTTCCCGATTCAACACTTCAAATATATCATGCCACTTTTTTCTGGCTTGCAAAGTTTCTGTTGGGAAAAAAAAAAACAAACAAAACACCTCTTGTATCCTTATGAGTTTTCCCATTTAAGTTACTGAATTCTTTTGTCTTGTTGCTTTTAAAATTTTTTTAATACTATATTTGCAAGTTTAATTGCAATATTTCTTGGTGTGGGTCTGCTTTTGTTGATTTTGATGGGAGTTCTGTATGCCTCCTGGACCTGGACATCTGCTTTTTCCCCTAGATTAGGGAAGTTTTCAGCTATTATTTCTTCAAATAAATTTCTCTTCCCCTTTTTCTCTATTCTTCTTCTGAGGCTCCTATGATAGGAATGTTATTACTTTTGATGGAGTCACTGAGTTCCCTAAATCTGTTCTCACTTTATGTAATTCTTTTTTCTCCCTTTTGTTCATTTAGATTACTTTCTATTACTCTGTCTTCTAGGTCACTAATTCATTCCTCTGCTTCTTTCATTCTGCTCTTTATTCCATCAAGTGTGTTGCTCATATCATTTATTGAACCCTTTATCTCTGCTTTGTTATCCCTGTGTCTATGTTGAGTCTCACTCATGTCTTCCACTTTTCTCAAATCCAGTTTATGTTCTTGTGATGATTGCTTTAAATTCTCTATCAGACATGTTACTTATAATGCCTCACTTAGATCTCTGGTGGTAGCCTTGTCCTGTTCTTTCATTTGGGATACATTTCTCTGTCTCCTCATTTTACCTGCCTCTGTGTTAAGAAAGTCAGCTATGAAAAAAAAAAAAAAAAGAAAAGAAAAAGAAAGTCAGCTATGTCTTCCATTCTTGAACTTAATGACTTTATGAAGAAGAGGTCCTGGAGTGCCTTGCAAGGTATGTCCTCCATTTATCAGAAGCTGGCACTTCAAAAGAGTGTCCTATGTGCATTGCTTATGCCCTGCTCTTGTGTCCGAGTCACTTTTCCTTTCAGTTCAGTCATCTGTACTGACTCTTTGCCGGTTGTGGGCTGTGCTTGCTCTCTGTGCTGTCAGTGTGAACCAAGCATGCTAATTCTAAGGGGGCATGCCTGCCAGGGAACTTGGGAACAGAGCAGAAGTATTAGCAAAATTTGTGCTGGGCCACTAGTCCTATCCTGGGTCCCTCCCAAGCCCTGTGGCAGGTGGGGCCGCATGCCAGGGTGGTGGTGGCTGGGGACCTAAAGCCAGGTACAGCTGGGTCTGGCATGGAATTGGCACTAGGGGCATGTGAGTAGGCCTGGTGTCTGGTGGCATCTGTGCACATGTGGCTGAAAGCAGCTTTTAAAAATGTAGCAAGAGTTTTACATGGGTGTTTATGCTAAAACTGATCCAATGGTAAGCTTAAAATTTGTGGATATCACTGTATATGAATGATACAAAAATATAAAAAATATTGAATTCTAGGGGCGCCTGGGTGGCTCACTGGATTAGGCCTCTGCCTTTGGCTCAGGTCATGGTCTCAGGGTCCTGGGATTGAGCCCCACATCGGGCTCTCTGCTCAGTGGGGAGCCTGCTTCCCCCTCTCTCTGCCTTTCTCTCTGCCTACTTGTGATCTCTCTCTCTCTCTCTCTCTGTTAAATAAATAAATAAAAATATAAAAAATATTTGAATTCTAGTAGATGTGTGAAAATATTTAAGGAGGAGTATACTGTTTTTTATAACCTACTTTGAAATTTATTTAAAAAAATCACCTGGATTGACAAAAGACTAGATGGGTAGGTCCATGATAAAGCAAACAAAGAAAAACATGAACAGTTGGAGAATCTAGGTGGTGGGTATTTGATGACTATTTTATAATTCTTCAGCTTTTTAATATGTTTCAACATTTTCATAATTACATGTAGCCAAGAGGGGGAGGAAAGTAGCCAAGGGTATGTCCCTACATTGCCAGAAATCCTTTTTGCGTGCCTTACTTCTCCTTTGTCAGCGAATATAGTGATATAGTGTTCTGTACACACAGCCAGCCCATGAAAGAGAGAAAACTAACATACATGCAGGAAACAGGAGCTCCCTGAATCCCCAGAAATGGCATTTGAGGTTATGAGCCTGGAATGCCCTAATGAAAGGTATAGCTATTCATTTGGCTCTTGCATGTGTCAAGCTTTGCCCTAAGCTCTTTTGAATGTCACTCATTTTAATCCTCCAAGCAATCCTCTAAGCTGGGGCAGGGATGGGGGGAGGTAGAAAGCATTATTTTCACATTACAGATAAAGAAACTGAATCTAGAGGAGGGCGTTTCTTTGGATTTTAGGAGGCCAGAATGATGAGAGAAAACTTAACCAGAAGATAGGGACCAACAAAAGGTCAAGTTTCATTAACATTGAAATGTGCTTTAATATCTAGTTTGTGCTAATCTGTCAAGGAAATCAAAAGGCAAGAGAGAAGGGTCATGACTCTTGGGAACCTGGATCTTGGAGCTTTCTAGGATGGTCAAAGGAAGCAGGCATTGATTCATTAACTTGGTAAATATTTACTGAGCATCTAGTATGTTTCAAGTACTGTTCTAGTTGCAGGGGATATGACAGTAATTAAGACAGATAATATCCATTATCTTGTGGGCTTCCATTGCAGCAGGCATCTGAAAAGTTAGTGATGGACAGCTTCAATCCCAGGAGAGATCTCTTTGTGGGGTCATGTAGGAAAGAACTCTCTCTCCCAGAAGGATATCTTTGTACCCCAGGACCTAGCACTGAGCCCACATATAGTGGCTTATAGAATGGAATAAAGCCCTTTGAAGTCTCAAGCATCTGAAAGTTTATAGTGTTTCCCATCCTCATCTCTCATATATAATTCAAAATTAAACTATATGAAGTTGAAAAATATGGGTGAAAAGTCAATCCAAGTTTAGATTTTTCCAGTAATGATTACATTCCTATGAAGTATTAAATCCTTCCTTACCACAGCCTGACAAACGTATTTTCTCTATGTATCCTTGGTTTGCCCTAACCATGGGCTTATTCTGCCAACTAGGGAATCCAGCATTGGCATACACTCATATGCATCTGTTAATTACAGAAAACCTAGTTTTAGAAGGGACCAAAGTTTCTCCAGTCCTGGCAGTGTTATCTACTTAATTTCCTCTCAAGCTAAAACATGTTTTATCATTATTTTGACAAATTCAGCATCATATCTCATAAAAGCCCATCTTTGCTTGAAATGCTTGCTACCTTCTGTATATTCAATCATTTTAATACTTTGTATTTTTATTGCTTTATTCTGTTTACCTTAGTCACCTACTAAAATTGCTCTTGCAAAAACTCAAGTGGCTTTTTGGTTTCCCAGTGGAGGAAGGAAGTCTTCCATAACATACGTAGAGGGAAGCACCTCTATTTCTTCTTTCTCTGCCTTGTATCTGGTTTTATGCTCACTTTAAGCTGTCAGCTATGTTCTAAATGGCTATATTTTTAGTTTGGAGGTTTTACTTTTCTTATTAATTTTTGGCGTTCCTATTTTATTGCCATGCACCTTCAATATGTGATTAATATTGCTTCAGTGTGGTTTTGATAAATATGAGGGGTGTGTGAGAGTTCTCCTCCCCACCCCTCTCCTCCCCCCAACAACTGCCTCCCATTCTCTCAATCAAGAGATTTATAATTGGAGGAACCATTTCCCGCCCCCCCCACAGGGTTCTAGTATTCTGGTTGGAACTAAGCTAGGTCAACCAGAAAAGGAAGAAAAAGATGTAGAGATCAGTAAGTCTGCTTTTTTTTTTTTTTTGAATGACTAAGATATAAACTTGGGGTGCTGGCCATGACTTTCCCCCCCCAGAGAGCTGGGCAGCAGAAGTCTGACTGCCCATCTTCATTAGAAACTTTCCTGTTTCTAAGCTTATGTGGATCCTTAAAGTGAATCTTTATTCAAAATCGCAGTGGAACAAAGATGCCCTTCAACGGATGAATGGATAGGGAAGATGTGGTCCATATACACTATGGAGTATTATGCCTCCATCAGAAAGGATGAATACCCAACTTTTGCAGCAACATGGACAGGACTGGAAGAGAGTATGCTGAGTGAAATAAGTCAAGCAGAGAGAGTCAATTATCATATGGTTTCACTGATTTGTGGAGCATAACAAATAGCATGGAGGACAATGAGAGATGGAGAGGAGAAGGGAGTTGAGGGAAATTGGAAGGGGAGGTGAACCATGAGAGACTATGGACTCTGAAAAAACAATCTGAGGGTTTTGAAGGGTCAGGGGGTGGGAGGTTGGGGGAACCAGGTGGTGGGTATTGGAGAGGGCACGGATTGCATGGAGCACTGGGTGTGGTGCAAAAACAATGAATACTGTTACGCTGAAAATAAATTTAAAAAATTAAAAAAAATCGCAGTGGGATTGCAGGCTGGTCTACGTTGGTTTAATTTGGGAACTGTCCAGGTTGAACCTGGCTGAAGTTATCAACTTCATTCCTAGCTCTCTTCCATCAGTGTTGTCTTTGATGGGGAAATCACATCATTTTTCCCAGAAACTGGAATATGCCATCCTCATGATATAACATGGCATGTAGAATAAGCTATAGCTAGGAAAACATTATTTAAACTTGAGTAGCACATGCAACTCTTTAAAAAATTCTCATTCAGGGGCACCTTGGTGGCTCAGTGGGCTAAGCCTCTGCCTTCGGCTCAGGTCATGATCTCAGGGTTCTGGGATCGAGCCCTTATCGAGCAGGGAGCCTGCTTCCTCCTCTCTCTCTCTCTGCCTGCCTCTCTGCCTACTTGTGATCTCTATCTGTCAAATAAATTAAAAAAAAGTCTAAAAAAATTTCTCATTCACCCTGTTGACTAACCACTATTTTGATTTAAATGGAATCAATATATATAAAAATAAAACTTGCTGTATGCTTCTTATGTTTATAAATGTTACATGCCCATAAACTATACATCAAGCCGCTAAATTAAATAAATAATGTTATGTGAAAAGGATAAAAACCATACTAGCAAAGCTTTTCCTATGTGCAAGGTCCAGGCTAGGTGCTTTATATCTACTTAGCTCACTAATTATCACAGAGGCAGGTATCGCTCAGATCTCATCTCATGTCCTGATGAGAAACCGAGGCACACAGTGCACTCAGCTATTAAGTGCTGGAGTTTTACTTTGAACCCAGGAGGTTTGGCTTCAGAGAATGGGTACTTCGCAGTTTATGCTATGTTGCCTCTCTGAAAAGCAGTGAACAACATTAAAGTGACAGATGGTGTTGATCAGCTAACATTAATCTGCAGATAGCTGGTTTAATGTGGGAGAGATACATGTGTGTGTTGACTTGATTCTTTTGATTTAGAGCATGATGGATTATCACCCCAGTCACCATCATGACTCCTGTCCTTATTTTCTTTCTTTAATAATGAGTGTTTTAAAAAAATTATTGTAAAAATATTTTATTTATTTATTTATTTATTTATTTAGAGAGTATAAGAGAGAGAGAGCATGAGCAGGGGTGGGGACAGAGAGAGGGAGAAGCAGACTCCCTGCTGAGTGGAGAATCTGATGTGGAGCTTGATCCTTGGACCCTGGGATCATGACCTGGGCTGAAGGCAGATGCTTTATCAACTGAGCCACCCAGGCAACCTTCAATAATGAATGTTTTAATCATATATCTGTTCTTTGGATGAGCCAATGTAATAATGTGTTACAAAACACAATTCAATAAAACTAAAAAAAAAAAAAAAGAGAGAGAGAAAAGAAAAATCACTCCATTGCATGTTTATTAAACTGATTGTTAAGGAACTCTTTTGCAAGTGTGGAATGAAAAATATATGACCTGTGGAACATGTTCTGGACCCCTATTATGGGTTCTTTTGACTTTAGAGGCTTAGACTAACCTGTCATGTGATGCCGCAACTCTCCTACCATTGATTCCCTCATGGCACTGCAAGAGAAACCTTCATTTGTGTTGTTGTGTGGTCTTCTCTGGGCATCCACATGATCACAAACAACGGCAAGGATAGGACAGCCTGGGACATGTGGGGTTATTACCCCGCTCTGCAGATTCTCCAGAATTTACTTACATTAAAATATTTGAATTACCTTTGAGATAAAAACTCAACTTTAAATTTCTTACAAAGTTGTGATGTCTCAGAGACGTGTTCCGTCGGGGGCTGTGAAAAGCACCAGGTTTAAAAAGCACTGGGCCGGGGGTTTGTCTCACAGACGGGGCTTCCCTCAGAGGCTGAAAGGAACCTGGACAAGCAGAGCCGGGAGCGGGGGAGACTCTGTCTGGGGTGTGGGACATGGGAGTGTGAGTGTAGGTCAGGCTTCACCTGTGGGAGGTTAACTTCAGGAATCTGTGGGCAGGACTCCACCTGAGCACTGACTGTGGGAGTGTCCTGTAAAAAGTGTCCTGTAAAAAGAGGGAAGTCTCTGAAAAAGAATGCCCTGACCACAGGGTTGGGGGAGACACAGGCCAGCACCATTTTCCTGATTTGTTCTTGCCAGAACTTGGCACACGTTTAGAGCTCTGTCGCTCTAGGTTGAGAGAAGAAATGTGTTTGGACCCTTTCTGAGGTCTCTGGAGATATCTGTAGCCCCTCTATGGCACCATAGAGTTTCAGGTATTTTATAAATATGATCCAGTGATTCAAAAATTTTCAAGGAAATTTTCTAAAAGACGGCCTCTGAGAAAACGGCAGGATGCATTGTTTTCCTTTTGTCCCCTTCTCAGAGTAAGGGACACTGGACATCTGTTCTTCTGTTTTAATAGGCATTTCCTTGTGAATGTTCTAAACTCTTCCTGGCACCAGTCTCAGCTGGGGCTGGTGTCAGTACGCTCCATGTAGGATGAGATTAGTGAGGAAGTCAATCAGCAGGGCTGTCTTTCCTCCTGGGATGTGGGTAAGACGCTTTTGCGATCTCCCAAGAGCTAACTTGCCAGGTTCCCACTGGGGCTCATTACAGCGAAAGGAAAATTTCCATGGTCATTTTTTGGACAAGCTCAGCTCAGCTAATGAAAAACGGAAGGAAGTCTCAGACCAGAGCAAGAAGCTGAGGAAATAGAGCTCCCACATGAGAACATCAGAGAATATTTTCTTCAAAATAGAATATACTAGGTTTTTAAAATATGCTAGTTTTAGACCTTTCCCTTTGCAGCTATAAAATTAAATATTCATGAAAGAAATGTGCTTTTAATTCTGGTCCACAAGAGGGTGCTGCAAAGATGATAATACTGCCTAGCTGTCACTCTGTGTTCCTTTTCCCCTGGCTAATGGTGGGCTGCACTGATTCTCTCCATTTTCTCTGGGCTGGTGCCCTTTGCATCTGATAGCCTGTTGACATGGTATCATATGGAGGGCTTCTCTGCCAAGGGGGTTGTTGTTAATGGTTTCTATTCTCAGTATCAGGGAGGGAGTGGAGAGGGGAAACAACATCATTTAACTACTCAGATTCATTGAGTAGGTCCCATGAACGTCAGTGAAATAATAGCGAAAATATTTATGTGCAGGGGAGTTAAATATAATCCCTTGACAAAATACTCTTCAGACACACTGTGCATGTCTAAATAAATAAATAAATAAATAAAGTTTGGTTTGAGCTTTCCAATCCTTGATCTACTACTGGAATTTAGAGGATTTAGGCAGAAGATTATCTTCTTATGAGATCATATACAGTTGACATAATATTGTTTCTGACAGGACAGCACTTTCGCAAATGAAAGTGCTGTCTTTATGGTAATTTAAAAATGTTTCTATTAATCCTGTAAAAGTTTTTTTTGCTATGGCTATTGATTATTGTCAACATTGCCTAGCTTTTAAGATTGCTGATTGTTTTAGTAGATTGTCTCTCATTTTGGTAACTTAAGTTTTATAACTTCTACAGAGTCAGCAAAATCCCTACAAATCATTATGTGAATGGCTTAATGAAATAATTAGTTCTGTTTCTAAGCAGTTTGCTTGTTTGTTTGTATGTTTGCCTCTATATTCTACATTTTTAAAGTGACCCATTTAAGCCTTTAAGTTTGAATGTACTAAAGACATAGCTTCACCCACTTATCTCTCTTCAAGACAGGGTGAAGTTATGGGAGAGAGCACCATTTGTGAGGTTATAGTGTTGGCAACTTTAGAATATCTGAAGAAAGGGAAAGAATAAAATATGGCAGAGTGAAAGTAATCTACTAAAGATGTTCTCTATGTCTTAGAATATTGTTCACCAGCAGGATGAATACCATATTTGTAGATGAGTGTTATCACTCTGCTTTATCAATGTTTTGGAGGCTATACACCAATCATTTCTCCCCTGCCCCCCGCCCCAAAATTCAAAGCAAGAGCCAGTACCTTGGCAATATCTTGGATGTTGGAATCTATAGCAGCAATCAAAGAAATCCCTAGAAAGTGTTTCATGAGAAATTGAAGAAGCTACATGCAAGGGAATATTTGGGTTGTAACCAACAGGAAGAACAGAGGTCTCTGACTTTTGTTTTTAGCAGCTTTGCATTAGGTTCTAGACACATCTCTGGAGACACTCAAGGTTACTTACATTCCACAAGTGATTAGCAATCATGGCAATCCTTACAGACAAAACAATCCATTCAGAAATATGTTGCTGTGGGGCGCCTGGGTGGCTCAGTGGGTTAAAGCCTCTGCCTTCGGCTCAGGTCATGATCCCAGAGTCCTGGGATCGAGCCCTGCGTCGGGCTCTCTGCTCAGCAGGGAGCCTGCTTCCTCCTCTCTCTCTACCTGCCTTTCTGCCTGCTTGTGATCTCTGTCAAATAAATAAATAAAATCTTAAAAAAAAAAAGAAATATGTTGCTGTCTTGCCACTTAGAAGCATCCTCGTAGATGGAAATGGTTTATTGGGTATTGATGACTATGTGCACACACACACATATTTATATTTAGAAACTAGTAGTTACATTCAGTCTTTAAAAATGAAAGTTTCGTAGTCTGAGTATAATAGAGAGGTTTCTTTTGCACTCTTAACATCTATAGCGAGGTTATTGGAGTTTCGTATTCACTTCTACACAGAAGCGTATTTATTTGTTACTTTGTGTGCATCTGTCTAATACTACGATGGCAAGGGCAGAACTGGCTCAAGAGATGGTGGTTGTGTCTTTGAGATCTATTACTCTCTGGCTGTGTGTCCTGGGGTAGGGAGCTTACTGCTCTGGACTTCTGTCTCTAAACCTTTAAGAGATTTAGATCCATATGATATCTAAGTCCTCTTGTCATTCCAAATTTCATAGATGATTACCAAATCTGCAGGAAACAAGGATCTTTTTCTCAAGTTTCTCAAGCTCCATAATGGCCAGTCGTTTAGAGGAGCAACATAAAAACATAGGAAGTCATGATCTTAATGAGCCTTACAAAATCATTTCAGAAATATGCGCTTGGGCTGACTTACACAGTTGCTTCATTTCTATTGGGTTTCTTCTCTTTCTTAGGAATAAGTGGTGGGCATAAGTACTTCTGCAAAAGTTTTTAGCTCATTTAGAAAACTGGTGACTTAAATCAACTTCAAAGGAGAGAAGAAAAGAGAGCATAACTTTTTGTTACTTCCCTATTAAATTCTTAGGGATCAGAGATGGGAGAGAAGAAGGGAGAGGGAGGAGAAGGGGGAAGACAGGAGGGGAGGAGAGGAAGAGGAGAGGGATCTTTTTTGCTGCTAGAATGAAACTTTTTTTTTTTTTGCTGATTACAATTTTTTAAAAAAATTTTCTGCTGAAATTTTCTTTTGAGTGACTTATTTACAGTTACTTTAATGATTTTACATTGAAATTTAATTACTCGTGAAAAAGATGAATTTATACTGAATGAAAACCAAAGAAATCACAAAAGAAAAGAATGAGTGGATGGGAGATTAAAGGAAGGGTGGGAGCTGTTTGCTGGGTTTTATAGGTAATTTTAATAACAATCAATGCTTCTTGTGTGTCATTCTGAAAGTAGCTGGAGTTTCTTGAGACATGCAGTGTTAGACTTTGCTGATCAATTTAAGATAGCATAAGCTTTTTGGAAAGCTGTTTGGCAACATGCATCAGTAACTAAAAATTCATACTATTTGGGGGCACCTGAGGGGCTCCGTGGGTTAAAGTCTCTGACTCTTGGTTTGGGCTCAGACCATGATCTCGGTGTTGTGGCACCGAGCTTCTTTTCGGGCTCCGTGCTCAGTGTGGAGTCTGCTTGTCTCTCTCCCTCTGCTCCTCCTCCCGCTCATGCACACACTCTCTTTCTCTCTCAAATAAATAAGTAAAATCTTTAAGAAAAATCGTACCACTTGACCTGATAATTCTAGTTTTAGAAATCTAAGGAAAAACTATTAAAAACATGAGGAAAGATTTATGTCCAAAGATTTTTATCCTTAGTTTATATTGAATATCAGTTAGTCCCCTCCCCCAACACCATGTTTTGACTTTGTTCCTTTCCATCATCTCCTGTTACAATCATTCTCTTGCAAATACCTTCATTCCTCTTTTCTGCCCCTCTTTTGTCTCATTCATCTGGCAAATACTGACACTGAATGAATCCAAGGATGTCTGCTGTTTCTCTGTACCTAACCTTGTTGGAGAGAATCGCAGTCAGGCAAAATAGTAGCAGTGTAAATTGATGACTACTAATCCTCCATGTTCTTTGTTGATGCTCTTTACACATATCCCAAACCTAGTGACAGTTTCTGCTCCTCCTCTTGCTGAATCCAAGGACCAACATTCCTTTCCTTGCAAAGCAGCCTGAACCCTCCTTTGCCTTTCCGGGTATCACAGTTTCTTTGTTTCCTTCTGCTTCTCTGGTGTTAGCATCTTCTCTTTACCTGACATTCAAGTTTTTTCATTTTTTTAGACCTCAGTTTTTGGGCTTTTCTTTCTTCACTGTGTTCTCTCACTCTCAATGACTGTGTATATTCCCTTGGCTTTAAATGTACCCTCTATAACGCTGACATCCAAGATGTATCTTCAGCCCTCGCTTCTCCCCAGACTTGCAGATGCAAATATTCAAGTGTGCAGCACTTGACAGAGCCAGGTGGCCATTCAGTGACATTTCAGCCTCTTGACATCCCCTTCCTGTCTGCTCTTTATTTAAAAAATATTATTCTGCACAAAGAAAACAACTTCCTTAATATTTTGGTGAATGTCCTTCTAGGTAAATTACAGCTATTTCTGAAGAACAATACAAGAGTTAGAAAATAAAACAACTTAGAGCCAAAAGAATGGGAGAACTTTCTTATCCAAATTTGTGACTTGAATTGTTCTCAGAATTTATTAGACGTCTTGTTTAATGAATGCAATGTTAGAGAATACAAAACATGGAACACCATTAATAGCTAATAGTGCACTTAATGATAATTTGAATTTTTTTTTTTAAACAAAAATAAACTCTGGCCAGTTGTCTCAGTTTTTATGTTTACAACTCAGACAAACAGAAAAGCACACAGGATGTGAAAATGGTTATTTCTAAGAGGAATAGATTCATAGGTATTCCCCTTAGGAGTTCACCCAGGATCAGTAGCATTAACACAGACATGCCACTTATGCACATATATCTTAAAAACACCCTAAGGCTTACAGGAGAAATGACTGCCTCTATTTTGGGTGGTTGTCCTTAGAGAGAAGAAGAGCTGATATCTGAACGTTAATGACATAGATTCACTTTTGAAAAGTAGATCAACTCAAAATTATGAGTCAGAAGCAATTTTCGGGCTTCGTGGTTCTCAGCTTTTCCAAGGGTGGGAACACTTTTTTAACATCTAAAAAGAGTTACAGACATCTCCTTTTTGCAAAACAAAGCAAAATTAAACAAACCCCCCCCCCACAAAATCATGAACGCTGTTACATTTTTCTTTCTTTCAGTTAAGTAAACTGACAAAAAATTTACCGTGAATTTGGTGATTCTTTAGGAAATTTGTATTCCTTTTTCTCCTTTCTCTTAATTTTTTTCTATATTTATATTTACTTTTTAGTTTTAGATAGATAGATAGATGGCTATATAGATAGATATATATAGATATGTCACCTTAAATTCTTTATAGGAACAGTAGAGGTATTAAAAATTTAGTAATTTATTATTGACTATGCTAAATTTTTTAAAATTATGACTAGTTTATATTTAAACCATTTAAGACTACAAATACATATAATTTAAGAAGTTAGACAATTCTGCAGGGCTTGCAGTAAAAAACAGAAGTCCCCTGGGCACCTCTGTCCACCCTCCCAAATTTCTATCTCCAATAATTAGTTTCAACCGATTGAGCTGTTTCTTCTGATACTGATTTTCGTATTTCTAAATAGTAGTTTTTGTTGTGCTTCTTTTGCCATGACTTTATTACTACTTTTGCAGTTTTCTTCATAATGTATTGAATGATGCCACTGCTTAATACTTTTTGTTTTGACCTGCTGAACATGTTTATTTCCTGTCTCCTCCTTTTTTTTTTTAAGATTTTATTTATTTATTTGACAGAGATCACAAGTAGGCAGAGAGGCACGCAGAGAGAGAGGAGGAAGCAGGCTCCCTGCTGAGCAGAGAGCCCAACGCAGGGCTTGATTCCAGGACCCTGGGATCATGACCTGAGCGGAAGGCAGAGGCCTTAACCCACTGAGCCACCCAGGCGCCCCATTCCTGTCTCCTCCTAATACAGCTATAGGATAAGTTTGGTTAGATCAATATCCAATGTTACTATTTTGACAATAAAAGTGCTATTTTACAGACAAGGTAAATGGCATACTCTGGCTACTTTTTCTTTCTTTATTTATAAAAAGATAAAATGCTTTTTTCCCCTCAGAGTTCATAATTGCTTGCTTTGGTAGTTTGTATGTGTGTCCCCAGTTCAATCCCAAACTCTTGTCAGCTGTCCAAATTTAATTAGCCACATTAAGCTCTCTCTAGTCATGATCTTGAAGATACACCTCTTGGTGCTTTCCAGGTGGCTCTAAACTCTACTAGTTGCCCTTAAGACCTGTTTCAGAGCAAACTGTACCATCTTCCTAGTGATTTTTTTTTTCCGGTCTTATTTTGGATTACCTGTGTTTTAATTCCCTTGTCTTCCTGTCTGTTGGTTTACTTCCCTGTTTCAGTGGAACATATCCATTGGTAGTTTTCTCAGAAAGGTATATCTGAGAAAAGATTTTTTTTTTTAGACTTACCTTATCAGAAAATATTTTTTATTTCATTCTAACTTTGGATCAGTACTTTGGATGTATAACTCTAAGTTGAAACTGTTTTTCCCCTCATAATTTTGACTCCAGGTTTCCAGACTTTCTGTTGGGTATTCCAATGCCATTCTGATTCTGATTGTTGATTTTCTAAAAAAATGATTGATTGATTGATTGATTGATTTTAGAGAGGAAGAAAGAGAGAGCAAGAGAGCAGGGGGTGGGTAGAGGGAGAGAATCTCAAGTAGACTCCTCAGTGAGCCTGAAGCATCAGTTGGATGCTTTCTAACTGAGCCCCCGGTTGCCCCTAATTCTTGACCTTTTGTAAGAAGAAAAGATTATTGAAGCTTTTAGGATCTTCTTTACTTTCCTGTGGTTCTGAAATTTCACAATGATATGGCTTCAAGTAGGCCTATTCATCTATTATATTAGGACTTTGTGCACCCTATAGTGTGAAAACTAATTTCCTTTAATTATGAGGAATTTTATTATTGTTATTATCTTGGTTATGTACTTTCATGTCCTTCTGTTCTCTCTTTCTTGATTTTTTATTGTTTGGATACTTAACCTACTGGACTTTTCTAATTTTCTATATTTTTATTTCTATTTTCCTTCTTTTTATTTTACTTTCTGGAAGATTTCTTCTACTAGTTTTCATTTCTGTTTCATATTTTTTGATTTCTTAGAGCTCTTTTTTGTTCTCTGTATATTATTATCATTATTAATTATTATTATTTTACAGTCTCTTGTTCTTGCTTTATAGATACAATATGTTATCTTATTGAGGATATTAGTGATATTTTTTGTTGATTTTTTTTTCTTTCTGCATCATACCTGTTTCCTGTAAGATATTTTCTTCTTTTTATTTGCTCTGGTCTCTGTCCTTCATATGTGATATCTTCATATGAGATACTTTCCTCAAATGTCTGGTGATTCTTATCTGTGTTCTCATTTTTAAGCAGGGCATTAAAAAGCCTAGTGGAGGCTCTGTGCCTATGAATGGGTCTGGTTGCCATGATCTGTTCTGTAAGGCAATCTGGTCATGTCAGTATCTTTAGAACTTTTCTCTAGAACTGGTATGAATTTCCAGACTAGTTATCTCCAGTTTTCTTCCTGGAATGTCTGTACTCAGTTTCCAGCAGGCTGGGGGTTGGGGAGTGGTATCTCAAAATTCACATGTTAACTTTTACTTAAGTCTACCTATATGGTTGCATAGGATTTTTCTTAGGTTCTTTAAATGTGAAGAAAAAAAGAAAAAAAAACCTCCAAGCTCTGGAGGAATTGTTATGATCACTGTGCAAAAAGAGGAAGGATCTCCACTCAACGTTTGACTGATGTTGAGACTGATGTCATACGCACACTGAAAGAGTGTGGGAAGGTTTAGCTTACCTATTGGGTGTTTCCAGGGGAGAGAAGCACAGGCCTCTCAAACAGGTCCGAAATGACTTGAGACAGCAAAGAAAGGAGACTGACCTGGCTTTTATTATAGTTGGGGGTGGGCTAGCTGAGGGCTTGCCTGGGAAGAGGATGACATGGTTTGAATCTCCCAGTTACTCCAAAGCAAGGAATGCCCAGGCTTTCTTACTACCGTGCTCAGAGGCTACACAAGGGGAAGAGGGAGGGGTGAGTTGGGAGTTTGGGAGCTGCCAGGAGTCAAACATCAAAAGATGGAATCGCAATCCTTATTAGAGGAATGCTCTGAATAGAGAGCAGAACAAATGTCTTAGGACAGTTTTCCATTTACAGAAAGTGTTACTAGGGGAGGTAGTCTTCCCGGAGCTAAGATAGAGAAATTCTAATTTACAAGTTCATTTCCCCTTTGTGTGACTAATGATGAAACTATGGGTTTGGAGGTGATTCTGTTGTTAGGAAAACTTATTTAAAAGCCTTCAAAACAGTGGTTTACATAGTGTGGGATCACCAGCAGTGTCAGCATCTCCTGGGAATTAGGTACAAATGCAAATTCTCAGGCCCCACTTCAGATCTACTGAATCGAAACTCTGGGGGTGGGATACTGTGGTCTCTGTTTTAACAAGCCTCCAGGTGATGCTAACACATACTTAAATTTGAGAACCACAGATGGAGAGCATGCAAGTTAAGACAAGTCTGGGAGGGAGCTGTAGAACTGAATGGCACAGGGTAATAAAGAAATAGGACTTTTAAAATGCACTGGAAGGGAAAAACACAGAACCCTGTCCTTGAGAAGGGCAGGCAGGGGTGGGGGGCAGGATGGAGAGTTTTGTAGAGAAGAGAGGAGCCCAGACACATGGCCTAGAGCCTGAGGGGGAGCAGAGTTGGTGACAATTTCTAAGATGTAGGGAGGACCACAGAATTCTTAAGAATGATGTGTTATTTTCTGTTGTAAGTTTTCTGTGTTGTAATATCCCTCACTTAGTCACAAGTCATCATTAGGAGACAGTTATACACAGCCAACTAGTGTGGTGAAGCAGGGAAGGGAGGAGAAGATGCCAAAGGGGGAAAAAAAAAACCACCATTAATCTGTGTAAAGAGAGTACATATTTTTTATTTTTCCTTACTGGTGTATTCCCCAATGCATTAAGTATTTGCTGCCTGACTGACTAAATAAATGAAGTGTCTGAATATTTTTTAGATTTATGGAAAGGATCTAGGCTTTTTAAAAATATATAAGTTATTTGTTGTCTTAGGCATCTTAAGTATTGAAAATAAAAATGAAAAATTGGCATGCATATGATTTTTCTTCTTAAAAATGGTGGGCAATTGGGGTGCCTGGTGGCTCAGTGGGTTAAAGCCTCTGCCTTCTGCTTAGGTCATGATCCCAGGGTCCTGGGATGGAGCCCCGCATCAGGCTCTCTGCTCAGCAGGGACCCTGCTTCCCTCTCTCTCTCTCTGCCTGCCTCTCTGCCTACTTGTGATCTCTGTCTGTCAAATAAATAAATAAAATCTTTAGAAAAATGGTGGGCAAATAAGATATACATATATCTATAAATATCTATATACGTTACCTATAGTATCTACATTTCTCTTGAAAATTGTTCTTATCTCCGGAGACAGATAACTTATAGACTTCTCTAGAATACCTTTTTACCTACATTTATAAAGTTCAGCATTCTTAGGAGGGAATGCCAGAAAATAAAAATAATGCAAAAAGAATCACTACAGTTCTCCACAATAATACACCTGGAGATGAGCAAAATCATGTGGAATTTTCAAGCTGGATGGCACCCTCTGTTGTTTGTCACTCATGCTGTCAACCAATGCCTTCTCTCATCTTTCATTTGTAATTAAGGCCAGTTGGCAGTTCTTTTATGAAAGCTTCTGTGCTGACTCTTGACCTTTTCTTATTTCTCATCTTTTTGCACCTAGACTGTTACAGTAGTCCCACCAGTGGCTCTCCTGTCTTGAGCATCTCTTCCCCTCTATGCCTTACTTTGAAGTGCTGCAGAATGAACCTTGGTAAAGACACTACTCTTACTCTGTTGGTCTCTTCAGGGGCTTACTGTTGTCCAGAGGGTGAAAATCCACAATTCTTGTCTTGGTGCCTCAGGTCTCAGTAGGCCATCCATCCTTAAACCTCCTTTGTCTCCATTTTCCAATGAAACAAATATCACTCTAACTAGGTTGTCCTCTGACTGGTCCTCTGGATTTTCTTACTCTGGCCTTCATCTTCCTCTTCAAGTCTTACTTCAGATGTTAGTATTTCCTCTATATGAGCTTTGATCAGAATCAAAGAACTCAGTGATTTTTCCCTTGTTTTTGAACTTTGAAAGCACTTTCCATCCCTTGTATTGGTTCCTAATGATATAATAAGTGTTACTCTTTATTGAGCTAAGGCCCTACTAAGTACCCAGTACTGTTCTAAACTATTTTTACATCATTTATTTATCACATAATCAGATGAAGTAAGTCCAGTTATAACCTTTATTTTACAGGTGAGAGAACAGGCATAAGCAGGTTAGGTAACAGAGCCAAGGTCACAGGATTGTAGAACCAGAATCTAAATTCAAACTGTCTGACTCAGAAGCTGCTCTCTTACTTACTCATTACTGCCTCTCAGTGGGTTCTAAGATTGCTGGTTCATTCTCCGTGTTTTTGTGTGTGCATTCTGAGAAAATATTTATTTATTTATTTGAGAGGAAAAAAGGAGGGGCATAGAGAGAGGGAACGAGAGAATCCTCAAGCAAACTCCCCAGTGAGCAAAGAGCCTGACCTGGGCTTGATCCCAGGACCCTGAGATCATGACCTGAGCTGAAATCAAGAGTTGGACACTCAGCTGACTGAACCACCCAGATGCCCTGGGTGTGCATTTTTATCTGTGTTGCCTTCCCAGTTAAATTGTGTGCCCCTTGAAGGCAGGAACCATAACTTGGATGCATGCTTCAAAAGAACTAGCAGAAAACTATGTGCTTAAATAAGTTTTTTTTTTTTTTTAAAGATTTTTATTTATTTATTTGACAGAGAGGGATCACAAGTAGGCAGAGAGGCAGGCAGAAAGAGAGAGACAGGAGGAAGCAGGCTCCCTGCTGAGCAGAGAGCCTGAAGTGGGACTTGATCCCAGGACCCTGAGATCATGACTTGAGCCAAAGGCAGAGGCTTAACCTACTGAGCCACCCAGGTGCCCCTTAAATGAATTTTGAATGGTTTAGTTGAACAGCTTATGGAGCTTTTTTCCTTCCTGAGATGATACAGCTAATTTTCATTAATTGAAAAGACAGTCTGAAAATCAGATTTGACTAAGTCATGACCGAATGAAAGGTACAAATCAAGGGGTAAACCAGTGTCCTGATCTTGCTGCTTGGGTTCAGTGGAGTCTGATCATTTCACAAATTATGCCATGTCAAAGTCTGAAAAGTAATTAGGGCTTAATGAGCTTGCACGCCTCTCCTTGTTCTTTGGAGTGGGTGGAAAGAGAGCTTGGGTAAGGCCTGCATGTCAGCAAATAAGAATTAACCAGGCTTGACTCTAGAAGTTGCAGCTGAGTGACCATCACTAAAAATGCAATTACTCTTTTCCATTTTTTTTTTTTTTTAAGCCAAGAGTGAGTTGTGGGAGGAAAGGTTTAATAAAATTTCTCTGTGTGCTCACGGGGCCCCATGGACAAGCTGCTCAAGGAAAATTCCACAAAAATGCCTGGCATAGCAGGAAGAGGCAGACATCCAGACATATGACAGAGAAGACATGTCTTTTAATCCACTGAATTTACTGCATGTGTCCCAAGTTGTGGCTTTTGATTTTTTTTTCTTCCTGGAAAAAAACGTCTTCAGAAGCTTTTCCAAATAATTTTAAATTATTTACAAGGCTATGCAAAGTGAGTAACACTTGCTTTCTTAAGAGCCATTCACTTTAAAAAAGTAGGTATGGGTCCCAAATTACATGCCAAATGAATGTTTTAATAGCATTTGCTGGTGTTTTTCAAGTAGTTTATAAGTGAAAAGAATGACTTGTACTTATTTTGTGATTATTATTAACCCTATGAAGTTTGCTTTTTGCACTCTTTAGAGACATGCACACCCTTTTAAAGAAATAAATTTATTTGGGGTCGTCAACTAGACCTACTGGGCAGTGTTGGGTGTACAAAGAACGTAGTCTGTTCTTGCTCAGGAGGCATTTATCTCTGGCAGCAAAGGTCAGTGGGGCTGAGGCCCTTCTTCAGCCACACAATCTTTCAGACATTTTCAGCACCCTTGATAATATTCAGACTTTATATTTATGTTTATACTCCATCAGACCTAGATTTGATTTCCAGGATTATTTTCCCTGTCTTGACCTGGGAGGTAATCACCCCCGAAGGCTGCTAGTTGTGGCTTGCAAGTTATGCACCCAACTGGCACTTTGTAGAGTTGCACAGTACCCAGCTTGCACATCAGCATGTGACAACCCTGATCACTGTGTCTGGATGATTTTTGTAGATTTCTAGTCTTCCTTATTCTGTGTTGTATCACTGGCTTACTATAGTTCTGGAAGAGATTGTCTTACTTTTATCTCTAAGTGCTAATCATATAAGATACAAATTAAAGCAAAACAAAAACCAGAAGTTAATTTTAAGTACAAGACAATAATAAACCAAAGATGAGATGGCAGGGGAAATGCATTCTCAAACTTCAGAGGTAAAACCATAATCATGGAAATATGTTCTGTGAACCACAACATTTTCCTTCTACTACTGGTTCAGTTACTTCTTAATATTTTGACCATCCTCAGTCAACTGGTAGACACCTATAGGAAGGGGAAACCATATCAGGCCTGCCCACTTCCTGGGTGGTTAGGAAGCTCATAAGACTGCATGGGAGAGAGTGTGACAGCTAGAACTGCTATATGCATTCTTAAGGCCCAGTCTTCATGAGGAACACAGGCTGTTGGCATGGTCTAGAAAGAACTGGAGTCAATTTTGAATTTTGTTGTGCATTAAGCTAAAAGGAGGAGCCACATTATGTAATCTTCTGTGCCTCAAACACTTAGCACGTAGGCCTGAACTCTGAGTTTTTGAAATGAATGAAAAGAAATAGATGAAATTCACGAATCCAGAGAAAAGCATTGATACAAGACCTCAAACTGATACGTTGACACATTGGTCCAAATTCTCAAATTTTCCAAATCAACAAATATATTTTTAGAATGCTCACTGTGTGACAGAAAAGATGGGCCCTGGGTACACGGCAGTGAAAAAAGGCTGACTGGTCTTTGCCTTTAAAAGGTGTACAGTGCTGGCAGGGTGGGAAGACATTTAAAAAGTGATAAAAAATGTCTTGAGTATTATAAAGAGATATGTAGGTGATAATTAGGAGTCTGGCAATTGCTAGTTTTTGAGACTATTTAAACACATTGAAATACATGTGCATAAGACTTATCTCTAAAAGGAGTTTTTAGAACAAAAATTGGCAAGTGATTTGCCAGACTCACTTTTTTCTACAGGAGAGAGCTCTAGATTCTCTGTGGTATCTCTTTTATGGAGGTCTAATGCATGATAGACATAGGACAAGTTATCCCAGAAAACATTTATTGGCATTATTAGCTTCAGGATATTTTTGGAGCTTTTACTGAACATTTACTAAGTGCAAGGAGATACCAAGACCCTATCTTTAGAAATGCACCACTCCATATGGTCCACTAGGCTCAGGTAGCCACTATGTATTTAAAAAGTGGCTAGTTCAAATTGGGATGTGCTATAAATGTAAAACATACCCCAGATTTTGAAGGCTTAATATTTAAAAAGTGGAAAATATCTCCTTAGTGATTTTTTATATTGATTACATGTTGATGTGATAATATTTTGTATATGTTGGAGTCAATATATTAAGGTAAAATTTACATTTTTTTTTTTTCTTTAGAGAGGGGAGACGTTCCCTTCTCTAAAAAAGAGGCAGAGGGAGAGAGATAATCTTAAGCTGGTTCCACTCCTGGCATGGAACCTGACCTGGGGCTTGATCTCACGACCTTGAGATCATGACCTGAAGTGAAATCAAGAGCCAGACTCTCAACCAACTGAGCAATCCAGGCACCTTACATTTTCTTTTTATTTTTAAAAATGTGGTTACTAGAAAATTTAGATATGTGTAGCTTACCTTTTGGTTCATATTATCTTTCTACCAGGGAGAGCTCCTTTAGAAATCAACACTCTATCTCAGACACGGAAGCAAATCATTAGAAATCAATGGGACAAGTACTTTAAGGGAGGCAGGTAGAAAGCATAGAGGTGGGTGCAGTCATTTCGCTTGTATGCTCAGGAAAAGATTCTAAGGGGAAGGGAAGGCAGGCCAGGAAGAGAGCGAGGAATGCATAAAGCAGAGACGAATGACTGGCAGCTTTATGAAAGCATCTACTTTTTTTTTTTTTTTTTAATTCGGTGAGGATAAAGAATGTTCTAGTGGACATTTCTTTCTTCTTCTTTTTTTTTTTTTAAATTAACATATAATGTATTACTTGTTTCAGGGGTACAGGTCTGTGAATCATCAGTCTTACACAATTCACAGCACTCACCATAGCACATACTCCTCCCCAGTGTCCATCACCCAGCCAGCCCATCCATCCCATCCCCTCCCCTCCAGCAACCCTCAGTTTGTTTCCTGAGATTAAGAGTCTCTTACGGTTTGTCTCCCTCCCAGGTCCTATCTTAAAAGTAACCGAGGAAAAGGAGCCTATAAAAAGCAGCAGAAACTATACAAATACTATTTTCATAGTTTCCCATGATATAGCTAAAATTGTGTGTCACTTATTTAAGACATTATTATTTCTTTGTCTTGCTATCTGAATGATAAGCATATTTTTCCTACAAAAATTGCTCAAATGTCATAAATGTATTATCTTTGGTACCACTAGATGGCACTATGCTATTGGATTGAAGAGTAGGCTGGTAAGGAAAAGGGCAATTTCTTGGCTTTCAGGGGTCTAAATTTTTCAAAGTACTCCTATCATTTTTGAGCATGCAAACCCAATCTATGCATGTTGACTTATTTATAAATTATATACCTAGTGCTGCACTAATACATTACGTCAATTATAAGACGAACACATAGAAAAATTGAAATAGAAAAAGCCAGGGTGAAAATTGTACTGAAGTTCTAGAGTCTTTCCTGCACACTAATGGATGTGTGCACCCCACTTTGAAGAACACTGGTCTATTTCATGATTTTTATCTTTATAAAGATGGAAATATACCAAAAATCTAAAACAAAACATTTTGCTACACATAGGTATTAAAATGTACACTGTGGTTACGGGTTAATCTGAAGTACTGAAATTAAAGACTAAAATGAAAAAAAGGTCGACATGTTTGCTTGGAGATCTTTATATATTTTTCCATTTTAAACCAGATTGGGTCTAATAAATCAGAAGCATGAATGAGTTAGAAACACAGATCTAGTACTATGGAATTTTTTCCCTGGTATATATTTTGTTGTTTAAAAATCAAAGAGGTTAACTTTTTTTTTACAAAAAAAGTAACAACAAAACAGAAAGTAGCAGCAAACAACAAAACAAAACAAAACAAAGTAACAAACAAAATAATGGATATACATGATATAAATAGATTAGTGGTGGTGACCTGTATCAGATAAATATGTAAAATTGAGATGAAAAAAATCCAAATAATTCCTGACTTTCTTAGAGGAATACAATTGCATTTTTGCCCTGATTTTATAGCACTTTTTCTGTAGACGAAGGGGGCAGGGGCTGGATCACAGGAAGATAAACATGAAACTCACCTCTGTGAATTTGGGGGTGGGGAACAGATTTCAGAGAACAAGGATTACAGGGTAGGCAGAGACACCAAAAGGTATCATCTAGAGAGGGATAATTCATGGTAATTACACTTGTCTAATATTTTCAATCTTTTTTCTGTAAGACATGTAAGCTGTGTTTTTTTTTTTTAAGATTTTATTTATTTATTAGACAGAGATCACAGGTAGGCAGAGAGGCAGGCAGAGAGAGAGGAGGAAGCAGGCTCCTTGCTGAGCAGAGAGCTCAATGCGGGGCTAGATCCCAGGATCCTGAGATCATGACCTGAGCTGAAGACAGAGGCTTTAACCCACTGAGCCACCCAGGCGCCCCTTGGTGTGGTATTGATAAGAGCGGGATTCAGGAGTTGGTGACATCCGGGACCACTGTGATACCCTTCTAACCAGTTGATTCACTGTCCTAACTCACTTCATCTGCACACCAATACGGTAACATACTTGGTAATAGGAAACAGAGACACTGAGAGGTTAAAAGCTTGTGAAGGTCTCAAAGCTAGCAAGTGGGACACCTAGGATTTGGAACTGGGCAGTCTGGATTTGGGGTCTCTGCTCTTGGGCATGAAGCTTTTTGAAGCAGGGAGTGGACGAGGGCAGCCTCGGGATGTGTAATGGTGGTAATGGAACCAGGTGGCTGTTCTCTTAATAAGCTCCCGGGAGTGTCTGGTCCCCAGGGGTTGGCAATTTTCTTGAGACTATATCTACTCAGTATTGAATATTTTCTAATTTCTAGGACAAGAGGAGAATAATGTCTATAGAATCCCTAAAGGCACTTGCTCCTTTAAGAGTTTTTAAAAAAATATTCTGCATGTGGCAATATTTTAAAGCAGGTCAGCCATGACTGCATGGCGTGAAGAGTCCTTAATTTAAGAGGATGCTGTAGCACATTTGACACTTGGCTTTTCCCAATGCCAAGTGGGATTAGATTTTTTTAAAAATTTTATTTAATTATTTGAGAGAGAGACAGAGATAATGAGAAGAGAGCATGGGTAGGGTAGGGAGGAGAGGGAGAAGCAGGCTCCCACTGAGCAGGGAACCCAACATGGGGCTCGATCCCAGGATCCTGGGATCATGACCTGAGCTGAAGGCAGAGCCACTCAAGTGTCCCACTGAGATTAGATTTTTGATTGATTGATGGAGTTGTTACTTTTATGGTGGGAGGCATTTTGAATAGACTTGGCTTTTCAAAGAAAGGAGCGGAATTTAGGGAAGGAAGTAAGCTAAAGACTTACTATAGCCAATAAAGCCTCTATTTCTCTCTCTCTCTCTCTCTCTCTTTTTTTTTTTAAAGATTTATTTATTTGTTTTAGGGAGAGAGAGAGAGCAGGGAGAAGGGGCAGGGGGAAGAGAGAGAGAGAGAGAAAATCCTCAAGCAGACTCCCTGCTGAGCATGAAGCCAGATGCCTGGCTGGATCCTAGGACCCCGAGATCAAGACCAGAGCCGAGATCAAGAGCTGGATGCTTAACTTATTGAGCCACATAGGCCCTCCTCTGTTTTTCCTCTTAACAACAAACCTGGATAAATAATAGAGTGTTAGGCAATTAAATTGATAAGTAGCAATAATATATTTTTATTTTATTTTAAAGATTTTATTTATTCATTTTGGGGGGGGTGCAGAGAGAGAGAGAGAGAGAGTCCCAGACAGACTCTGTGTTCAGCACCAAGCACCCCTGGGGGAAGATGTGGGGCCCACCTCTGGGCTCAATCCCAGGACCCTGAGATCACTACCTGACCCCAAACCAAGAGCGAGCTGCTTAACTGACTGTGCCATACAGATGCCCCAACAATTTCTTGTTTAAAAGTCTAAAATGTTAATTACTTGTCCATCAATTAAAACACAATTTGGAGAATCTTTCTTAATTCATGTTTGGGACCTGTTTTCTGTTTGCTTCGGTCCTTGGAGGTACTGAGGAATTGAATTTATAACCCTCCTCACCAGGACTTTACTGAGTCACACCGAGGGGGTTCAGTCATCCCAGCTCTACTCACAGAATTGGAGGAAGTCAGCATCTCCATGGCTTTGGGGTTGGATTCTGCCATCATGAAATGGATGGAAGACACGTAGAGGATATTTGTTTGTTTGTTTGTTTGTTTATTTGAGAGAGAGACAGTGAGAGAGAGAGCATGAGGGGGGAGAAGGTCAGAGGGAGAAGCAGACTCTTCCTGGAGCTGGGAGCCTGATGCAGGACTCGATGCTGGGATTCCAGGATCATGACCTGAGCTGAAGGCAGTTGTTTAACCAACTGAGCCACCCAGGTGCCTGATTTTTATTTATTTAAAGACCCAAACAAGAAGTAATAAAATAAAAAGGACTTAATGAGTCAATTTTTGCCTCATAGGCTGGCACTATCTCAGAAGCTGGCTCACCTGATTCTGCTAATGACTCAGCTCAGAAGTGGGCTTCATTCCGGAAGGTGAATCATGTTCGAACAGTGAGTTACACATGGGACTGGGAGAGATGGATCCTTGGTGCTATATTTAAGCCAATGACCAATTTCTGCTGAATTTTTCTGTCTGTAATTCCTCAGATATGTCAGATTAGGTCAACAAAAGAGCTGTACTTTTCTGATGAGGATGAGGTCGCCATATTGGCTTTTCTTGCCTTTGTGCCATTTTGAAGATCAAATTCTTAAATTTCTCAGACTGTGGGTTGAAGAAAAGCTCAGTTTCAGGTTAGCTTTAAGGGGCTGCCATGCTATGACTGGACATTTTTGGAGAAACACCAACATAGCACAATATACCTTCACTATTTGTTTGTAGGTTACATGTGTGTTCTAGGTTAACGTAAAACACCACTAGACCAAGCTCCATCAGTTCTGCTTTTAGTCATGACTGATTGATATTAATATCTTTTCACTGTCTTACTGGTCTCGGTATAAAGTTCTAGAATTTTAGCATTAGTCTATGACACAGGTGAGTTTGGGACAGAACTGAGCTTTTGGAACCAATCAACCTACGAGGCAACGTGTGATTTTCTACATGACAATTAGAATATGCTCTCTAAATATTCGATAAAGAACATTTTGGGGGCTAAGACACTGACAGTAATGAATAATTTAAAAAAATATGTACATCTATAGGCTACTTAAATGCATTGTGATTATATTCTGTTATGCACATCTTAAAACATATACAAAATTGTAATTTTTATTTTTATTTATTTATTTATTTTTAAAGATTTTATTTATTTATTTGACAGAGAGAGATCGCAAGCAGGCAGAGAGGCAGGCAGAGAGAGAGGAGGAAGTAGGCTCCCCGCTGAGCAGAGAGCCCCACACGGGGCTCCATCCCAGGACCCTGAGACCATGACCTGAGCCGAAGGCAGCGGCCCAACTCACTGAGCCACCCAGGCGCCCCCAAAATTGTAATTTTTAAAAAGATGAGGGAGACAAATAAATGTAAATTGAAGCCCTGATCTCGTCTTCTCCCCACCCTGGGGCATGTGCTCTCTGTGTCTCTTGGACTCCTCTGCAGAGGTTCTCAAACTTAGATCTACCTTTCCCATAGCTATGCATATAAAGCCAAAAACCAGTATCATCATCCTAAAAGAAACTTTTTGGAGTCTTCTTGTCCCACTTCTTGTTTTTTTAGGTACACTTATAACATTATTTCTAAGGTGAACATTATTCTATATAGTTCTCAAATTTCTAAATTTTAAAAGAACTTGCTTAATAAGGTGTGGGAGTAGAGTTCTCCCAAATAACTGGAAAAATGTGTAGGTGGGTTATGTCACGGTGGGATTCACGCCCCTCTCTGTGTCATTCTCTCCCCATGGAATCACATGTTCATTTGAGAACTGATGGTGCCCAGGACGTGGGTAAAACATATCTCTGTCCGGGATCCCCATTGTGCGGCTTGAGTCACATGCCTATAAAACCTTGGGAAGGCTAGAAAGACATGTAAAACCAAGGTATAACCTACACATAGGAGCATCGTCGTTTGGTTAATCTCTGGCAGCTCTAGACTGAATAGAAGGCACATTCACTCTTCCCATGATAATTTGGAAGCCACCCTGAGAACAGCTTGTTCAAATGAGCAGAGGGTAGGACAGTTATTTAAATCAACATTGGCAGCCAGAGAGGAAAATTGTATGTGTCTAATATTTCCATTTGCCAACAATGCATCTAGGCCTGGTTATCACAGCTTCTGAGTTTTCATCCTGATGCCAGGCAGGACTGGCTTTCTTTGGGAATGCTTTCTCTGCTCCCAAATGGTCTTCCTTCAACATCTTCCCATTCACCAAGGCTGTTCACTCCTACTTGTCCAGGGATTTTTTTTTTTTGATTCCACATTTTTTAGTATTGCTCAGAAGATTTTTTTAGCGTTTTCACAAGTATTATTTCATTTGATTGATCCCCATAATCTTCCAGGCAGAGAGAGTAGATGTTGGTATCCTAATTCTATGGATAAAGAAATACTACATCCAAGAGGTGAAATGACTTCTAAGAAACAGCAGAGCTAGGAGGACATTGGCCCTTTCACTTCTACCCCAAAGGCTAAGAAAAATTATTACACGGGAAGTACATTTTGTTACAGCATTAAGCATAGCCAGATTAATTCTAATATATTTTTATTTCTGCTGAATATTTTGTAATTCATCCATTGCTGTCTGGAGCGCATTTAGGTAGAGCTACCTTTTCCTGATATAAATGCCTTAGCTCGATTCACATCCCCCTCCCCGCAGAACTGATTACCCTCCTGCTAGGAAATTGATTATGAGAAAATAAAGTGTGTGGTGATATCATGAGCCCCTGTAAAATGAAACTCTTGAAGTAGCGCTGCCTTTCAGAAATGTGTTCTTCACTACAGAAAACGTTGGGTTGCCTTGTAGCCAGACTGTGGAACTGTACCCGGTCCCTCTCGCCACAGGGTGTCAGGAAGATAAAATGGGCAGCTTCACAGCCAAGCCAGCTAAGCGAGATGTGTCCGCCAACGACCAGCTTCAACATTCTTGGATCATTTTGCTCTATTTTATCGTGCAGTTTTTGCTTGGGGAGAGTGAAGGATTTTCCCTTTTGCTTCCTAACGCAAGATTTCTCGGACTCTGGCTGCTTTGGTATTTGTCTCTTTGCGCCTGGATCCGCCGCTTCACATTTTGCCTCTTTTTCTGCATCCGCCCTCAGACTCCCCAGTCTTCAGCCTTTTTCTCTCTGTTTCCAGGTGTTGTTTGTTTGTTTGTTTCTTTCTCATAGTCTGTCACCTTAATTTTCTATGAGCATGTCCTATCACTAACAGGTTAAAAAGTCTTAAAAATGTTGAGGGAGGATGTGCGGGCGATCTGGCTGCGACATCTGTCACCCCATTGATCGCCAGGGTTGATTCGGCTGATCTGGCTGGCTAGGCGGGTGTCCCCTTCCTCCCTCACCGCTCCATGTGCGTCCCTCCCGAAGCTGCGCGCTCGGTCGAAGAGGACGACCTTCCCCGATAGAGGAGAGGACCGTTCTTCGGTCAAGGGTATACGAGTAGCTGCGCTCCCCTGCTAGAACCTCCAGACAAGCTCTCAAGGTCCATTTGTAGGAGAACGTAGGGTAGTCAAGCTTCCAAGACTCCAGACACATCCAAATGAGGCGCTGCACGTGGCAGTCTGCCTTTAAAAAAGAAAGACGGAAATTTAGAACAGCTTCCTTTCAGAATTTTTGGATCATTCCGTATGTGTGTGTGTCTGTGTTTGACTGAAATGTGTTTATTTATTTACGGACATGTTATTTCCTTAACCTAATCCCTAAATGTAAAACTGAAATACACGTGTGTCTTGCTTATAGTACCTGCTCACAGTCTCCTGCATTAGTGCCCTGATTGCATTCCTTTCTCAATTACTCTGCAATTCCAGATCAGCTACATGTGCATATATAGCATTAGAATTTTACACAAATAGACTTTCTGACGTGTGCCTGCAGAGGGGAAGGACGCCAGCAGGTGGCAGTCTCACCCAGTAGAAGAGTTGAGAAAGGTTTCATTGTGGTTTTTCTTTAAGACAGTTTGCTTATTTTTGAATGAACTATTCAAGAACCAAAGTTAGGTTCTTGTTTGTTTTTAAGCAAAATGTGAGTTGGGTTAAAGAGAAAGTGGATCATCTCAACCCTGTACCACCGCATCCCCAAAATGGTGTACAGGTTGTTGTTAAAAACACAGCTATCTGATTGAGATACAATCTCACCATTGTCTGGGCATCTGAGTATCATTTAAATTTTATTTTCTCTTGCCAGGCAATTGATTCATGATAGAGAACAGAGCTCCAAAAGCGTGTTTCTTTGGCTGCATTTGGCAGTATCCTAGCACCTGGAATTTGGGACTTACCACCTTCACCGACCACATACCCTCCCACCCCATTTTCCGATGAGAAAACAGAGATCTAGATAGGATTTGTTCAAAGACGCACAGCTGTGGGCAAGAGGATCAACGTTAGGACTAAACTCAAGAGCCAGAGTAGCTGGGTCTTGAACAAACTTGAATGATAAGCTGTTATTCAAGTCTGGAGCTAACCGCAATACCGTTGACCTTGGGATTCTCTGGAGTCCAAGCTCTGCTCTCTGCAGGGTTGCCATGTTCAGATTGAGGGGGCAAAAGCAGCATCAGGCTGGAGAGGGCTGTCGAGAACTACACTCGCTCACAAGTGATTATGTTCAGCGTAATCCCCATAGCAACGTAGCAAAGTGCCAGCCCGGAGCAGGATGATAAAGATGGTTATGCGAGAGAAGGAAGGAAATCCTAGCGACAGCTTGATTGAGGGGGGTTGTTCTGCACATCAGCTTGCTTCTCCTCAGGCAGCCGCAGGAGCAGAGCTGTTTGAGACGGGCCTGTGGAGACGGTTGTTTACATAATCAACCAGAAAGCCCTTATCCATGTGCGTCTGAAGCAGGGGGACTGCCTAGCAAGCTCCGAGTCATTCTAGTTCACTTCTGCTAGCTCCCGCAAATGTTTGAAGATGAAGGACATCTGCCGGCCAGTCCCTGCCATTTGCCATGTGGTTCAGTGAACCAGACCAAACTGCACGGCTCTGGGCCGAGGACCGATGCAAATGGTAGTTTTTCCAAAGGAAAATGCTTGCCAACTTTGGCCAGCGAAACCCGGCTTAACAATCATGGCAACGAGCTAGAGGCAGGCCCCCCTTACAGTCTCTTTGCCAGTGTTTTTAAAAGTGGGTTAAGAATGTTAAATAGTTTTCGGTTAAACATTTTTGTTAGATGGCATGGCTCTACCAAGCAGAGGCTGGGGGTGGTTTGCTAGAGGCAGCGAGAGTGTACTCTTCTGGTCTAATACCAGCTCGGTAGACAAGGAGGCACATTGCCCCGATCCTTCTTCAAGGAAGAGCTTGCCAGCCGGGTGTGGAGAGCGGCATGAGCAGACGGCCCGTAGTTGTCGGATTCTTCTGTGTCTGCCTGAGCTGTGGAGAGCTGCTTCGTCTCCCTCTGCTCCAGGCACTGAGATGGGAGGGGGATGAAAGCCCAGCCAGCCATCTCCATCCAACACAGGCCACCTCTGATGGGCTGGACTTGCTGGAGCTCCCAGCTGGGTTGGCCAAGGCCTCTTGGGCCTTGTTGAGCATTGAAGTTCCTCTTTTTCCTTTGCCTGATGCAGCTTTGTCCTCTACCCTTTACAGGCATTGATCCCAAATCCATCTCAGCATCTGTTTTGGGGAAACCCCATCTGCAACAACCCACCTATCTTTTCAGCCTGGAGCACTTACAAAGTCCTCCATAAAGTGAATGCCTAAACGTCTTTTGTGGTAATTTAACTTTTTGATAATATTTACATATTAAAAGAAAGCATTACCTTTACAGAGTCTCAGAAAGGAAAGAAAATATCTAGTGCTAGTACTATAAAAAGAGTCCATTGCAAATTGACTCAACACAGCCCACTTTAATGGCTTTTTGACAATGGGAGGAGAAGGTTTCTTGGTTCTTGATTTGCAAGCCGCCAAATATCACACTCGGAAGGATTTTACACATAGTTCTTTATTAATAAATTGCCCTAAATGATTTCACATGTTTCTGCTTGTGCGTTGTGGCTCCATCAACCTTCCTAGCTAGTTTCAAATTACCGAAGTATTGCCTTACTCTGGCCAGGGTTCCCTCCCTTCTGATTTCCTGCAGAGGGAGGAGGGGGAGCAGGAGAAGGTGGGGAAGGTGTCTCTAGGGCATCAGGCTGGGCTCTATTGCCCTAGCAACTTTGTTTCTAGAGATTGTTGGATTTGTACTTGATCCTTTAATAAACCAATTGGGTAGTTTTGGAATGTAGTGGACTGAGTTAGGAAGAGGAGAAATCCGAAGGAATGAGTGCCCTCAGTTTGACGGTGGGGCCAGGTAATGACCAGAGGTCATGAGCAATGGGTTCATGGTGTTGGTAAATTTACTTCTGAGTTGATCGCATGGTGGATGTAATTTAAAAAGTAATACATGAACACAACACGTTGGATTCCACGACATCTGAAAAAGTTATCATTTAAAAGGTACGGTGGTTAAAAAGCCATGATTCAGCCCGGCAGATTCAGAATTCTTTTTAATATGATATGGAGGAGTGATACCCTGGACATGCAGAGGCTGGATTTTGTGTGTTTGTTAAGGCTAAGATAACATCTCATTCTTATCGATATTCCAGGAAGTGTTCTTATTAGAACTATGTCCTAGAAGACAGCAAGTTATATTAAAAGAGATTGAAACATGAGTCAGTTTTCAGTATTGCAGAATGATGAAAAATCAAATATATATGGATCTGGGAAAATTGGTGAGAGAAGATAGTTAAAAAAAAAAAAAGAAGAAGGAAAAAAAAGAAAACAGATGACCAGGAAGAGTTGGTTTTCATTTCTGGGATTAAACCATTTCCATAAAATGTATATGGACAGTTCTGTCCCCAAAATGTGGTCTTGTTTCTACACAGTAAGTTGTTAAAGCTATTTGGCTTGCTCTCATTTGGTTCTTTAAAATTTGAACTAATAAGTACAAAGAAAAACAAGTTACATACTTATTACAAAATAAAAAAGTCTTTTTTCCTCAGTGATAATTTAAAGCATTCAAAAATATTTTCTCAAGTGCCACTGATGGAATCGTCTCAGGTCTGTGCATTTTAAATTCTAATACTTTCCCAGTATGTTTAACCCTAAAATGGAAATTGTTGTGTTTAAACTAGGTGGTGTTGCTTTAGGTTTCCTCCAATTGACAATGCCAGTGTTTCATCTGTTGGACGTTAGGCTCTCATAGCATCTCCTAGACACCGTTAGTGGCTCCTACCATGTCTTGGCTGGGCTTCTTGGCTAGGTCTGTTCTACAAACATCAGAGAACTTTTAGTCCCCACTGGTCTCTCTAGAACAAATACTTTTTCCCCCTTTTCTCTTTTCAGTTTTAGCTCTGCACCCTGTGCTTTCTTCCTTTATGCTGTCATTAGTGTTCCTCTCTGCTGGTCTTGCCTCTCTTTCTTCCTATTATTTCTAGGGTTTTATTTGCCTTTTTTTGCAAATGCTCCTTTTCCCCCCTTTTTTGTCTACAGGAAAGACTTCTTATCGTGCTCACTTAAAGTGCCGGTGGCACTTGTTAGAGGTCTTGATTGGGCTTAATCCACATTTCAACTGCCAGTATTTTACCTAAAAAAGTATTATTGTTCAGCATTATGCTCTCTAAAAGATAGCAGGGCAGAGAGAAAAAGGACAAAAAATTTAGCAATTACCAAATGACAGGAAAATGTTCTTACTGGATTACCTGGGAGATATACAGGGTAGTTTGGAGGTCTTTCTTCTCATTGTTTTTCTCTTTCTTTTTCTCTTCTCTTTTCCCTCCTCTCCTCTCCTCTCCTCTCCCCTCCCCTCCCCTCCCCTCCCCTCCTCTCCCCTCCTTCCCTTCCCTTCCCTTCCCTTCCCTTCCCTTCCCTTCCCTTCCCTTCCCTTCCCTCCCCTTCCCCTTCCTTCCTTCCTTCCTTCCTTCCTTCCTTCCTTCCTTCCTTCCTCTTTTAATGCTCCGAGTGTCAATGTTTAAAAGCTTTGAGTTCCCATCAAGGATGTTTGCATTTTGTCAAAAAACTTCAGTTAAGTCTCATCATTTTCTTTCTTAGATATAATTACCCTAACATCCAGAAGAGTCATAAACTCTGAAGAGACCTCAGTCCTCATATTTGCCACTTCCTTTAGAAGGCATTCATCAGAGACGTTTATAACTCTCCACAGCAGGGAAATATTGACATTAAGAAAGAGCATAGCACTTGATGGCCCAAAGGAGCAACATTAGCCTAGGGCTTAATTGTCCACAATTTGAAATAAAAGAACAAAAATGAACGTCTGAATGTAATACGTTGGAAAGATGTCCAGTGCTCATGGGTCCTCTGGAGTTTGGATGAAGAGTTTCTGCTCTAGGGACAGGCATTTTCACTTTCCTTCCATCTGAGCCAGTGGGGTGGCTCCTTTTACTGACTGATTTTACTACCCCTGGTCCTTTATCTTCTAATTTGAGCAAACACCCCAACCTCTTTCCCTTCTGTGCATTTTATCTACCTTAGAGCCTACTGAGAGATTAACATTTTTAATACATGAATGTTTGTTACGATATGCTGGTTTTCTCTTTTATCCTTTACATATCGCGAAATCTACTGGGAAGGTATCTAACATTTCTTGAAGGCATATGGGTATGTGTGTATGTGTGTGTGTGTGTGTGTGTGTGTGTGTGTGTATTTTTTACTTATTTGGAAAGAATTTCCAACTTAGAGAAAAGTTACTTGAATAATAGGATGATGAATAGTTAACCCTTTCCTCACCTTCATCTATGGATAACGTTTTATGCAATGTGCTTGATCATTTGTGCTTTTTCTCTTCTCTCTTTCTGTCTGCATGTATGCACATCCATACATAATGCATGTATACACATATATATATGTATGTACATATACATTTATATAACAATGTTTATATACGCACATGCTATTTTATTTTACCTAAAGCATTTGAGAATCCGTTTCACACATCATGACCCTTTATCCCTAAATAGGTTAGTATTTTTTAGGATAAAAGTATGCTCAGGTGCCTGGGTGGCTCAGTCAGTTAAGCATCTGCCTTCAGCTTGGGTTATGATCTTAGGGTCCTAGGATCGAGTTCCACATGGGGCTCCCTGATCAGCAGGGAGTCTGCTTCTCATTCTTCCTCTGCTGGTCCCCCCACCCCCACTCCTGCACACACTCTCTCTCTTTCTCTCTCTCTCTCAAATAAATAAAATTATAGAAAAAGAGTATGCTCTTGTATAACCACAGGGAAGTTGTCAACTTCGGTAATATAACATTAATGCTTTTCTCTAATTTGGATTTTAATTTTCCTGTTGTCCCAGAAATATCCTTTATAGCTTCTTTTCACCCCAATACAAGGTTCTGTCAGGGGCAGGTATTGCATTTAGTTGTTAAGTCTTTTTAATCTCTAAAACACTTCCATAGGCTTTCTTTGTCTTTTAGGATATGGACTATTTTTTTTTAATTTTTAGTTTTTTATTAACATATAATGTATTATTAGCCCCAGGGGTACAGGTCTGTGAATCACCAGGTTTACACACTTCATAGCACTCACCATAGCACATACCCTCCCCAATGTCCATAATCCCACCACCCTCTCCCTACCCCCCTACCCCTGGCCCCCCTCAGTTTGTTTTGTGAGATTAAGAGTCTCTTATGGTTTAGGACATCGACAATTTTGAAGATAGAGTCTTCCTACCTTTTAAACACAGGTGTCTCTTCATTTTGAGTTTGTGTGATGTTTCCTTTTGAGTAGACTCGGTTACGTGTTCCCGACTAGAGTACGACACACGTAATGCTGTGTGCTTCTCACAGGCATGTCTGGAGGCATGTGATGTTCACGTGCCCCGCAGCAGGGATGTCCATGTTCCTCATATGGCAAAAGCACTGTCCAGCTGCTGTTTTCTCCCTTGTGGCTAGCAAGCAATTTGTAGATCCTTGAAGATCATGCAGATATCTTGCGTGTCATTAAGTTTCCCTTGAGATTTAGCATCTATGAATGATTTTTGCCTGAACTTATTACAGTGTTTACACAGTGATGGTGATCCCCTTTGTTACCCTCTGCACGTTTATCAGGCAGCATGTGATATTCTACTGTAGCCAAGAACTCTCCCTTCTCCTATATGTATGCATGTATGTATGGACACATGGCTTCCTGGTTCCCAAATGGTCTATAATTATTATCCTCATTTATTTTTGAGCTCGGATTATTTCAGATTTGGCTGGAGTCCCATCAGGCTGGTTCACTGTGCCTCGGTCCTATTTCCACTATTCTTTGAAGCATGGCCTTATCTGCTGATGTAACAAAATGTTCCAAGTTCATCTTGTAGTTCCAGCCTCACTCTTCTGCATTCCTGCTTTCAGCCATTTGTCGGAGGACCACTGGTTCTTTTTGGTAGGGAATGGTATTAGAAATCAAGATCTGTGCATTTGCTGTGCCCATTGCTGCTGGGATATCTCCACTTCTAAGCCTTTTTAGTGGACAGAGCCAGGAAATATATGCATGCACACACAGACATAAGTGCACATGCACACACACTAACACATGACATACACAGGTGCACATAGTCATGCATTTACATATTCAAATATTATATATCATGAGTCTACTATCCATACCCCCCCCTTCAGTATTTATATGTCCCGTCTTTCACAGTGAGGGTCCTGACTTCCAAAAACATCAACACATTTAATAATTTACCCAATTTCACAATGCATCTGAAATAGTCTCAGAATACGTTCACCCATATCTACTATAAACACAAACTACTAGAAAGAGTTCAGAATCTCCAGTCTCCAGTTCTCCCATCTCCCCACCCTGCCCAGGATGGAGGAGGTACAGGGCTTGTAGTCAGAACTGTTGATTTGGTAAGTCATTCAGATCAGTTTTGTTTCCTCTGCATTGTGGGAAACAATTCATTTGAAATATACTTGGGTTCATTTGTTTCAGATTCCTTCAGTTTTAGTTTTTCCCTCCTCCTTTCCTAGTTGATTTAATTCTTATGAATGTCAAATATTAACATGCTTCCAGAAGTCAAAGCTTATGAAAACGTATATTCAAAGAAGGGCTCTTCTCTTCCACATCTCTTGCATTCCCTTCTCCTTCACCCCTTGTAAGTAACCAACTAAATTGTTTCTGTTTTGTTCTCTCCTGTGATTTCAAAGATAAGCAAATGTATGTGTTTTCTTATTTCCTCTGTTTTCTTAAATGAAGGTAATGGTACTGGATGTGATCTTTTGTGCTTTGTTTCATTTATTTATTTTTCCACTTCACAAGATCTCTTGGACATCATTCCTCATCATTTCGTATAGCACTTTCTCATTGTTTTTCTGCAAAGAGGTAGTATTTATTGTACGTTTGTGCTAGAATTTATCCAACAATTTCTTATGCTGGGATGTTTAGGTAGTTTCCAGTATTTTGCAATTACAGATAATGCTACAATGAATTGGTGGTGGGATTGCTGGTTTCAAGGGCAAATGTAGATACAATTTTGTTAGATAGTGTCAAGTTCTCTTCCATAGGATTTGTACCACTTTGTGTTTCCAATAACAGTGCATGAAAGTGCCAATTTCCTCATGGTGTTAGCAGCAATCATATTGTTTAGCTTTTGAATTTTTCCCAGTCTGATGGGTAAGAAGTGATACCATTGTAGTCTTAATTTGTTATGAATAAAGTTATGAATAAAGTTGTTATGAGTAAACTTGAACATCTTTCTGTACTTTTTAACTTAGGAATCATTTTGATCGCTTTTTGTAAGTTGCCTGTTCATATTTTTGCCCGTTTATTTACACTATTTGGTATCCCCCCAACCTCGATTTTTAAAAGTATTCTTTTTTTTTAATTTTAGGGTTATCAGTCCATCATCTCTAATATATTGCAAATATTTTCTCCTAGATTATACTTGCTTATTGGACTTTATCATTTTAGGGAGTCTTGCATAATTTTTGTTAATTTTTATTTCATTAACTTTATCACTCTTCAATCGCATCTGAATTTTTAGTCATGGTTATAAAGTCTTTCCCTACACCTAGGTTATAAAAGAACTTACTTTTTTTTAATCCCCTGGTACTTGCATAGTTTTATTATTTACATTTCAATCTCTGATTATGAAATAATATCTATTTATATCTATATTTATACCTATATCTATAATATTTTCTGGTTTCTGCTAATATTTGGTCTTTGACTCTTGTTCCTGACACAGAGCTTCTAAATCCTCTGTAATTTCCTGAGTGATCGGAGCATTTCTGTTCTAGTGAGGTGACTCTTGATGGGCTCCTAAATTGGGGCTGGTCACTAGAAAGACCAAACCATGATTAGAAGCCTGGCACTTTCAGCCTCATCCCTCCCTCCCCCTCCAGTCTCCACAGAGGGCTGGAAAATGAATTAATAAGTGATCATGCCTCTGAGATGAAGCCTTCAGAAGAATCCCTAAAGTATTGGGTTTGGAGAGTTTCTGGGTTGGGAAAAACATCTCACTACTGAGGGTGGCATCCATTCCTCAGGGACGAAATCTCCTGTGTTCAGGGCTCTCCCACACTTTGCTCTATGTGTCTCTTCATCTGGCTGCTCTTCTGTATCTTTTAAAATGTCCTTTGTAATGAATCAACAAGAGTAAGTAAACTTTCTCTGAGTTCTGTGAGCCATCCTAACACATTACTGAACCTTGAGGAAAAGGTTGTGGGAACCTCTTATTTGTAGCCAAGTTGGACAGAGGTTGTGGGTAACCTGACAACCGACTGCTTGCAGCTGGATCTGAAATGGTCGGGGGCAGTCCTGTGGGACTAAGCCCTTAACCTCTGGGGTCTGCCCTAACTCCAGGCAGTTAGTGTCAGAATTGCTTGGTGACACCTCTGGTGTCAGAAGTGTTGGGAGAGTGGTAGTTGTGTGAGAGTGGACGGCAGCAAGTAAGGGGCATTTTTTTTTCCTATTCGCGGATTCATCTGGGATTTATTCTTTTATACGGTGTGAAAAATGGCTGTAGTTTTCTCTTTTTTAACAAACGGTCAATCAGTTGTCCAGCACCATTTATAAAAAGGCCGTGTCTTCTCCAATAATTTACAACACCGCCTGTATCATGTACTAGCTTCTACATGGAGTTAAACCTTATCCTTTTTTTAGACACTGTATACCTATGGCAATAAAAATGTAGGCTAAGTAAGCCCTCTGAATTAAGTCAGTAATTGTAGGGAAGAGTTTAAAAATTAAAAGAGCAACTTGAAGATTTTGATATTATCCTTAGGAGAGTGAATTAGGAGTCACCATTAAAGCAGTGAAGTACTTTGTTCCTGCCATCAGTTCTCAAACTTTGTTAAAATGCGGATTTCTGAGCTTTTTCATTAATATTCTTATATACAAATTGAGGTTAAGGCCTTGAAGGTAACTGATTAATATACGGGTGGATAGGGTAGGGGGTCATTGGATCACTTTCGTTTAAAAGCACAGGCTTTGAGGACAGGGACAGCCTATAGGCGACATCTACCCTGTGCAGCGACATGTGTGGCAGGTGACAGTGAAATTATTCTGATAATGACAAAAGGAAATTCAGGCTTTCCACTACATACAAAACAGGAGAGCTGTTCAAAAAGCTAGAAGCTTACCGCTGAGGTCATAAAGGTGGTCAATGTGAAAGCAATCCACATTTCATAATCTTTCCATCCTTTAGATTTTATTCCCACTTGCCTGGCGGTGAGCTTTGGGTCTGTGATTCTCAGACATTTTCAGTTGTACATATTATTCAGAAAGATCAGAACTCTCTGCATGACTCGTTTTTGTGTGAAAGCTTTATTTGGGCCACAGTGATAGGAAGGTGCTCTGATTTTGTGAGGTTAGAAATGAGATTAAACAAATGAGTACACTTGTTATAGTGTAAGTATTATGTATTTTATGATGGAAACATTAGCATTGCTTTAGACACTGCCTCCTACCATCTGGAAAATTAGTAATTCTGAAATGTTCTGTCAAGGGACCTAAATGGTTGAGGTTGGAAATGATAATTGATACAACTATCTACTAAGCTTTGACTTCGTGCATTTGTCCATGTGTGTGTTCGAAAGTATAAGACATACTTGCTTCCGTTTTCTGTGGCTGGTTCATTGAATCTCCTCATCCACATTTGTTTTCTTCTGTCCGTTCCTTTGTGTCACAGAATAGAGTCCGTTGTGGTTCTAATCTCTGTCATGCATGCTTTTTATGAACAAAATTTCAGGCACACAGAGCGTACACGTGCACATTTTACTGCGAGATAGTGAAATCTCATTGTGTGGGGACCTCATGCCCAGTGTGATGTTATGTTTTCCACTCTTCTGCTGTTTTAAAATTTTATGTTAACCTGGCATTCTGGATAAGAAGTTTTCTTCTTTATTGTGAGTCACAGTGGTATATAGCAGACATAAGACAACAAAGTTAGACAGGCTTGTTGGCAAAGATGTGAATACCTGCCCTCTGACCTTTCCAGGTTCTCGTCTGTATTTTATAACAAAAAACTAATGAGGATTTCACTTTGGTGAAATATGCCTTCTAAGTGATGCTTGTGGATAACACATTCCATCAATTAGCATTTGGGATTTTGATTAAACCATTTTGCAAGTGATTCCACTTCAGTGGCTGTTAAAAATGTATTTTGAAAGGGAAAATATGTTTTGGTATTAGTATTTTGAGGTCCCTCTTAAATTTATTATAATCCATGCAAATTGTAATGTGGCCTTTTAGTGCACAAATGAACCCTTTTGATCTCAGCTACTACCATAAGATACACAAAATAAGGCACATGTAGAACATTGCCAATCAAATCTCAAAGTTAGGCTGACCCTCTTGAAGTCTACCTTTTTTTTGACTTATTTGTCCTAATTGGATACATTGTCTTCTTTTTTTCATTCCATTGCTTAAAACGTTTGCCCCATTGTTTTATTTATGCTTTAATCACATCTCTTTCGATAACCACATTTATTTGATTACTCATCTTCTACAAGGATTCCTGGCATTTGGCTCATTGAGTTTCATTTAGCCTCCTTATTTTTGAAATCTCGAGATTTCATTTGTCAACAACCTCTGATTATCCCCAAAGTGCCTTAGATTATCCTGACTCATCCTTTGACTTCAGATGAGGACCCTGTTATTTCAAGATGCAGGTGACTTCAAGACTGAAGATAGACCAGTGGTGATGTCCTCCCCTATTCTGACTGTTTGGGTCATGCTTTTTACTCATCTTACTACTCTCCTAGAAAAACTATTTAATATTTTTACCACTTATATTTTTCTAATATTGTACTTGAGTCACACCGCCTTAGTCATAGTTTAACAAGTTGTTGAGAATTGTTTTAAACAGAACAAAGAAAATCCAACTCCATTTGGGTTAGCTTTCATTTGCAAATATTATTTGAAATTTGATTTAAAAATTGTATAACTTAGAATGAAAGTCTTGATAAAATAAGAAAGTTGGCATATTAAGAACTTCTCATTTTTCAAGTGTATTTTACTCAAGTGTAAGTATCTTTTATAAAAACTCCATGTTCAGTGACTCTAGAGTAACCATGGAGGTGTTTTTATTCATTATATTCCACTGGGAAAAAGGTGATTAAATTTATTGTAAGGATTTTTACCTTACTTTTTTTCTCCATTGTTTTATTCATTTATCATTTATTCATTTTTTAGCCATGTGTAGCTAATTCTTTGCTTTATATACAAATGCCCAGTTTCTTAAAGTTTGTTCATTTTCTACTAGAATAAAATACCTTTTCAATTTAATGACTAACATTGGGTGAACATGCATTTGTTAGGAGAACAAGTAGTAATAATTTAATTCATTATGTCAAGTTTTTCCTTCTAAGGTTCTTTATTAATTCATATATGGAATCATATCATTTATATACCTTGACCAGAACAGATCTTTTCTCTTAGAATAATGTTCTTTCCTTCAGTAAATGCTGCCGTTCTTTAAAGTACTTAGGTTAGAATTAAACAAAGCAAAACAAAACAGTGCCGGTTTCTTAAACAAGAAGTCCAGACATTATTGGATGGAAGAGTTGGATCAAAGACTCAATGATGTCAGGTCTGACACCTCTGCAATTCTCTTAGCCTTATCCTAACAGTCATAAGATGGCTACCATCAACCCAGCCATCTTATCTACTTTTAGAGCAGGAAGAAAGGGAAAGTACCTGCCTTTAGTTTATAATTTAAGGAATAGATGTGAAACTATTCTCAGAAGGATCTGTAAACTTAAAATAGAAACGTTGTAACTTTTCTATTTGGGAATAATATTTTACCTTTCAAGTTGGTTATCTGAAAGTCTATAAAATATATCTGTATTACATTATTATTTAGCATAAATTCATTTATGAAATACTCTACACCAACTACATTCCTGGTAGTATTTTTAAAGTTGAGACCACAAACTCTAATAAAACAGATTTTTTTGCCTTCGAGTGCTTTCTGGGCTCATCAGGAAGACATGCAAGAGAACTGCTACACAGTCCTATGTGACTAACCATAGAGCATAGCCCTGCAAAGCGTCAGGTTGGTATAGAGTGGCTAGCTGATACCTGGAACAGGTGGCCTTTCCCTGAGATCTAGAGCATGGAGATAAGAAAATCTAAAAAGTAAGGGGAACATATGGAGGGTATCCAGGCATCAGGACTGGCACACGCAGAGACCTGGCAGTGACAGAGCACATCTGTTACTCAAGAACTACAAGTCATTCTCTTGTGAGTCAGAGGTGTGAGGGATGGAAATTTAGGCAAACACTTCCTTCAGGATTTTGGTCTTCATCCTATGCTTGGTAATTATGTGATAGTCCTTTACTTTGACAAGGTTCTGATTCCTTAGGACTTGGTTTTGGTTCCACCTATGGGCTAGCAAGTCAAATATTTTCTTATATTAATATTACTGTTCAATAGAAGCTACATATCAGCGATCTGCTGTCCTAATCTGATCTATAGATACAGCTGATGCTGTGTTTGTATTTTTTTTTCTTTTCCCATACAGCATAAAAAAAAATCAAATTAGTTTCTAACATTTGAAAATCGGGAGATTCCACAGAAGAATCCAGTTTGTCTGGAAAGCTCAGAAGGTCTGGAAATAGTAGGCCTGTGTTCTCAGGGAGCAGCCATAGGCTGCATGGGAGTCAGGGCTGGTGGCATCCAGTTCACCACAGTCCTCATTCCTCATTGTTTTACAACAATTCCACTTGAGTAATTTAAAGTTGGTTGGTTCCTGAAGGCATTTATATTTGCTCCCTCTCATATGGTACATATATCATGTATCGGTAAACTTGTATGCTAGCAATTCTTATTAAGGTACAGTGACATAATTTTCTTTCCAGTGACACAGACTGACCTCTTAATCAATGAGTTTACATTGGCCATCAGCCTGCTTGAGTGAACAACAGTGGTACAATACCTTGGTATTATGAATCTTGTTTTTAATTATCCTATGCAATTTTTTTCCTTGAAAAATTATTGCTATCTGATAGACATTAAAATCCAAAAAATATCTCAACAAGTTACAACAAAGGAACATGATAAAGCTCTGAGTCTTGAAGCATAATGTCTAGTTGGCTTTTGCTAAACTATTTAATCTCCTTGGCCTGTAGTATCTTCTTTTAGAAAATATCTATAATGTCACCAGCTCTATCCACAATTGCATTCAGGTTACCACTGATGTTGAAGTGAAACAGTCCGTGTCAATGTCATGAACACCATAGGTAACCACTGAGGACCTGCAGATGAAAGGATCTATTGTTTAGTATTGTTAGTAGTCTTGGGGTCTTGAGGAAATGTCTTATCAGAAACCAACTCTAAAAGTCTATGACTTCTAATAAGAAAAGCAGGATGCCAAAGTGTGAGGCTGTATATGTATGGAGACTCTAGGGGCTGTGGCCGTAGACAGACAGACAGTAGACAAAAGTTTGGAGACTTTCTGCATTACGTTTGCTCAGAGGGTGGATGGAATTTATTGAACCTGTTATCTGTGGGCGGTATTAGACTTCCCCCAATGAAAAGAAAAGATGGAGATTATCTGGTCTACTTCCCTCATTTGATTGGTGAGCAAGTAGGTTTTCAGAGGGATGAAGTGACTAATAAGTATCAAAGACAGGACAAGAAGCATTGGACACTTAGACTCTCAATCCAAAGACACTTCCTTTATGCCTGAGGCATCACTTACAAGAAAGTGTTTGATGCTTACATGGGTTTACATTTAAAGCTGTTGGTTTTGCTAGTTTTAGATGAGGCTAGGAAGATCTTTTTCTACTGTGCCTTTTATGGCTCATTTTTCTTCTGAGTCAAATAGAGAAACCTCAGTAAGTTGTTGGCATCTTGGATGCATTAGGGGATCAGTAGGAATTCTGATAAGATTTGACTTGCATAAACATTGGGGTACAGATGGCTCCAATGTTTATGCAAGGCCATCTGTACCCCAATGTTTATAGCAGCAATGGCCAAACTGTGGAAAGAACCAAGATGCCCTTCAACAGACGAATGAATAAGGAAGATGTGGTCCATATACACTATGGAGTATTATGCCTCCATCAGAAAGGATGAATACCCAACTTTTGTAGCAACATGGACGGGACTGGAAGAGATTATGCTGAGTGAAATAAGTCAAGCAGAGAGAGTCAAGTATCATATGGTGTCACTTATTTGTGGAGGATAACAAATAACATGGAGGACATGGGGAGATGGAGAGGAGAAGGGAGTTGAGGGAAATTGGATGGGGAGGTGGACCATGAGAGACTATGGACTCTGAAAAACAATCTGAGGGTTTTGAAGGGTCAGGGGGTGGGAGGTTGGGGGAACCAGGTGGTGGGTATTAGAGAGGGCACAGATTGCATGGAGCACTGGGTGTGGTGCAAAAACAATGAATACTGTTATGCTGAAAAGAAATAAAAAATTAAAAAAAAAAACCGAAATGGTAATTATGTGAGAAAATAAAAGTGCTAATGAAACCTAAAAAAAAAAAAAAAAAGATTTGACTTGCAGTGGTTGGAGGAAAGAGGTACAGGATTTCTCAATGGCCTCAAATTTTCTGGAAAGCAAACATCCCAAGCAGGGATGTTGACATCATAGGTCTTTTGGCTGCTGACATCATAGGTCTTCCAGCCTCCAAATACAAGAAGAATCCTTACAAGTGAAAATCTGGCATAATTTTTCACACTGACAAGGAAACCTTATTGAAGTGGCTCAGGTTGCATATCAGCCCTAAGAACTGTTTTCCTTCTAAAAAGTTGTGGTAGCATTTCAAATGAAAAATATTTTCATATTTGAAAATTTTAAAATAGTAACTCCAAGTGACATTGTCAGTTGAATGTGTTCTTGTTAGAAACAATAAGCTTTTCTGTAAGTGGCAAAGGGTTTCCCCGATATGTAGGTTTTGATAATGCTAGTTTGAACTGTTATTTTGACTTTTGAACATTGAACTATTGAACCATCGACTATTCAACTATTATTAGTTTGAACTATATACTTTTATAAATTATTGTTATAAATTATGACATGTGTGATTATATTTTAATATTAGCTAATATTAACTCTAAAAAATGAATTCTTTGTATTTGTTTAGTGAATTTTCTGTCTTTCTAATCATTTTTTTCTGCCTTCACTGGTCATAGCTTCCATGGACTTCTTTAATAGTTTCCTGCCTGATTTTCCTGCATTTATTCTTTGTGTTGAATTCTGCCTATTGACAACCTGGTTAAGCTTGGGACTATTTCCTGATTTTCCTTCTGGTTGCATTTCCCTTAGGGTTTGTTAAGAGAGGAACTTGGGTGGAAATAGAGAAATGGAGGTCTGAACAGATAAAGAAGTGCCTGGCTGTCCTAGTTCATCCTCACTGTCCTTTCCTTGGTGGCTCTCTTATCTTCCTGACCATTGCACCTGCTGATTAGCTGTGGCCTCAGGTCGACTATCAGATGCCTGACTATGGACCCACAAGGGCCATGATTCCTACAGGACACTGCTCTCCTGAGACCTCCAGGAGGTCTTTCCAGAACCCTGCTTGAGAAGCTAACTGTGCTTGGCTTCTCAGATCTTCTTGTAAGCTCTGTCTTGTCCACTGGGTTCAGTGCTGCCTGAGAGATGGTTAATGACACTTCTGTCCTCAAACTCTCTCTTCTAGACCTTTTCTTCTACTCCTCCCACAGTTGTATAAGCTCTATTTCCTATAGGAATTTCCTTGCTCCCATGACACTCAGAGTGGCTCTGGTTTCTCAAGTAAAGCCTCAACTAAAGCAAAGATACACTGTGGGATCATCTGTTGTCTTTCCCAGAGCAGAATCTTTATAGTGAAAATGATCATGTACTGACCCAGCCCTCCCTTTCCCCATTAATCCTTGATTCTCCTCCACTCTCTTTCAAACTTCTACTTCACAGATTTCAGAACTTCATCTCTCTGGGGTCCACCCTTCCTGGTCATACTTCATCCATACCTGCCTTCTTCACAGTCTTCTTCACTTTCCACTCTAACTCTTCATGGTCTTCTTCACTTTCCACTCTAACACAGCACACTGGCATGGGGGTGGAACAGATCTTGATTCAAATTCTTGTTCTGCCCCTTTCTAGCTGGGGCCCTCGGCAAGTTGTTTGACATTTATTAGGCACAGGTTCCTAACTTGTAAAAGGGAGAAGATCGTTATAGCTACTTTATGGTATTGGTGTGAGGTGTCAATACTAAACTGTCCACAAACATTGACTTTCTTTTTGTGTATTCTGCCACCAGTCATCTACTGCCCTCCAGGGAGAAGAAAGACACAACCTCCTTGTCCAGATATTTCACTGTCTCTACTGCAGCATGAGCTGGAAAGTCCAGTGTGTAGACCATGGATTCAAGCACTGAGCACTAGGGTGGGGACGATGTGATTCAAAGATAAGGGAATACTCCGTCCTTTGTTGTTGTTGTTGAGGTGGGTGGGGGGTTTGCAGAGAGAGAAGAAGAAAGAATCGTTAGCAGGCTCCACACCCCGCACATGAGCCTGATGTGGGACCTGATCTCACAACCCTGAGATCATGACCTGAGCCAAAATCAAGAGTTGGATGCTCAGTGGGGCTGAATGCCCCATGCCCCAGGAGCACCCTGGTTTTGTTTGTTTGTGGTTTTTGTTTTTTTTTTTTTAAAGATTTTATTTATTTATTTATTTGACAGAGGTCACAAGTAGGCAGAGAGGCAGGCAGAGAGAGAGAGAGGAGGAAGCAGGCTCCCTGCTAAGCAGAGAGTCTGATGTGGGGTTTGATCCCAGGACCCTGAGATCTTGATCTGAGCGGAAGGCAGAGGCTTTAACCCACTGAGCCACCCAGGTGCCCTGAGCACCCTGTTTTTTAATGTGGGCGATCATTCTTGTGAGTGACAGTTGGGAAGCTACAGTAAAACAAAGGGTTGCCATTGATTCTGATTTCAAATAGAAGAATGGACAAAATGGGGAGAGAGAAATTTTAAAAAGGGAATTGACTATAAAAGCAATTCTAATTATGCTTTTGTCCATAGCTCATTTATGCCTAATACTTAATGTGCAGCATGATGGCAATGATGCAGGTCGTTAAATGTATCACATCACTAACTTGTGTTGTCCGATTGCAAGAAGTTCTCTCCATGGATGCTTGCCCATTAAAATTCGTTGTTCAGGTATCATGTTCATGTGCCAACCACCTAGAACAATTAGAGGAAAAGCAGTTTCCACAAAGGTAATACTAATATGTAGTGATCCCTTTTTTTTTTTTTTTTTTTTTTTACATTTTATCCCTCAAAAGACTACTACGGCAGAGGGGAGAGTTGTTATTCCCCTGTTTCTGATAAGAAAATGAGGTTTGGAAATATAAATAAATGACTACAGTTGTAAAGACATAAATTGGACTCAATCCTCTGTTCCAAGCTCTTACGTGGACCTATGTGGCAAAGCTGATCTGTTGGAAGACATTTGGTGACACATAAAAATGTTTTAATTAGTGGCTGGAAAATGTGGTGAGAGACGCCTTTGTTCAGGATTTGTGGGTCTAGGCCCAAGTTCTAGATCCTGGAGCAATGTTGTGACTGCTTATTTGCGCCCCCAGCATCCAATTTCCTCAGATGACTTTGTTTTTGACATTTGTATCTCCCTGTGCTTTGAAATCTGTAGACGTGTTAAAATCCAAATATTTTAAAATAATTTCATGGTCTCCCAGTAAGTTCTAGCATCTTTGAACTACTCAAATGGTCTCCTGCTGCCTTTAATATTTCAGATACCGTAATGTGTCCCAAACAATAGCGATCCCTCTCAGCAGTGTGATTCCCTGCCCAGGTGGACAGGTGGGTCCTTACACTTGGGGCTGTTGAAAGGAGGAGGCTATGATTGATCTGAATTCTTATGCTATGTGAATAAATACTCCATGGCAGTCTGATGTAATGGTTCTGAAATTCATCTGCAAGGTGTGGAGGAGCATGAGAGTCGATTTATCATGTTTGAAGAAAGTGAAATGGGATAAAAAAGATTTTTACATGATTTGAAATCTTGAGAAGGTGGGATTGCATTATCCTCTTCAAGGGGGTTTGAGTCACCTTTTTTATTTCCTGGTTTGGTAGTTATTTCATGCCCCCTAAAAACAATGTATCAATCATCCCATGAATAGTGTACCAATTAATTTATGGACACAAAGTTTTAACATGCAATCTGCTATTGCTGCATTAACGAGTTTATGATTTTCATAAAATACATAGACCAATTTTGAGTTTTATCAACCTCAATGGTTGAAATTAAAATGGAAATAGCAACATTTGTTTTTTTGTTCTTCCTACAAAGCAACTAATTATTTTCCTCTGGGTAATGATAATTAACAAAATTCCTCTCCTGTTCCTGATCAGTGCACAGCTGGTTCTCAGATAATCACAAAGCCTGGGTTTTATGTGGTGATATGAACACCCTATCTAACTTGGGAAGTGCATTAACTGTGTGCTGTGGCCTAAGTTTCATAATTCTAAATGATGTCTTGATGAACTTCTCAAATTGGGAGCAACATTTACATTAGTAAATTGTAGTCAGTGGGAGAGAGAGAATGCTATCATGAGCGTCTACTGTTGAGTGTAGATTTTGTCTGCTTCAGATGTTGCACTTGGGCCACAGGGACATCTCATGTCCTCATTTTTGTAAGCATTCTTCTTTCAGTTAAGCTAGAATGTGCTGAATAGGCCTGGGTTTTGGAGCTGGAATGTGTTCAGAGCTGCTCACTCCCATTCCTTGGGCTTTCCTGGAGGACAGGTTTTGACCAGGGCTAGCCAGAGGACCTGTTAGGTGTGTTATCACTGAACAAGTTCTAGAGCTAAGCAGGGCAGCCCGGAGTAGAATGCAGTGGTACTTGTTTGTGTCTAATACCTCTTCTCTCTATCCTTTGCCTGACAATCTCCTTAGAGATAGGGACTGTATATTACTATCTTTTTATTTCCAAGTTTTCCCCAGTGCTCAGAAGCTAACAGGTGCTCAGTCAGTGTTTGCTGGATGAATGGGTACAAAGAAAAAATGCAGTTTTGATCCTGGCTACTGAAGGAGGCTTAATGCTAGCTAATTGGCCACTATGTGGTGATTGTGCCTCAACAATTGTATAAAGGAAACCATATTAGCACTCATATTGCCTTAAGAATAATGGTAAATGTGGGGCACCCGGGAGGCTCAGTTGGTTAAGCACCCAATTTGGTTTCTGCTCAGGTCCTGATCTCGGGGTCCTGAGATCGAGCCCTGCTCTTGGGCTCCAGGCTCAGTGTGGAGTCTGTTTGAGATTCACTTCCCTCTCCCTCCCTCTGTCCCCACCTCCCCCACAAATAAATAAATAAATAAATAAATATCTTAAGAAAGAAAAGAATAACAGTAAATGTTATATCTATCTTAAGTGCCCACTACAGCAAATTTTAAACTATAGTTTATGCTGGTGAGGATGTGTGAAGGGCACACTTCTATAACCTTTTAGGAAAGAAATTTAATACTATAGGTCAAGAACTTGTAACGCTTTTGTTTTTGTTTTTTTCTTAGTCTGGGGAAGTCCATCGTCTGAAAGCCAATTTGAATAAAATAATTCAAAACAGAGAGAGAGCTTTCTGCCCACCAAGATGCTTTTCTTTGTTAGATTTGTTAGAAACAACCTAAGTTTCCACCAACATGCGGATGGTTAGTGAAATGTGACATATTCACTAACTGGAACTGTATTTGCTGATATAAAATATTTTTCAAAATTTTATAGTAAGATAAAAAATTCTTATATTAAGGTCTAACATTTATATATGTCACTGTCACAACTAAAATATACCATATATAGAAAAATCCCGAGAGGGAACATTATTAAATTTAAGAATGTGAATAAGACTGGAAGAAAATCCACCAAAATATTAACATTGGCCTTATTTTTTTTTATTTGTTTTGTTTCCCCAATTTTTAGTAGACCCCTTCAATTTTGTCTCTTCTGCTCTTTTTTGTGGAGAATTTGTGACCCTGCTCTGCTTCTCTCCACATTCCATTGTGATGGCAGATTGGATCAGGATGGACACCTGCCTCAAGTTGGGCAAATTGGATTCTCTCTCCTGGGAATTTAAAATTGAAGATTCAGGGCACCTGGGTGGCTCAGTTGGTTGAGCGACTGCCTTCGGCTCAGGTCATAATCCCGGACTTTCCAGGATCGAGTCCTGCATCGGGCTCCCAGCACCCTGGGGAGTCTGCTTCTCCTTCTGACCTTCTCCTCTCTCATGCTCTCTCTCATTCATTCTCTCTCAAATAAATAAATAAAATCTTAAAAAAATAAAAAATAAAATAAAATTGTAGGTTCAGTTTGTACGTATTCCTTGGATTAAGGGACATGTGATTTTTGGACTGGAGTTTCAGCCATCTTCTCCCACTTGCACAAAGAAAACCAGTTTTCAGAAAATCAAGAAGAAAGTAGATAAAGAAAGAAAAAGATAAGAGATCATGGGATCCTAGAGGAAACACTGGCTCCTGATGATTTTCTAGGGTTTTAGTTCTAGCCCTCAGGAGACCTGGTTGAATGCCATGAGACATTCTTCTGTCCTTATAATTTGTTATTATTATTATTATTATTACCACTTAAAAATTTTTTTCTCAAGTCAGTTTCTATTATCTGCAGTCAAGTATAAGTAAATAAGATGACTCTATGTTTCGGATATTTAAAAAAAATATACAAAATGAATGTGCATTACTACTAAAGTATTATAATAAACACAATAATTTTTATTATTTTTGAAAAAAAAGTAGGTATTTTATCAAGCACTCTTGTTGATACATTGTTTGTATAAGTGAAGCATAGATCATTCACGGCCATAGAATTACAGTGCTTCTTCCCGTCTTGTTTTACTGATTTTTGGGAAGTTTGATAATTTCATTTGACTCTAACACACACTGATTTGTTATTTTAAGAAAACCTAATATGACAAATTTCAATTTTAAGATGATAAAGGAGAGAACCATGCATTAAGGCGGGTTACATCATCCAGAACACCTCACCTATATGCCATTGTCTGACCTCTGTCCCTGACTCTTGGCCAGGTGAGACAAAAATTATGCTTGCCACCAGCACACTGCTGGAAACGCTCATGGATAAAGGCACTGAGAACTGGATTACATTGTTCATATTGTGTTATTCAATAAAAAATAGAGGTTATAATCCTAATCATACTAAAAATTATAAATATATGAAAAAATTTGGAAAGAAATATACCTTAATGTTAACTGCGGTATATTTGAGTTGTGGCTCTACAGAGAATTAAAAATCAACTTTTTGTATTTTTTTGTATCTTCCAAATTTTCTACAGTGTGTATGAGTTTAGTAATAAGATATTTTTTAAGTTAAATTTTTAATGAAAGAAAAATTACTTTATGCACCAAAACGATCTTGTTGGTCCTCTCTCCTGTTTGTCAGGTACAAGAATTTAAGAAAGCAGGACAAAGGAAGGATAAAGGTTGGGTTGCCTTGGATACTCAGCCCAAGGGATTTGGGCCCTCTGGTTGCTCTCTAAGGGAGCATTAATCAGGAGGAAGTAGACTGAAATATGTTCCCAGTCCAGAGACTCTCACGTTTTACAGCAGGTAGTGGTTGGGAGCTCTGGCTTGGGAGTAAACCTCGCTCTGCTCTTTTCTTGTGTGTAGACTTGCAAAGGTGCTTAGCCTCTGTCTCAGCTTCCCATTTTGTACAATGACACAGCTCCCTCATGGGGTTGCTGAGGGGATAAGATGAGAAAAAGTGTCCTATCAATCGCTTAGCAGAGTCACTGGTTCATAGTATGTGGTCATGGTGTTTTCTTTTATTACTGCAAAGTGACAGGTGTAAATCATCCATATGTACTCCATAAACCTCCATGTCCACCTGCCATTCCTCAAACACATTGTGCATATTCTGGGTTTCATTGTTGTTGTTTTTTTGTTTGTTTTGTTTTTGTTGTTTTTTAAACATTTTTATTTATTTGAGGGAAAGAGAGAGAGCAAGAGCATGAGTGGGATGAGGAAGAAGCAAACTCCCCATTGGCAGGGAGCCAGATGTGGGGCTCGATCCCAGCACCCTGAGATTATGACCTAAGCCGAAGGCAAAAGCTTAACCAACTGAGCCACCCAGCTGCCCTGGCCGCCATTATTTTAGTTTACACCTGACATGTTCTTCTTCCTCTGTCAATTCTAAATTGTAAAGTAGGTAAATCAGTGCTTCTCACCTTTCATGCATATAGGAATCATCTGTGAGTCTTGTTAAAATGTAGATTCTGACTAAATAGGTCTAGGTTTGCATCCAAGATTTTGGAATTTCTAATGAACTCCCACATGATGTCAATGTTGCTGTCCAAAGACTACTTGTAGTAGTAGTAGTCAAGAAATCCAATGTCTGTGTAAAATCATCCCCAGTGTCTCTAGCTAGAATGTCCTCTTCTTTCACTTTCAAAGCACATCATTTAGACTCTCAATTTAGCACTTACCACACGTTCAGCCTGCTTTGGTGCTCTGCTGTATGTGATTCTGTTCATTCCTCACTAAGCTCTCAGCTGAAAGCTGTCAGCACCAGCACGATGGTATGGATATGGGGTTCAAACAATAATAGTCAAATTATCGCACTGAATGAAAAAGAATGAAATAATACCTTCAAATAATGTTGTGTTTTACATGAGTATTCACTTAGAGATTGCCAACATAAATCAATTTAATTAGTGGAAATAGTGAAAGAGAGTAATGTTGTGAATAATTTCAAATGGTGAATATCTGATTGTGATATTTCCTTTTTCTTAAGAAAAGACTATACATTATAGGATTCAGGGTGGGGTCATGTATTGGATAGGATGACAAAGCCAGTCTAGAATGATATAGTTTCTGCAGATAATCAAATGAATGGGTAAAAATTCGTTTTTCAAACTCTGAGTTTCTTGGGCCATAGTTTTAAAAAAACCTCTAAGTAAGCCAGAGGCCAAAGTTGGATAACCCTGCGTACAGGCTGGGCATTAATTGGGGTAACATGGACTCACTCTGTTGAGAGTAATTAGGGAAAAGAATTTGTAGGGAATGAGGAAAGTGCAGTGGAGGTTTCTGTTGGAGGAGGTCATCAAGAGGATGTGACCTCTGCTTGACCCTTGGGCTGAACCCAGGCAACCAGAGGCTCCTCATCTCTTCTTCTGTCCTTGGAATGTACGTTCTGCCTATTGTTCCCACAGTAGGAGCCATTTCAAGGGCACAGCCTTAAGAGTGCAACGTGCTGGGGAGACCAGCAGGATGGTAATGGGACCGAACTCTGTTAAGGCTTCTATAGAAGCTTTGAAGATTCAGGTGCTTGGGTGCAGAGATCTACTCATCCTGCAGACACCCAAGACAAGCCTGCATGTAAGTTCCCTTCCTTACTAAGCTGTCTACCTACTGATCTGGAGTAGCCTGCCTCCTCCTTCAGTCTCTCTTTGCCCTCCATGTACGGGAGTCAGTTTGTGAACCAACAATCTATGGTCTGTGGATATTTGCTGGTGGCTGGATAGGGGCTAACTGTGGTGTTGGTCCAGACTTGTGTGGGCACCTCCTGCATAATTCTGACTTTCCTTCTCCGGCATAATTGGCATTTCATTTCGGGAGGACTTTCCATTGTATTTTAAAAATCCAATCAATGTAAGCAGAAAAGAAACTCCATTTTCAGTTAACCTTTTCCTCGCCTACCACTCATGTCCTTAGGGAAGCTTAAAGAATTTTCTTCGGTACACTAAAAAAGTAGATAGTTAGATATACTGCAAAACTTTTCAACACTTGACTCCAAATCCCCACGACTGCCAAGACATTCTTATAAAGAAATCATTTGGGGAAACTTAGCAACTACTGTTTTTGTGAAATGATCGCTGTGGGGATGAGGTTTATGCCTAACTTTTTTTTTTTTTTTGTTTTTAATTTAGTTTCTGTATCTTGTGCCTGGTATCCAAGGTTAGTTACAGAATAAACAGTACTTTGCAAAGACTGACAGGGTCAGCTGCTCTGGGAATGTGACCGGTGACCTCCCGGATGGATTATCATCCTGCAGGCTGCTTCCAAGTCAGTTGAAAGGTAAGCATTCTTTCTGTATAAGTGCATGCTGCTTTGGAACACGGTTCAATTTCAACTGATAAATCTGAAAGTATATCCCGGGCGCGCTCTCTCAAAGGGCACAGAGCTGTTACTTCGGGGGCAAAGTGATTTGTCATGTCAACACAACCACAACGGCGAAGCTGCTGGGTTTCGGGGAGGATTGAGCTACGGTGTTGCATCTGGTTGCTTTGATTAAGCCCTGAGGACACAGGAAAACTTCCATCCAGATCTCGTTTCTCAAGTTAGAAGCACACATTGTAAATCTAATATTCAAAAAGTAAAGCCTTTCATTTCAGAGTCCCTTTTTCCTGAAGTCTTAACCAATTTAAGCTGGCTGTTGTCTTCACTTCTTCTTCTTCTTTTTTTTTTTTTTTAAGATTTTATTTATTTATTTGACAGACAGAGATCACAAGTAGGCAGAGAGGCAGGCAGAGAGAGAGGGAAGCAGGGTCCCTGCTGAGTAGAGAGCCCGATGCGGGGCTCAATCCCAGGACCCTGAGATCATGACCTGAGCGGAAGGCAGAGGCTTTAACCCACTGAGCCACCCAGGTGCCCTTGTCTTCACTTCTGAAACAACAGTGTTATGTGTGTGTGTGTGTGTGATTGAGAGAGACACAGAGAGAGAGAGCGAGCGACGGAGACAGAGACACTACTAGGAAGTATATCTACCGTTCAGAGGATCTGGAAATATAGTGAGTGTTCCCAAATGCAAGAGCGAAAACCTGTTCAGTGCACACATCCTGGCTGTCCCCATGAACAAGAGAAAATTTATCCTAAGTCTCTCGAAAATTGTAGATGCTGAGTATAGAATAGCGGAGAAAATGGAACATGCTGGAATTAGATCCCCAAGTGGTTTTAATCAGCTTCTCGTTATAGACTCTTGAGGTATGGCTTTAGTTTTATATCAGAATTGCTGTTATTTCTAAATTATCATCAGTGTTGCTAGTATTAGTTTATTTTTAACCTCACATTTTATTTTTCAATATATTTTGATAAAAGAGTTGCATTTTTCAGATGCACACATTCAAAAAGCTAACACTTTTCAAAGTTCTCACAGTTCTTGCTTGATTGAACTATTTTCTAGTGCTCAAATGAATGTTCTGTCATCAAAAAATGATTTTATAAAGAAAATGTCTCTTTCCGGACATTGCCTAAAATGTCTTTTCTACAGTCATTTTTAAAATATGGCCCAGAACCAAAATAAGGGCACAAATAGTATCAGAAGAAGTAAAAAAAAAAAAAAAAATCATACTCCAGTAGGAAAGGTTTATGTTTCACTGAAGATTGGTAATTACAAAGGTACAAATTTGTTAAGCTGTTATTATCGTAATTATCATATACTTATATTTTAGGGTTTGCTTTTGTGCCACTTGGCAGATGCAACTTACAAAAATGTTTATTATATAGTGACAAATTCAACTTTAAAAAATTTCTCTGTAGACGTGATTTTTCACAAGCTGTAGGCATGTACCGTAACTCAGCATCCAGTACCTCTGGCTGCAGGAGCCGGAAGGGATGCTTACAAGTGGGGATGGTGGGACATTAAGTCTTCCTGTGTTTGTGTCTTCCAGATGCACAGACAGATGAGAAGATAAGCATCAGAAGAATTTTCCAGAAGAATGGTCCCCAGCTGCTGCTTGAGAGTTTACAGTTGCCAAATCTGATAAACAGACTCAGGTAGGGGAGCTGGGAAAACTAGAAAATTCTGGGGACCAGTCTCCACATTTTGTTTTTCATTGCCACCCCACTTGCCCATCCCATTTACCCATCAAACAGAGACTTATGGAGACATGGGTGTAAATTTTCAACTAGGAGCAACACCAGTAGGTTAGTTCTCAGTGCTAGGTCTACACTAGATTTGCATTTGGCTCTTCGGTACACAAGGGAACACATTTCCAGTGGCTTTGGGGACAGGCTCCTGCAGGCATGTGCTGAGTGTAATATCCTGGTCCACCAGTAAATGGGTATAGAGCTTCTGTGGGCTTCTGACTGGACTGTAGAGAGTATATAGGACCCATGCATGGTCTGCTGCAGGTGGTATTAGGAGAGATAGACCTGTATAAGAGGCATTCACGGTCTCAGAAGAGGACCCCATCTTAATAAAAAGGTATTTATCCTTGGAGCACACAGTGAGGAAGATTCTCAGTTGTCTACACTAGGCTTTGCAAATTTATTTTTTCCAAAGAAAACAGCATTTGTCGTTCATGCCTTATGGGTGTCTGTCTACCTTGTGAGGTTTCCTGTGCTTTTGCTGTGGAGTCATAAGTCCCTTAAATGGCAGGTGTGGGGAAATCACCACTGAAAACAAAAGACACTGTATTAACTCGCTGACCCTGTAGAGGAACAATCCATTTTAATAGCTGCAAACTCCACTCTCCCCCAGTTTTTGAATAGAGGCACAAAATGACCAACTCTGAGCAGCTGAGATTTCACCCTCTGGAAGAAGCACATGACAAGGGTGCAAAGATGCCAGTATATTGAAATAAATATCATTTGCTGAGGGTCATTTGTTCCACTTTTGAATGGAATTCTTACTGGCCTACAGTGGCATAGATTTTAATTTCCTGTTTGGAGTGACCTGTTACTCATATAATGTTTCTGGTAAAAATCATAAATTTCCAGCTTAGAAAGGAATTACCGATACTTCTTTGTATGTTTTTAAGTAATAGCTTTCTGGAGATAGAATTCACATACCATAAAATTCACTCTTTTACAGTATACGTTACTATTCAGTGGTTTTTAGTATATTCGGAGTTATGGCATCATCATGACTATCCAATTTCGGAATATTTTCATCACCTCAGAAGGAAGCCCCATAACTGTTAGCTGTCACTCCTCATTCTGCTCTCCCTCACCTCCTGGCAATCACCTATTATCTTTCTGTTTCTGTGGAATTGTCAAGTACTCTGGATTGTTCATATAAATCATCAAAGAATATGTGGCTTTTTTTGTGGCCAGCTTCTTTCTCCTATCATATTTTCAAGGTTCATCCATGTGGTGGGAGTATCAATGCTTCATTCCTTTCTATTGACTGTAACTAATGTGCTCCTGTGGCATATTTCACATTGCTTCACCATTACCATGTTGTTTGACATTGGTGTGGTTTCTACTTTCTGACTGTTATGAATAATGCTGTATCATGAACGTTTTTGCGGACACATGTTTTCACTTCTCTTGTGTACATCGCTGGAAGTGGAATTGCTGGGTCAGACAACTCTTTATATAAAATGTTGAGAGACTGCCACACTGTTTCCTTTTCTAAAAGATGTATTTATTTGTTTTAGAGATGAGAGAGACTGCGTGAGAGAGTGGGTGTTGGGAAAGGGTACAGGGAGAGAGACTGTCAAGCCGACTCCCAGGGGAGCGCAGAGCTCAGCTTGGGGCTGGATCTCACACCCTGAGATCATGACCCAAGCTGGAATCAAGTGTCCAGTGCTTCACCTACTGAGCCACCCAGGTGCCTGCTACACTGTTTTCTGAAGTGGCTGTTCCCCTTCACAGGCCCACCAGCCACATAGGAGGGCTCCGGTTTATCTCTTTGTTGTCAATGCTTGCGATTCTGATTTGATTTTAGTCATCCTAGTGGGTGTGAAGTGTTATCTCGTTGTGGTTTTGATTTGCATTCTCTAAGCACAACATCTTTTCATATGCTTCTTGGCCATTTGTTTGTCTTCTTCGGGAGAGATGACTATTCAAATCCTTGGGCCATTTTTAAACCTTGTTGTTTGTACTTTATATTGCTGAGTTGTCAGAATCCTTTATACAGTTTGGATATAAGTCCTTTATCAGGGGAATGATTTACAAATATTTTCTCCTACTCTCTATTAATTTTTGTGCCACTTTTGTTCAGACTTTGATACTATCTTTGAACTCACTTTTTTTCTAGATAAACTTCACATAGTCCAGGGAAATAATGGCACATACTTTTAGCGACAGCCTGCTCGATGCCAGACACTGTGTTAAGTTCTTGGCACACATTACCATGTTTAATTTTTGTAAGAACATGAAGAGTCTGGTATCATCCCTTCTTTTAAGGGATTGGGCACTGAAGCTCTGAGAATTGAGTTTGCTCAAAGTGACCCAACTAGAAGGTGACAGAATCTGCAAAGGAGTCCCATTCTTCCTGCTGCTTCAATCTGTTGTTTTCTCCTTTACTCCAGTAGTTAATTGTTTGAACGAGGCAAGTGAACATCAATACTGTGTTCCTCTGCAATATGATTTGTGCTGGGTAAATGCATTTCATTCCGATCTCCTACCCAAAGTCGTGTGAATAACAGCGAATGACAAGTCTTTAGTCACATCTGTTTGATGCATTTCCCTCCTGCCCCCCTCTCACCTCCTCTTCCCCTCTCTTTCCTCATTTGCTTTTTTTTTTTTTTTTCCCTTCCCTTCTTTCCTCTCCTCTCCTCTTTCTGTTACAAGAATTATTTGTTCCTTACTATGTTCTAAGTGTCTGGATGAAATGATGCATAAAAAAACCCTCAAATGAATAGATAAGGAGCACTCAAAATATCATGCAAAATAATATAACATCAGAGGTGATAAGAGCTGTGAAGAAGAATATAGCAAATGAGTGGGCAGAGGCTTCTCTAATTTAGATGGGGTCCTTGGGGAGATCTGGATAAAGTGAGAAGGGAGCCACAGGACTCCGGGGTGAGAACATTCCCATCAGAGGGAGGAAAATACTTGTGGGACAGACAAGCAGAGAAGAGACCAGGTTGGACCTATCTCAGCTGTTTGACCAGTAATAGATGAGTGCGAGCTTTGGCTAAGCATAGTTTTACCAAAAAAAAAAAAAAAAAAGTCATGTCCCTAAATATATCTGAACTATCTTTAAACGTACTTCTGTAAGGGGATGGAATAGCTAGTATTCTCCCCAAAGTGCTGGTGCTGTTGACTCACGCTCCTTGTTATGCCTACAGTGGACTTACTTGTTCAGAGGTGCTAAGTGCACAGTGACTAGGCGTTTGGGCCAAGGAACTTGAGTGCCATGACTTAGTTGTGTAACTGTCTTATTATTATTTTTTAACTCTAAAATGAGTGTGTTAGTGTGCTAAGGCTATGGTACAAATACCATAGACTGGATGACTTAATAGAAATATCTTTCCTCCCAGTTCTGGAGCTGAATGTCCAAGGTGTTGGCAATGTAGGCTTCTTTGGAAGGCCTCTCTCTTTGGCATGTAGATGGCTGCCTTCTGTGTCTTCCCATGGTCTTCTCTGATTTTTCTGTTTTTGTCTTAATCTTTTCTAATAAGGACACAAGTCATATTGGATTAGGGCCTCTCCTCATGACCTCATTTTACCTTAATTACTTCTTGACATACCCTATTTTCAAATATAGTATTATTCTTAAATGCTGGGTATTAGGACTTCAAAGTGATTTTGTGGGGCAGGGGACACAATTTGGCCCATGATAATGGTGAAAATAGTAGTATCCGCTGTTTAGAGTTGTTTCGAGAATGAATTGAGTTAATATATGTAAAGCCTTAAAGGAGTTCCTGGCACAAAGTGAGTGCTATTCAAGTGTGCTAAGTAAGAGTATTGCTATCGTACTTAGATTCAGTCATGCCTACGTGGTAAGTTTGTTGAGGGAAGATACATAAAGATTCTATCTTTGAATTTTATTATTTTTATTTATTATTTAAAAAAAATCTGCATGTACCTAGAATAATTGTCACCATTACAGCTTCTCAGTGCACGTTTGCTGAAGTTAAACTTTTCATCCCTGGTGGGAAGGAGATCACTGGTGCTCTCATTATCACTCTTTTCTCCTTCCCCACTAGCTCTGCATTCCACCACTCCCCTGCTTATAACTGGATCCCAGACTTCACCTTCAGGCACTAAACTAGCAGTAACCAAGTTTCCTTTCGCAATCATAGCATGCTCTTTTTTGTCCCCCCCCTCGAGAGATTTTGGAAGTTGCATTTACATAAAATTTCAGCGATCGCCTTGCTTTTGACACATACCAAACTTGCATGCCAGGACGCTTGTAAGAAAGACATCAGTTTTCAAACTTGTTAAGGCAACAGGGTATATGATTCCTTATCTGGAATGCAGAGTTGAGGCAAAGAGGGAAGTCCCTTTTGCCCGTGAGTCAGATACAGTGTTTCTGAATTCATCCTTGTGAAGCAGGGCTGGCTAGCTAGGTTTACTTCTTACTAAGTGTTTCACTTATGAGATCCTCCGCGCTTCTGTCCTGTGGGACAATAAGTTCGTCTGTCATGTGTGACGGTAAGTGTGGAGTAAGTTCTCTAGCCATTCTGCCTGGCGACAGAGATCCGGCTAACACCACTCTGAAGGATGGAGCCCCACAATACATTTCCTAAAATGTTTTCTTAAAAAATGAAGGAAAAACTGATGGGAAATTTGTGTTAAGCTCAGAAACAGGTGTTAAAATGTTTCAAACAGACCAAGGGATTAGACCACCATGGAGATCAGTCTTGGCTTACTCTGAAAGCCACTTTTTCTTTTTATTTCCATCCACATATCTGGTTTCGTGCAAAAATAGAGGGAGTTAATTACCATTGAGTCCCACAATAATTTTCTTTAAGACATGTAACAGTTTTCAAAGAATTCTGAAAATATTTATTCAGTTGCAAAAAAAAAAAAAAAAAAAAAAAAAAAAAAAAAAAAAAATTT